>NW_024070185.1:36546763-36801538 GCF_014754425.2 Oryx dammah
GTTGTTGTGGGGAGGAGGGTGGGAGGGGGGTTCATGTTTGGGACGCATGTACACCGTGGTGGATTCCTGTCAATGTATGGCAAAACCAATACAGAATTGTAAAGTAAAATAAAAAATAAATTTAAAAAAATAAAAAAATTTAAAAAAAAATAAAGAAAGCTGAGCACCAAAAAAAAAAAAAGAAAAAATATTTTATTACCTTAAAAAAATAAATAAATAAAGTTACATATAGTAAAAAAAAAAAATAATAATAATAATAAATAAAATAGGGAGGGAAAGAATTTACTTCTGGAAATGAATGTCCAGGGTTTGGGCAAAAGGCATTGGTGGATGGCTCCTTCCATATGTACTTTACTTAAATTTGCCCATTTCCATATTATGGCCACCATTTTATGGTATCTATTAATAAATTGCTCTTCTGCAGGTCCCTCTCCCCTTGTTAGGCTATAATGTCTTTGAAGGTGGGGAGGATGTTTAACTTATTGCCATAACCCCTAATGCTAAATGTCTGTTGTGAGATGGTGAGAATAAGAGAATAAATTAGAACAACTCACCCCTGGGCCTAGTGGACATCAGTTCCTTCCTCGGCCATTTGTTCCTATGCTACCATCCCTACACTAACTTAGATTTTTGCAAGAATGAAATCCCTCTGGTGAGAGTCTGCTTGAAGAGAATTGCTATAATGTGCCACACAAATGAGTACAGGCCTGGAGGCCTGAGGCCTAAATAAAAATCAGCCTCTGGACAAATTGTAACCTTAACTTAAATGGAGAATACAAGACCCAAACTGGTTTTGTACCTCCCTGAGCCCCTGAGGCTTGACACTGTCCAATGTATTGTTCCTCTGCCAGGATTGAATAAGGAAATGTCTGGAAGAGAGCTGCAGGCAAGGAAGAATGATAAGGGTCTAAAGACCCTTCTAATATTTGTTTCTATTCTTTCTGTAAAGCGAAATGAACCAGGTTTTCACTGCCTGAACTGCACAAAAGCTGTGAGTTTTCATGTATTGTGTACATATCCCCTAAGATAGAATAAAGGAAGTAGCAACTTAGTATAATTCCCCATTTCCCTAATTTTCCTCTAATTTTATATGTTTATGTGTATCCATGCATAAATACACACACACACACATACTTATAGCTCCTTAAATAGAAAAAAAAAAAACAAACCATAAATTATCTTTGAAGTTAGTTTAAAGCTTGAAATTATCAGAGTATATATTTTGCACAGTCTTTATTTTTTCACAAGGTAGAAAACTGCAGCTCAACAGAACTGAAAAATTGCTTCTGTTATATGGGGACTTCAATTTCTAACAACAGTGCAATGGGAAATAATCATTTTCCCTTGACCATTGAACAAATTTACTGAGCAAGGCAAGATACCAACCAGTGCTTGAAGCTACTTATTCAGGACCAGGTCTAGCCAGACAGCAAGAGGAAGGTCACAGAAATAGCCTAATAACTCTTCTTTTCTCCCACTAGCATTTCCTGCCCCTCGCCTCTTCCAATTATTCCATTTTATTGCAAACTAATATTTATTCACTTAATTCTCCTCTATCAATGCTCTTGATACAAATGGCCAGAGTTGCTTTATGGAAATTGCCTACTTTTTTGGTAAAAGCCCCTTACTCAGAAAGAGGGAGCAATCTCTGCTCTAGACAGCTCTGCAGATTGACATTAACTGCTCACTTCTAAGCATGCTGATCTCAGTGCATCTAAATACATTTTTAATAAAGAAAAGGAAATATCACCAAGCCTAAACTAAAGCCTACTCAGCCTTAACTAAAATATCATCATTGAGCAAGCACACAGTCAGTTAATATCATTTAATGTTACCAGCTGAGGGTCAATGTAGAGACTTTGGGTCACATAGATATTCACTAGGTGTGTAACCCAGGGAAAGCAACTTAACTTTCAAGAGCCTTTCAGTATTACTATTTGTAAAACTGGATAATGACAGCTAACTTTTGTGTACTTAACTGACACAATATGTGGCCCATATTAGGTAGACATCATTGGTAGCTAAGAGTAATGTTATTATTATCAGTGTTATTATTAAATCAGCATCTTCCATTCACACAGAAGGATCCTTATCTTCTGCTATTGACCCATTTCTCTGCCATCAGCAGGGATTGATTATTCATCTTGATGTCTTCTTTTCCAGCCAGCTACTGAGGGCACTCAGAGCTCTCCTTTTGCTTTGGAATGTGCAGGAAGACTATGTCTCTGTTCACGGACTCCAGGGACAATTTCCTTCTTAGAGAACCTTCAGATAATTCCCACTGGACGCAATTTCCAGCCCCATCACCTCTAAATGGTAAAAGATCCCTCACTATAGGATCACAGAATGAGGCTTCCTCTCCTCACTACCTGCCAAAATCTGCTACAGTTAGGTATGAACTTACTGTCTTCCCTAAGATCTGCTTTTTCAGTTTGCATTTGCAGGGTGGGGCATGGAGCTTGTTATGCAGTGGGTACTCAGAAAAAAATTTTTTTAATATAAATTTATTTAATTGGAGGTTAATTACTTTAAATATTGTATTGGTTTTGCCATACATCAACATGAATCCGCCACAGGTATACACGTGTTCCCCATCCTGAACCCCCCTCCCTCCTCCCTCCCAGTACCATCCCTCTGGGTCGTCCCAGTGCACCAGCCCCAAGCATCCTGCACCCTGCATCAAACCTGGACTGGCGATTTGTTTCATATATGATATTATACATGTTTCAATGCCATTCTCCCAAATCATCCCACCCTCTCCCTCTCCCACAGAGTCCAAAAGACTGTTCTATACATCTGTATCTCTTTTGCTGTCTCGCATACAGGGTTATTGTTACCATCTTTCTAAATTCCATATATATGCATTAGTATACTGTATTGGTGTTTTTCTTTCTGGCTTACTTCACTCTGTAATAGGCTCCAGTTTCATCCACCTCATTAGAACTGATTCAAATGTATTCTTTTTAATGGCTGAGTAATACTCCATTGTGTATATGTACCACAGCTTTCTTATCCATTCATCTGCTGATGGACATCTAGGTTGCTTCCATGTCCTGGCTATTGTAAACAGTGCTGCGATGAACATTGGGGTACACATGTCTCTTTCAGTTCTGGTTTCCTTGGTGTGTACGCCCAGCAGTGGGATTGCTGGGTCAACATTCAGAAAACGAAGATCATGGCATCCGATCCCATCACTTCATGGGAAATAGATGGGGAAACAGTGGAAACAGTGTCAGACTTTATTTTTGGGGGCTCCAAAATCACTGCAGATGGTGACTGCAGCCATGAAATTAAAAGACACTTACTCCTTGGAAGAAAAATTATGACCAACCTAGATAGCATATTCAAAAGCAGAGACATTACTTTGCTGACTAAGGTCCTGAAAGGTTGTTATTGAATTACAACGCCAGGATTCTTGGCCCCCGGAGGAGAAGAATTCAATCCGGGGCCAGAGACGAGGCTTGATCGTTCAGAGCTTTTGTGTAACAAAGTTTTATTAAAGTATAAAGGAGATAGACAAAGCTTCTGACATAGGCATCAGAAGGGGGCAGAAGGAGTAACCCCTGCTAGTCTTTAGCTGGATGTTATATAGTCACCAGCAGTCTGTTAATGAAAGAAAGAAATGTCTCAAAACTTAGAATGGCACCAGGACCCTCACCCATAGGATGCATTTTGGGATAATCTTGGCTCCAAATGGTTCATCTTGGGCCATAAAAGGATTAACTTGAATCTTGAAGAAGGGCAGAGCACCATATAAATAGTGTCATTTACATAGATTAGAGGAACAATATCAGAGTATAACATACTGGTTTATCAAGTAGGTTCTGAGCCAAAAGTCAAACCGACTTGAAGACAGAGTTTGGGGTAAATACCTAGTACATTAGCATAGCTTAAGATAAACATTTCCATAAGAAAAAGGCATTGGTTAACTTCAGGTGAAACCAGGTGTCATGGCAACACAGAATTTTAAGAGAAACCTCCTTTCAAATTTCTATAAAGAGGAAAAAAATATCGATAGTTTGTTTCTTCCTGCCGCTTAAAGGAGATAAAAATGTCTGACACTTGCAGGCTATTTCCTCCATTTGGAGACCCCTGGCCTTTCTTCCTGTTACCCTCTCAGTCTGTCTAGTCAAGGCTATGGTTTTTCCTGTGGTCATGTATGGATGTGAGAGTTGGACTGTGAAGAAGGCTGAGCGCCGAAGAATTGATGCTTTTGAACTGTGGTGTTGGAGAAGACTCTTGAGAGTCCGTTGGACTGCAAGGAGATCCAACCAGTCCATTCTGAAGGAGATCAACCCTGGGATTTCTTTGGAGGGAATGATGCTAAAGCTGAAGCTCCAGTACTTTGGACACCTCATGAGAAGAGTTGACTCATTGGAAAAGACTCTGATGCTGGCGGGGGAGGGGGGGGGTGGTTGGAGGCAGGAGGAGAAGGGGACGATAGAGGATGAGATGGCTGGATGGCATCACTGACTCAATGGATGTGAATCTGAGTGAACTCCAGGAGTTGATGATGGACAGGGAGGCCTGGCGTGCTGTGATTCATGGGGTCGCAGAGAATTGGACACGACTGAGTGACTGAACTGAACTGAACTGAACTGAAGGCAGTTCTATTTCCAGTTTTTAAAGGAATCTCCACACTGTTCTCCATAGTGGCTGTACTAGTTTGCATTCCCACCAACAGTGTAGCAGGGTTCCCTTTTCTCCACACCCTCTCCAGCATTTATTGCTAGTAGACTTTTGGATCACAGCCATTCTGACTGGCGTGAAATGGCACCTCATTGTGGTTTTGATTTGTATTTCTCTGATAATGAGTGATGTTGAGCATCTTTTCATGTGTTTGTTAGCCATCTGTATGTCTTCTTTGGAGAAATGTCTATTTAGTTTTTTGGCCCATTTTTTGATTGGGTCGTTTATTTTTCTGGAATTGAGCTGCAGGAGTTGCTTGTATATTTTTGAGATTAGTTGTTTGTCAGTTGCTTCATTTGCTATTATTTTCTCCCATTCTGAAGGCTGTCTTTTCACCTTGCTTATAGTTTCCTTTGAAAATTTTAAATTACTTGACTGACTGATTAGTTGAATAAATGTCTTTTCTAGAGAATTACTCTTTTAAATTAGTAAGTTAGGGAATAATTTAAAAAGAAAAGGTGTGAATCCTGGCTAGGGAGTCTGGTGGTATCTATCGCATCATTGTATCCACAGTCTCCTAAAAGATCCATCTCATTATTCTATATCTACAGCTATGTTGGCCATTCTGATCAGGTGCTATAACAATTTTTTAAGGCTGGCATACTGGAATTATTTCCATCCAGAGGCTATACTGACAATTTCTTTTAGCTCCCCACACCATGATTAACTGAAGTGCAAAGAACAAACACATTTGAAACACACTTTTTAATGAACTTAGGCTACTTCTTTAAAAATTAAGACAATTGAAGCAGCAACATTGTTAAATTATATAAAGTGATATGATTCCAATCACATCACACACTTAGCATTTCAGCTGCGTGCATGACAATGGACCCTAAAGGACTCAAGATGAAGACACCTGAGGAAGAGTTTTGGAGTCCTTAGTTCCTTTCTGATAAACTTGGAAAATGTTACTTGCCTTGTTTACTTCACAGATGACTTGCAAGGATTCAATGAAATAATGATGTGAAAATCTATGTAAGCTGTGAGGTGATACACAAATAGGAATCATTAATGTTATTCCTAAGATCATGGCATCCAGTCCCATCACTTCATGGCAAATAGATGGGGAAACAAGGGAAACAGTGACAGACTTTATTTTCTTGGGCTCCAAAATCACTGCAGTTGGTGACTGCAGCCATTAAAAGACGCTTGTTCCTTGGTAGAAAAGCTATGATCAACCTAGACAGTATATTAAAAAGCAGAGACATTACTTTGCCAACAAAGGCCCATCTAGTCAAATTATGGCTTTTCCAGTAGTCATGTATGGATGTGAGAGTTGGACCATAAAGAAAGCTGAGCACTGAAAAATTGATGCTTTTGAACTGTGGTGTTGGAGAAGACTCTTGAGAGTCTCTTGGACAGCAAGGAGATCCAACCAGTCCATCCTAAAGGAATCAGTCATGAATATGTATTGGAAGGACTGATGCTGAAGCTCCAATACTTTGGCCACCTGCTGGGAAGAACTGACTCATTGGAAAAGACCCTGATGCTGGGAAAGATTGAAGGCAGGAGGAGAAGGGGATGACAGAGGATGAGATGGTTAGATGGCATCACCGACTCGATGGATATGAGTTTGAGTAAGCTCCAGGAGTTGGTGATGGACAGGGAAGTCTGGCGTGCTGCAGTCAATGGGGTCGCAAAGAGTCGAACACAACTGAGCAACTGAACTGAACTGAATGTTATTCCTACAGTCCTCTCCAGAGCAAGGCTGAGAGGCCCCCAGGGTCATGTCTCTTTAGATAGAAGGCTTTCTGTGTTGAGTGATATGTTCTAAGTGCACACATCGAGATGTATAGCTTATAGGACACTGGACATGAAAATGTTAAAGCATGAGCACCCATATGCTCTGGGCTAGGAAAGGGGAGAGTGTCCAGTGATAATCACCCACAGTAAGTCAGGCATGGCATGACATCCATGTCTCTTCTCAAAGTAGGGGAATGGTTTTCAGTTTGGAGTTGAATTAGGAAGTGATTCTTTCCTCCAAAGCATCCTTTGCCAGAGCATGTTGAGAAGGATGTGCACACCCCCACAGGGAGAGCACCCAGAAAAAGAAGAGAATATTGAGCATCATGTCCTTACTCCTCAAAGATGAAGGCATACATTCTGGGTTTGCCCCCTTGTGTTATTGGTACTGAACTTGACCCTCCCCCATACCAAAACAACTGGAAAACTGAGCAAGATAAAGGAAATGAAAGTTTTCAGACATTCCGCAACCCAGAGGCTAGGACTGTGATCTCTGAGCAAAAGCGAACCGCAAGCCCACGCAAGTCCCTGGCTCCCTGCCTGGAGGCACTATGCAGGTGTGCAGTAGCGGCGGCTCACCAGGCAAAGCACAACCGTCTCACTGAGGTGAGAAGAGATCAGAGGTGGTTAAGGCTGAGGGGGCTGGAATCTAAGGGGCAGAGAACAGGAGGGGAGGCAGATACACAGGAGAAGAGCTCTAGGAGCCTGCATGAAGGTTCCCTTGCTTCTGTGGCTCACTCCTAGTAAGCCGTGCACATGTAGGGTGCCACCGCGCAAGTCAGTCACCAAATGGCTTCCATCAGGAGCTGTAAACTGAATAATTCCAATGCACGAGAGGTGGAAGGTGAGGGGTGTGTGTGTTTGTGTGAGACAGAGACCGAAAGACAGATGAGAACTAGAATATGACATCTTAGAGCACACTGGTGTGTACCAGAAAAGTATCAATGAAATTCAAACCTATAGAGAAGAAATCTAGACCAAAAGATAAACAACTTTCACAATAAGTTACCTACATTAAGCTAAAAACTCTCATACAGTTAATTTATAGTACTGCAAAATGTAGGGTCAATGATTCTCAACAAATCTATGGATGGCTTTGTAAAGCCCTAATTTATAAAATCATTGGGTTGCTGTTATAAACATAGACTTTATGAAACTGCTCTGGCAGCAGCAAGAATTACATGCCTGGAGTTGGGAAAACCAAGCGAGCATGGAGTTGATACTGAGCTGCTGTGCATTAGTTCATCTCTATCAGTCGCTGATATTAACATGCTTCCATTTTGAGCCTCTGGCTATTCTCCAGAACCAATCTAAATCTTCAACCAACTATTTCCCAGGACTTCTTGAATCTTCCTGGAACCCAGAACTTAAAGGATTAAAACAAGGCAAGGAGGGGACCTCCAGGACTCTGCATATCTGTTTTGACTACTGCTATCCATGCCATAGTTTTGCTATTTATTTTTAGCATAATCCCTGGTAAGCAGTAACCTTACCAGAGCCTGCCTTACAGTGTGTAGTTTTCTCTAGATATCCTGGTCTTTTCTCTAGAAACCTGGTTTTTCTCTAGAAACTCTGGTCAGCGTGGCCAGTGTTCCTCCTTTGTTGTTGTTGTTCAGTCACTCAGTTGTGTCCAACTCTGTGACCTCATCGACTGCAGCACACCAGGCTTCCCTGTCCTTCACTATCTCCCAGAGTTTGCTCAAACTCATGTCCATTGATTTGGTAATGCCATCCAACCATCTCATCTTCTGTTGCCCTTCTTTTCCTGCACTCAATGTTTCCCAGCATCAGGGTCTTTTCCAAAGAGTCAACTCTTCCCATCAGATGGCCAAAATATTGGGAGCTTCAGCTCAGGATCAGTCCTTCCAGTAATTATTCAGAGTCTACTTCCTGTAGGATTGACTGGTTTGATCTCTCTGCTGTCCAAGCGACTCCCAAGAGTCTTCTCCAGCACCACATTTCAAAAATATCAATTCTTCGAGCTCAGCCTTCTTTATGGTTCAGGTCTCACATCTATATATGTCTATTGGAAAAATCATAGCTTTGACTGCAGATGAACCTTTGTTAGCAAAGTGATGTCTCTTCCTTTTAATACACTATCTATATTTGTCATAGCTTTCCTTCCAAGAGCAAGCTCAGGGATGGAACTCACATCTCCTGTATTACAGGCAGATTCTTTACCACTGAGCCACTGGGGAAGCCCTGTGTGCTCCTTTCTAGCACCCAATATCTCCTAGAGAAGCAGATGTCCAGTCTCCTTTGGTGCCCGTGAGAACTAGGTCTTCTCTAGATTTCCTTCATTCTTTAAACATTTACTGAATATATACTATGGGCCAGATATAATGCCAAGGTGTAGGAGAAAAAAAGGAAGGTGTAGATATCTTATCTGCCTTCTTTAATAACTTAAACATTATCTATGTGCCATGTGGTCTTTAAATATTGTCTTCAGGAATCCAGGTAAGCTATCAACAAAGTTAACAAAACTAAATAATGCTACTGAACTGCAACTGTCATGAATAAAAGGACTTAGTTTGACTTATATACAACTGTCTCTTCAGCACATAGCATAGTTTCTGGCATATAGTAGGTGCTCAGTAAGTTTAAGTTTCTCATTCTTACCATCCTCATGTAGGCCAGTAAGTTTGTGTCATCCATCCATCCATCTGTCTATTCACTTATCTATTATTGAGTACCTTTCATAATCTTTGCACTTACAGTTTATATATCAAATTTGTATCACTTAAGGTTCAAACACTTAAACCACTAAAAGACAAACTCTGAGTCTGTGCTTGCTTAAAAATAATTTGTTACAGAAATTCGAGTTATGTAACTGTGGGAGCTGATTAAGCAGTCCCTATAAGACAGCTGTTTTCAGATCTGGTGTTGAAATTCCAGTCCACAAGGAACACAGCAGGCAGAAGAAGATAGATGTAAGGTGAAGCAGAGCATGGACAAGCCAGAAGGCACAAGCACAAGCTAGAGGTCATGATAATCACTGAAACTTGCCAGTTGCTCTTGCCTCTGATCTTGATGATATGATATCTTCCAGAAGCTTGAGTCCTTCAACCCAGAGCTAAACCTGGATCAAGGATCTGAGAAACTGCAGGAGGAGTCAGGAATAGGGGGAACAGTTACAGACCTGGTCAGTGAGGTGAACCTGCAGATAAGCAACAGTATCTCTGAGCTATAAAATGGTTTTGATTATACTACTACTTCCCTTTCACCCTCTAAAACTCACTCAAGAATCTCTCTTGTAGTCCATCCTATCCAGAAACATACAAGGAAAACCTGGGGAAATTAGTTTAGCCGAGTTGACAATTTGCAGAGCAACCAATTATGAGATTAGGTAGCATCCTACCTAATCTCATAATCTGAGGAGGTGGATGTTATTACTTCCATTGTACAAACAGAGAAACTGAGACCAGAGAGTTTATGATTTCACAGTTAGTAATGGGTACAGCTGGAATTTAATTGCAAAGTTCCTTTCCCACTTCAGCATTATCAAAGAACAAACCCAGATGCTATTAGGAAGCAGAGGGGGTAGACCAACATACTGGTTCAGAAAACAAAAGAAAAAACATAATAGCAGACAATAGGGAAGAACTGATCACTGCTGGGCCACAGTAATAGCTAGAAACCTAGATAGTGAGGCAGACATTGGAGGCACTTCTAGAAGACACAGAAGGCCTTAAACAGGCTATTCTATAAGAAAGTCTGTTTTTGAAAAACAGCATCAAACTGGCTGCAGAAATCAAGATAGTCAGAGCTACAACACAGCTGCAGAGACATAATTCACTCAAAATACAATGCAACGATGGTCTCTAGAATTGCGCAACCAATGGTTCTGAAGTCAGAAGGTCATTTGCTAGACTACTTGGCTATATACACACCACAGCAAAAGGCACCACTTCAAACAAGTTGAGACAATTTAATGAGTAGATAAACACAATTTAATGATGGATAAATGAGAGACTACTCTCATTTACACAGACTGCTTAGTCAGTTCTTCCCACACAAAAGTACACACTCACACATGCACACGCATATGCCACATGAACCTCCCCAGGGAGACAAAGTTGAGAATTGTGATGTCATCTATATTTTTCCACACTCTTTAGCTACTGTTAACAGCTAGTGCTGTCACACCTGTGTTTGTCAGGCTGTCTAGAAGTGACATTCTTAATGGCAAATGAACTCTTTGAATAAGTCTCATCTCATCTAATTTCAAAATCTGAGTCTCTTAATGGCATACTACCACACCACATAGATGTAGTTATTAGAAACTGTCCATCTCACATTCTAAGTGAGAACAGGAAGGAAATATCTACCTTAAGAGGAAGAGTTGTTCCATTTATAGAAATGATGAATAGCATCAAAAGAGCAGGGTCATTTATAACAATAGATTTCAGAAGGTTTGGTGTATGAACAATAGGCTAAACCTAATAATATCAAGGAGAGGCCAGCACTGTGTCGGGGGACAGTCATTCTCAGCAGTGCTGCATTATTAAACACCTCTTGGATCAGGCAAGCAGCCTGTCTATGGGCAAGGGCTCTGGAAGGATTCTTCTCCTCTTCATTGGAGCTAGGCTGGAAGAGTAGAGTGTGAGGGGCAGGGTGGATGCCTCATTTTCAACATACTTACCAAGCAGCGAATGGATAATCCATTTCACTAAGAAAATGTGAGGGGGATAACCAAGTTCACTCACCTCTCATGTACTCCTATTTGGGAGAATCCATTCCACTTAAAAAAAAAAAAATTAAGTGCTTTTCAAGAATTCGACTCATTCACTTATTTGGAATCTTACTGAGCTTTATTCATTTACTTATTTGGAATCTTCGCAAGCTTTTACATTTTCCTTGAAACCACTGAGTATAAGAATGCTGAAAAACTTTGTCAGAGCTCTCAAGGTGAAGCATTCTTATGGTGGGACCAAAAAAGAACCAAGGCTCTCCCTCTGAAAACAGCAGTCTTCAGATTTAGCTCCTCAGCTTTGCAATTTAGTGTATTCTCAAACCAGGGCTGTTCACGCTTCTGGGGATGTCCTTTGGTTTGCTAGGAAAAATTTTCAGATGTTCAGAGGCGACTGGAATAATCTGTTCTCTCTCACAATGGATAAACAACTCCTCCAACATGAGAATCATTTTAATTTTGTCCTATTGTAACTTATAATGATTAGAGTGGAGAAGGCTCATTAAATACATTGGATATAAAACAAATCCAATCCTATTGTTCTGAAAGTTGGCCAGCATTTGAAAATGTAAATAACATGAGCATAGTGCAGCATAAGCAGTCTTGAGAAACTGGGCTGAAGTGAGCAGGAGAGCAAGGCTATGTTGAACACTTACTAATGAAAGTTTCAAACACCAGGTACAGGCTTCTTATAATATCTCCAAGCTCTTAACTTATTCTACTGTTGGATTCTTGATAATTAAAACAGATAATTGCAGGGGTGGTCATCCAGTGCAACCTCTTCCTATATGCACTAAGTAATAATTCACGCCAAGTAACTTAGTCAAGGACACCCAGAGATGTGGGACTCCCAGGCCAGGCCCTTTCTACCCACTTTGCTGTGTCCCTCTGCATTAGGAGGGCTTCCCTGGTGGCTCAGCTGGTAAAGAACCACCTGCAATGTGGGAGACCTGGGTTTGATCCCCGGGTTGGGAAGACTCCCTGGAGAAGGGAAAGGCTACCCACTCCAGTATTCTGGCCTGGAGAATTCCATGGACTGTATCGTCCATGGGGTCGCAATGGACATGACTGAGCGACTTTCACGTACTCTCTGCATTAGGAAACATAAAAAGCTGGCAGTCTTCAAGATAAGATAATCTACTCTTTTTCCTGAGGAGGGTTAATTAAGAAATGAGCTTGAGGTAGGGCACTGAACCCCCTTTTCTACTCTAAGGTTAGTTTCCTCCATTTCTGTCATGTAATTTTTCATATGTTTAGTATTCTTTCTTGGGTTCTGTTTCAAGAGGCTGAAGGGTACACTTCATGTCAGTGATTCAAAGCTGTGGTATCTCTTTTCTTCATTAAGAGAAATGTCTAAATAAACACCGGATTTCAGTGTAAAGGACCAAAAGCCTACAGCTCAGGCTGCTCAGTCAGATCACAATATAAATCAGAGAATCTGACTGTATAACAACTACATTTCACACTGGATAACATGCTTCTGATCTATTTCCTGTGCCTTTTCTGCATCCCTCTCTCAACTTGTAACCTGCAGGTGCTAAATGTCTTTGGTAGTAACCTCATGATAGAATTTTGAAATCTTTAAATGCCTATGCAGTAAGAATATGGAAAATGTTATTTTTAAACAGCTTTATAAAGGTTTAAAAGCCTGTAAAATCATCAGAACAGTCAAGATGAGGATCTTTGCCTGCCTGAGCTACTGTAACCAAAAATTATAGACTGAGTGCCTGAAATAATAGACATTACTTCTCATAGTTCTTGAGGCTGGGAAGTCCAAGATGAAGGTTCTGGCAGATTCAAATCTTGGTAGCTCTCTTCTTAGCTTGCAGATGGCCACCATCTCATTGTGTGCTCATGAAATCTCTGTGCACAGAAAGGAGAGAAGTCTCCTTCACATAAAGGTATTAATTCCATCATGAGGACTCACACTCATTACCTAATCTAAACCTAACCACTTTCCAAAGGCACAAATACCACCAAAATGGGGTTAGGGCTTCTACAAGTGAAATTTTGGGAGACACAAACATTTAGCCCATAATAATATTGAATATATCCATCTTTCCCAAAAATTTTTTGTGTTCTTTCTAATTCCTTCATTCTGCTCCTCCTCACAATCACTACCCAGTCCCAACAAAGTGAAGTTGTTCAGTTGTGTCCAATTCTTTGCGACCCCATGGCCTGTAGCCTACCAGGCTCCTCTGTCCATGGGATTTTCCAGGCTAGAGTACTGGAGTGGGTTGCCATTTCCTTCTCCACCAGTATGCAAACAACCACTATAATCTGTTCACATTTTTTTATTTACTCATGATTTATTCTTAGTAGGTTGTATGTTTCTAGTATTAATAATTTATCCATCTAGTCTAGGTTATCTAATGAATTAGCATATAATTGTTCATGTGATACCTATGTCATCTTCTTTTCTACACGTTTGTGAACTTCCCAGTTTTCCTCCTATTATTGATTCCTATTTTATACCATTGGGGTTGGAAAAGACACATGATATGATTTCAGTCTTCTTGCATTTGTTAAGGCTTGTTTTGTGATATGATCTATCCTGGACAATGTTTCATGTACGCTTGAGAAGCGTGTACACTGTGCTGATGTTGTGTGGAATGTTCTGCATGTGTACATTAAGTCTACTGGTCAAGTCCAGCATTTCCTCATGAATTTTCTGTCTGAATGATCTATCTATTGATGAATATAACCCTTACTATTGCCGTGCTGTTGTCTATTTCTCCTTTCATATCTGCTAGTATTCAATTTAACTTAATGACTTGTTTCAGAGAAGGCAATGGCAACCCACTCCAGTACTCTTGCCTGGAAAATCCCATGGATGGAGGAGCCTGGTAGGCTGCAGTCCATGGGGTCGCTAGGAGTCGGACATGACTGAGCGACTTCACTTTCACTTTTCACTTTCATGCATTGGAGAAGGAAATGGCAATCCACCCCAGTGTTCTTGCCTGGAGAATCCCAGGGATGGTGGAGCCTGGTGGGCTGCTGTCTATGGGGTCACACAGAGTCGAACACAACTGAAGCAACTTAGCAGCAGAAGCAATGATCTGTTTAAAAATCATATTGCCAAATACAGACATAATGTGAGGTACTGAAAGTTAGAATTTCAACATAATAATTTTGAGTTAAGGATCTTAAGTAGGGAGATTTTCCTGGATGATCTGAGTGGTCTCAATATAATCACAAACGCCCTTATAAGAAGGATGCAAGAGACTTCAGGTTCAGTAGAAAGTCACGTGATGGCATCATAGATTGGAGTGATGGAGCCATGAGCCTAGGAATGCCAGAATCTAGACACTGAAAGTAGTACAAAATAGAAAATTTCCCTAAAGCTTCCAGAAGAAGCTGACTCTACTGATACCATGACTTTAGGTCCTTAAGACTCGGTTTGGACTTCTGACCTTTGGAACTGTAAGAGAATAAACCCATATTCTCTTAAAAGTTTGTTGTAATTTATTATAGCAATAATTAGAATCTAATACACTTGACTAGCCATAGATTAGACAAGCAAATGTCTTTCCCTTTCCATTGGTCATCACTGCTGATCTAGTTTGTTATATGTTGTTTATAAAGTGGCATCTACAGGCTTCCAAACTCTTCGACAGGGGACTCAACTCCATGCAGCTAGTCTCCATATTAATAATCTCTTGAGAAATTTTGCTTTCTTCAGCTCACCTCCAGACAGCAGCATGACCATGCCTTTCTTTCTGTCCCCTGCCACAGCAATCCCCACCAAGAAGGTCTTTTTCCCCCATCTTCCCTATTTTACCCAAGTCTGGGGGCTTATGTGGTGAGATCTATTTTCTATACCTCTCAGAAACCAAACACTTAACAAGTGGACCGTGACAAGCCTGCCTGGCCTAATCGGTAATCCACCTGTGTGTGGTGCTCTTTGCCCTACCCAGTAGCATCAGGACACATCAGCATCACTGGTGTCTTATTTCTCAGGCAACTGGGGAGTAAGTGACAGTCTCCCTTTACACAGATGCCCTCAAACTTTGTGACGACTTCTGCTTGCTCACCAACCTCCAATTCCATTTGATGGAGGGAAGGGGACAGGTTGTGTATTTCTCCCCTTTTCTTCTCCTCATGAACACCATTTCCATTTCCCTGACTCTTTCAGTCCCCAGTTGTCACTCCAGTTGTCACAGATCATCAAACAAGTTTAATTCTGTCATGTCAGGAACTGAGTGGGAGTCTCACAGAAAAACCAGGCATTTTTCTAAAACTCAGGCATGGAGGATTTAATGGCTCTGTTCTCCACAGGGTACCACTTCTACGGGAACTTTCGCACTCCTCACTGTTCTCTGAGGAAGGAAAATATCTCAATCAGTATCTCATACTATCCTGTTACACTCATATCATCCTAGTGTGAGATAGCTTTCAGGTGTCTCTGCGGTGTCTCAAGTGACTGCCTGGCTTAATTATTCAGCAAATGACATGTATAAAACCTGGTCCTTGACTTGAACTCCCTCATTCTAACACCTTTTCTGTTACCAAGATATCTCAAAAGTAGCTCTTCTTTGCCATGAAGGGGCCCAGGGCAGCTAGCCTCAATAAATAATACAAACATATTGTCACTGTGAAAAGTAAAAGTGTTAACCTCTCAGTCATGCCCAACTCTTTGTGACCCCATTGGCTGCAGTCCACCAGGCTCCTCTGTCCATGGAATTCTCCAGGCAAGAATACTGGAGTGGGCTGCCTTTCCCTTTTCCAGGGGACCTTCCTGACCCAGGGATTAAACCTGGGTCTCCTTAACTGGAGGATGATTTCTTACCACTTGAGTTACCAGGGAAGCCCATATTGTCACTACCATGGAGAATAATCCAAATATAACACAAGTACTTGGCTGGTGGCTGATGATGACTAAGTGGATGAATTGCCTCTATGATGAGCAAAGCTATGTTCTTTATATCTCTCCATTCATACACAATGGTGAAACAGGTGCTTTTAATTGGCCTGTCTCAACCCCCTCAGTCATGTCACCACATGCTTGTGAATACTTGAAATAGAAAGGTCTTGTGAGTATCCAGTTAAGTTAGAAAAGGCATTTGAAATACACACTTCACAACTGCAACGAGCCAGTTCCTATACCCCACAGATGCCCAGTAAATACTACTGATCATTTGACTATGAGTTTAAAGTATCTCTGGAGACTCCTTAGGAAAATAAACTCTGGCCCATGAATCTTCACTCTTACACTGCCTAGAGTGCTTAGTACAAAAGTTGGCACAAAATACACACTTGGGAAATGTTGGTTGTGCTCAGTGGAATTGTATGGTATTATTTATACCTCTATGTCTGACTCTATGCCAAAATCCTGATAGGGTGAACTAATGGATGAAAAAAATGAGGATAGAAGATGTATTTCTAAGTAATGGCTAGAAGAGGAAACAGTGACTTATGTTAAGTGAAGGGTAAAGTGATGAGTTAGGGGAATTATTGACTTTGGAGGCCTTAATGCTTTAAGTGCAACATTGGCTATTTAATTTGAGGTAGAAAATAAGCTTCTGTTTGGAAATGAGTCAGGAAACTCCCCTTTGCTGAGACTAGTACTTTCTCAACCA
This sequence comes from Oryx dammah, assembly GCF_014754425.2. Classification (NCBI taxonomy): domain Eukaryota; kingdom Metazoa; phylum Chordata; class Mammalia; order Artiodactyla; family Bovidae; genus Oryx; species Oryx dammah. The sequence continues at coordinate 36,563,468 of NW_024070185.1, forward strand.
CCACTAGTGTGTGCCTGTATGTGTGTGTGTGTGTGTGTGCACGTGCATGTGTGTGTGTGAATGTACACAAATGTACAGCATCAGGGTGATGATGAATGTCACAAAGCCTGAGGATTCTAATTTAACACATTCCTTCACTTAGACACATAACACTGTTTTGACAAGACTAAGCTTTCCTATCTGCACATCCAAGTGTAAATGCCAAAGGATAAAGTTTTAGAGTTAACAAGACATGACTTTCTAGATGACTGTTGGTATCAAGACATATGTCTGTCTGCTCAATATACACACATGTGTGTGTACACATGCCCAAACATGCACCAAAAACAGCAGCATAGCAAGAAACAGGCCAGAGAAAACAACCTCCTTGCTTGCACTCATCTGAAGGATGGTTATGATCTATTGTAGATGAAATCATTTGGCTATGGTGACAGAAAACTTCCCAGTGGTCTTTTATACTATACTTCACCCGAGCTCCCTGTCAACACTTCTAGGTCTTGGACTGAGTCAGGAAATACCCCTAGCACAAACAGACAACATTCCAGTCTGAAGCCATGCACATCTGCACACTGCAAACCCATCCATGTTTAATCCCGTGAAACCCATCAAAGGATGACAGCTTAATATAACTCTCTGTATGAGCTAAGCACATTGTTATCTTTGGCCAGAATATGACCCTGGGATAACTTTCCTTCTATTTCCCAGCCCCTCGCTGCACCATGTAACCATCAGACTTCACATTAACATCCACTTCAGGTGCATTCTGGGAGCTACTAAAACAGAATTCCTTAAATGTTTACTAGTGAAGAAAACTTTTAAGAAATTTGGTTATATAGACAACCACGATCATCAAAAATTGTATCAGAAACTAGGGCAAAGAACTGATGATGGGGAGTATATAATGAATTAAGTAAGGCCATTTAATAGGTGAGTTTTGACTCTCCAATTATTTTAGGTTGATGAGTTACTATAAACCAGTAGTAAAAATCATAATACAGAGAAAGGTTTTCAGTTTAATGAAATTCACTTCCATAGCTCTGCAATTTGCCTTTCTTGTGTGATAAATGCACTCTGTTGTACACCATTTTGTTTATAAAATGACACACAAGTGCAACAACACTACAGAACAAAAGCCAGGAAAGCCTCAACTCTGAACCTGGAAGTGAGCTCTGAATAAATGCTTCTTGAGGGAACCTGACCAAGATCTGATATGGCTTTCTTTCTCTTCAATTCAGTGAATTTCCCCCCAAAAGATGAAAGGAGGCTACACTTTAGATCAAAATGGAATGGAGCACATCTGAAAGTAAAAACTTGAAACTCCTATTCCTTTAGACTGCTGTGACTTTTATCCTCCAAGATAATTCCTGGTACCACTGATTCTAGAGAACAAGACAATACCAAAACCATGACTACCCCAAACTGGGCTTCCCTGGTGTCTTGGATGACGATAAAGAATCTGCCTGCAAGGCAGGAGACCAGGGTTCAATCCCTGTGTCGGGCAGATCCCCTGGAGAAGGAAATGGCAACACACTCCAGTATTCTTGCCTAGGAAATCCCAAGGACAGAGGAGCCTGATGGACTATAGTCAATGGTATTACAAAGAGTCAGACATGACTGAGCAACTAAACCACCACCACTGCAAACCAACCAAATTGTGTTCAAAATCTCTACTCACGCAGGTGTCCTGCATATCAACCATCACTCAAACATGTACTCAGGGTAAATACTAACACCTAATGCTTCACCTTTTGAAATCAACTCTTCCCCTGGTAACAAGTACAATTTATTTTTTATTACTTCCTCTGGGTCAAGCTGTGTAATAAGATTTCAAATGTGTATTCCATATTTTTAGCTATATGTAATACATTAACCAGGGGGATGTGAAACTCTTAAGTGTATATAATTAACCCTAAGCATTTCAAATACTTTAATTATAGTTTTAGTTAAACTAAGCAGTTATCTCTAATTTAGAGTGCATATACAATGAACCTCCATATCTAAAATTCAACACCAAATGAATTCCAACCAAGGATGTTACATAAAAAGTAACAACCTTGGAAATTATATAAGGAGATGAGACTGTCCACTATCTAATGGCCTCTATATTTGTAGTCTGCTTATTAGAGCAAGGAGAGCAAAAGAGAGAAAATTTTATCTTCATAAGATCTAAGTCCCTGTCTGGAAGGTGAGTGTTTTGAAGAGCTATGCTTCTTTTAAAAATCTCCAGAATCTGCTTTTTCTTAGAGTTTGCAGAAACGGAGTCTTAACTGGCCTGGGATGTAAACTACTGGGGTCAGGGGAAAGGGTAGGGGCGGGCGGTGGAGACAGGAAAATCTGACAATGGTGTCTGTGACATAAAACTGATCATTCAGGCTTATTCAACAGTCTATGACTGCAACGCATATAAGTACTGAGACGTTCTGCCTCCCCTCAAATGCTCTCCACCAGCCTGATACATGCCCTAAAGTATCACTCCCTGTAGAGTTGTTTCTTTGTCAGTGGTTACTGAACACAGCAGTGCATTGGATTCATCCGAGGAACTTGCTAAAAAAATCATATTTCCAAACCCTGAATCAGAATCTTGACAGCCAGGGCATAGGGGATGTATATTTTAACCAGTTTTCCAGATGTGATATTTGGCCTAGATAATCCAGTACTTGGACACTATTAATTTAGAAATCAATCAGGGAATATAGAGAAAAAGGAGAAATGCTGCTAAAACCTGTAGGTTCTAAACCTCTCTTCATACAAGAGAGATGAGTTCATCAAATGGGCTTGCTGTCACCTTGAAAGGCTCTTGGAATGTTTCTATCCCAGGAATCACAAACTCAAATGTCTCCAAGACAGGCAGATAACCTAAATGAGCAAGGCCAGCTGAGTGGAGCTTGCATGGCTTCCTCAATCTGTATTTAATTTCCCACTTTGGGTAGAAACATGAGAACAATAAATATGGCAGATGCCTCTGAACTCTTTTATGAGAAAAGCAATGGTGCAAGAATGATAATAAAGGATCAGAAGCACTCAGTTGTAGTGTCCAGAGTAATAGTGGGGACTTTGGCATCTGAATAGTTCCTACCACATCTAATGTGGACAGCTTACGTTATACCCAATTCTGCCCATTTTCATGGAGGTAAAACCCATGCAAAAGAAGTCAGGATTAACAAAGGAAAGATCAAAGAAAAGCTAGACAGGAAGAGGGAAACAGTTTAAGTTGGATCTTGGACTGCCAGGAGATCAAACCAGTCAATCCTAAAGAAAATCAGTCCTGAATATTCATTAGAAGGACTGATGCTGAAGCTGAAGCTCTAAAACTTTGGCCACCTGATGCAAAGAACTGAGTCACTGGAAAAGACCCTGATGCTGGGTAAGACTGAAGGCAGGAGGAGAAGAGGATAACAGGATAAGATGGTTGGATGACATCACCAACTAGATGGACATGAGTTTGAGCAGGCTCCAGGAGTTGGTGGCAGACAGGGAAGCCTGGTGTGCTGCAGTCCATGGGTCGCAAAGAGTCAGAAACAACTGAGCGACTGAACTGAACTGAGCCTAACAGGAAGGAAAGACTTGTCCTAATATTTTTTCCATAGGAAGGTAGAGACACATGACCTACTGTTTAATTACACTGAGATTTTGATGAGAGAAACTGGAATTTGGAATCAGGCAAATCTGAAATAAAATCTCAGCAATCAAATTATTGAACCCTGTCTGAGCCTCAGTGTTTCCATTTTTTCAGTGAGAGGTAATATCTAATTTGTATGGGTGTTTTGAGGATTCTTGTGTAAATGCATACGAAGGCAGCAAGCAAATATCCTGACACAAAGGAAATATTTGGTGAATGACTATTTTTTCTTGATCTCCCCATGTTTGGGACAGAGCACACTCCCATAATATCCTCTTTACATCTATAGCTCTATGAATATTTTAGGAAAGTGTTTCCTTAGATTTTTGCAGTTTCTCTAAGATTTCTTTCAAGTATTCTACTTAATATTTGAATAGCAGTAAGGCATTAGAAGATATTCTGTAGTTGTTTCTTAAAAATTATTTTTCACTTAAAAATTGGTTATATAATTTTACAACAAGAATTTATGATCTCATACTTCCCCTGACATAACCTGGAATTTATCTGGCCTTTTTCACTTGGCCATCATGCACACACTCAGAAGATACATGACATCATTAATTATTACCAGGACTCCAGGATTTATTTTGTCTTGTATTTCTTTTCATGGTATTTTAGAGTTTTCCATAATTTTTTCTGCATCCTCTAACAAGTAGAAGCAGAAAAACAAAACCTATATTCTCATATACACAAGGTAATTTCCCAGTTTACTCATCTGGGGAAAACCAAGAATACCAATAGCCAATGCTCTTTTGATTCATTCATTCACAAGCACTACCTGAGGGACTACCATGGGTTAGAAAAAGTGTACGATGCACTCATATACATGGGGAAATGGTGATGTCAAGGCTCTTCACAAACAAAAATCTAAGACAGCTTCTATTCAGGATATATCTAGTGTGCATATAACACTGTGCCTGACAAATCTAATGACGGCACTATGATTACATTTTGATAATCAGTTACCGTTACACTACTCATGACTGCTCTATACGGCATACACTCTCTAGATTTAGGACCTAAAAGGAAAACCAGAACAATGTGGCATTAGATACAGATTCATTGGGCAATACTGTATTCCATCTTTCTTATCTCCACTAAGTTAATATCATCTTACTTGGTAGCAATGCCTCTACAATTACATTGGCACATATACGATGACAACTTTTGCATTTGTTGATGCAGTTGTTATTTATCATTTACTTATTATATTTTCATCTGTCCACTTAAATTACATATCCTCCCATACTGTAACAGAGATCATTAGCTCCTCACCAAAGTGTACTTTCTATTCTTCCTACACATACAGCTAAACTATTAATACATATCCCAGCCTCCACTGGGGCTGAGTATGACCATGTAACTGAGGTCTAGGTATGGCCAGTAAAAACATCTATATCTGGTCCCTTAAAAACCTTTCACATGTACCACCTCATTACATCCATGTCTCAGTGATACGACTTACGATGTCTATAGTGAGACTCAGAATAGTCTTAGAAGTCACATACTGAAAATGTTGGTACCACCATAGCCTGGGTCACTAAATTTCTTCATGGGGGAGAGCTGACCTACCAATATAAACATATTTTCTGGAACAAAAATAGAATTCTTATTGTTTAAGCCACTTAAATTGGCAATTCATTTGCTACTACAGCCTCACCTACCCTAGTTAACATGCCTAGTTACTCAAGTGATTACATTACTTTGAAAATCAATTGATCAGGACTTCCCTGGTGGTCCAGGGGCTAAGACTCCATCCTCCCATTTCAGGGGCCTGAGTTTGATCCCTGGTCAGGAAACTAGATCTGACATGCCACAAACAAGACCTGCTGCAACCAAATAAACAAACATGTTTTTTTAAAAAATCAATTGATCATCTCAGTATACACCAATTTTTAGACTCTATTCATCAATCTATATGTCAATTCTTACTAATATCACAATGTTTTGATAACTGTAGCTTTTTAGTACATTTTGAAACCCATCTGTATAAATTCTCCAATTTTGTTTCTTTCAAAAGAATGTGAAGCTATATTTTAGTCATTTAGAGTTCCATAAAATTTTAAAATCAGCTTGCTAATTTCTTATTTCTAAAACCTCTTGAAATTGTATTGGATATCTAGGATAATTTGGGGAAATCCCTATCTTCAAATATTGAGCCTTTCAATCCATGAAATAGGTATGTGTATATACATTAACTAGAGTAGATTAGGCTTCAAACACGCTAATTTGATTTTGATGCTAGTAATATTTTGTGGATTCTCTATAGTTTTCTATAAGCATAGTATACATTTAAACTCAGTTTAAGAAAGTGAAAGTGGAAGTGAAAAAGTTGGCTTAAAGCGCAACATTCAGAAAATGAAGATCATGGCATCCAGTCCCATCACTTCATGGGAAATAGATGGGGGAACAGTGGAAACAGTGTCAGACTTTATTTTTTGGGGCTCCAAAATCACTGCAGATGGTGACTGCAGCCATGAAATTAAAAGATGCTTACTCCTTAGAAGAAAAGCTTTGACCAACCTAGATAGCATATACAAAAGCAAAGACATTACTTTGCCAACTAAGGTCCATCTAGTCAAGGCTATGGTTTTTCCTGTGGTCATGTATGGATGTGAGAGTTGAACTGTGAAGAAGGCTGAGCACCAAAGAATTGATGCTTTTGAACTGTGGTGTTGGAGAAGACTCTTGAGAGTCCCTTGGACTGCCAGGAGATCCAACCAGTCCATTCTGAAGGAGATCACCCTGGGATTTCTTTGGAAGGAATGGTGCTAAAGCTGAAGCTCCAGTACTTTGGCCACCTCATGCGAAGAGTTGACTCATTGGAAAAGACTCATTCTGGGAGGGATTGGGGGCAGGAGGAGAAAGGGACGACAGAGGATGAGATGGCTGGATGGCATCATGGACTCGATTGACATGGGTCTGAGTGAACTCCAGGAGTTGGTGATGGACAGGGAGGCCTGGCGTGCTGCGATTCATGGGGTCGCAAAGAGTCGGACATGACTGAACGACTGAACTGAACTGAACTAAGAGCTGCAGATATGGGGACCTACCTGTACAGTTCCATCTCCCCCACCCCCAAGTTAGGATCAATTCCCCAACCAGAACTTGTCTGCTTAAGTTTTCTCTTCAGTACCTTCAGGGTGGCAGCTCTGGTATCAGGGTTTTGTTTGTTTGTTTGTTTGTTTGTTTTAATCTTTGGCTGAAACTCTTATTCTGTTCCATGGATATGTGGTTCAAGGGTCAGAAATATGCGTAGACAGATCTTAGAGGTGTTTTCATTGCCTTTTTTCCTAATGTGATCTCCCCACTCTCTTTCAGAGAAGGCAATGTCAACCCACTCCAGTATTTTTGCCTGGAAAATCCCAGGGATGGGGGAACCTGGTGGGCTGCCGTCTATGGGGTCACACAGAGTCGGACACGACTGAAGTGACTTAGCAGCAGCAGCAGTAGCAGCCACTCTCTTTATGTTTTTTTCTGGTACCAAACATATATCAAAATTCAAGTGAATTAATAGCAAAAATATGAGCAGTTTTTAAAAACTGTATTTATTTTATTGGAATCTAATTGTATAAGGTTGTTTGGGTTCCTGTTTTACAGCGTGAATCAGCTATAAGTATAAATAGCATCCCCTCCTTCGTTAGGCTCCCTCCCACCTTCCCCATCCCACTCCTCTAGGTCATCACAGAGCATTAAGTTTCCTAGCTTCATTTTTCTTTATTTTCCAAGCCAGAAAGATGACGGTTTTCCCACTTGTACTCCACTGGCTCTATGCTCTGTGAGGGTTGCACTGAGCTCTAGTCAAAAAGCACAGATATAAGAACTGACTTCTATAGTGAACCATCGCCCACTCTCCCACGTGTACATTCTTCAGTTGAGTCTGTCTGCCTCTGTTCACTCTCCAGTACCATCAGGTAGGTGCTTTTTTGTATTGTGACCAAATTGTATACTTATTTTCTGCCCAGAGAAGTTATCTCATGAGGTTTTAGTTTATCATACCCAGAAGAGGAAATCAGCTAATGTCTAAAAGCAAAGACTTTTTTGCACTTAAAAGGAATCAAGAGTTCATCTAGATGAGTAAACTTACATCCGGGATGAATAAGAGATGTGACCACAGCCACACAGCTAAATACCTAGTGATGAAAAACACTAAATAAATATATGGCTTGGTCCCAGACTTAGCGCATGATGTGCCAAAAATAGCACTGTGACCTGTCTGATTAAATGAGGTGAATCAGTCAAGCAGGCCACTGGAAGACCATCCTTGTGAGGAACCAGAGAACCTCCTCAGGTTCTGTTCTGCAAGCAACAGGGAAATTTCTGCCACTTCTTGAGCACTGGCGTGATGTGATAAATATTCTGCTGGGAAGAGATAATATTAGAGCAGTATGCAGTGCGAGAAGAGAAAGAGGACCCTGAAAGGTTTTTCAGTGACTCATGTAGGAAATGATGGGACCAGGCCTTGGGGGTAGGCATGGGGAATGCAGAGAGAAACCACAGGGTCAAGACTTACAGATGGAATATTACCATTATTACTACCCTCACAGCTTCTAAAGAGCAAGCCTGCACATCGTTCGGGTTGTGTCCCCAGATCCAGCATCATCCCAGTGCTTAAGGCAAGCGGCCGCCAGGATAATTTCTAGAACATTTCTGTGCTTTCTTATAATCATTCTTTTCCCTTTTCTCATGCTGGAAATGGTGCTTGTTTGTGAGCACAGAGACCAGGAAATAATTAAGGGGTATGCAGTCTCTGCCATGTGCTTGTCTAATGTTCTTAAAAGGGAACACATTTCAAAGATTCCCACATCCTTTGTCTCTGCCATACTTTTAGCTCCTGTCTCTCTGCTGTTTCTACTAAAGTTTTGCTGGCTCTGCCTTCTTGTAGGAATTTTCAAAGCCAGACAGTTCTATCAACACCCCTGCCTCCTGTTAAATGAATATCTAAGATGTTATTTTCTGGCAGCTTATCTGATGGTGCTGAGATCAGAGGCACTGTGATTTTCAGCAATAGGAAGTTTGATCCCAATCTGACATATAGTAGGTCTCCGGCTGCAGTAGAATTGCCCCAGTGGCACAGTGCCAACTAAACCAGCCTCATCTGATTCCCTCTCAGCACACTGCCTCCACTCCCTCAGCAGCTGTTAGTATCAGGAAGATACACACATACATGCCTTCAAACTTATACAGAAAAGTAGGCTAAAAGGATAAAATGATTTCTTGGAATCCATGGATGGAGAATACATAGTAGTGAATACAGACCAAGTTATTTGGTTTTGTGATCAACGGGCCAGCACTTTTGAAGTGTGCACCAATCAGCAGCCAAGGATCCAATGTACCAACAGACGATTTCTAACAATAAGGGGTGGGTAGACCCCAGTTTTTCTACCCTTCAATTATGAACCACATTCAACACGGTTTCTCAGGATTTCTCAAGGAGGACTGAGTTTCAGTTATTCACAGTGGTAACCCCACAGATCAATGCATCCTTTAAATCTTCTCTCCCTTCCCTGGGTCACTTTCCTTATTCTCTGTCTTGTGCCAACTGGAATGATTAAACAAACAAACTACTTGAACCCAGGTTCTTATTTTAGGGTCTACATTTGGAAGAATCCTAATTAAAGCAAGCTCCAGATTCTAGAATTTTCTCTTTCTCTCTACCAGGAAGGTACAGAGAGTATCAAAATTTATTTCCTGGAAGGCCATAAATTATAGCAGATAAGAAAAGAAAAGTATGCACAACCCACTCCAGTATTCTTGCCTGGAGAATTCTATGGACAGAGGAGCCTGGCGGGCCACACAGTCCATGGGGTTTTAAGAGTCGGACCTGACTTAGTGACTAAACTACCACCACTATGCACTGTAAGAGGAAAGTGAGATTCACATGCTCTTTGCACTGACTGGCAGTGCTGAAATGGAGAAGGTGGAGAAAACCACAGGAAACTAAAAAGTCTTTAGAACATCTTAGAACCAGATGCCATGGATGAACAGCTCCAGGAAGCAGCTAGAACCTCCTTATGCTTGGAGAAGAGTGTGGATTCCATACTCATTTTCAGTGAACACAGTCCGTCAGAAGTGTATCTTTCTCTGAGTCAACAGGAATGACAGTGCAGGGCCAACTGTCTGCTGAGCTTGGTGGCAAAATCAAGCTTAGGCTATGAAGATAGGATTAGAAAATTGCTGAGCCCTCTCAGTGAGGAGCCTCAGGTCCCACTGTTTGCTGAGAGCCTCAGTTAACCAGTAGCTTGCAACTCTGACTGATACCTAGAAGCCAATTCCAGCAGAGACCTAACACTCCAGCTGATTCTAAGCCCTGACACAATTAAAGGCAATTGTGTAGAAGTTCACTGAAGCTTATTTAAAGAAACTTGTATGCACTAGGACCCAGGAGAAAGGAGCAGTGACACCACAAGAGACTAACTCAGACTTCCCCGGGAGTGTCCAGGAGTCTCCAGCAGATGCATGGGTCAATGGTGGCCTCTATAGGGTTGGGGACACTGAGAGTGGCGGTGGGTGCATGGGACCTTTTGAAGGAGGTGGCCATTTTCTTCATTACCTCCACCATAGCTTGGCCTCAGGTCAAACAACAAGGAGGGAACAGAGCCCCACCCATCAACAGAAAATTGGACTAAAGATTTTCTGAGCATGGCCCTGCCCATCAGAACAAGACCCAGTTTCCCCCTCAGTCAGTCTCTCCCATCAGGAAGCTTCCATAAGCCTATTATACTCATCCATCAGAGGGCAGATAGAATGAAAACCACAATCACAAAAAATTAACCAAACTGGTCACATGGGCCACAGCCTTGTCTAACTCAATGCAACTATGAGTCATGGCCTTTAGGGGACCCAAGCTGTTATGAGTCATGGTGGAAACTTCTGACAAAATATGGTCCACTGGAGAAAGGAATGGAAAACCACTTCAGTATTCTTGCCTTGAGAACCCCATGAACAGCATGAAAAGGCAAAAAGATAGCACACTTAAAGATGAACTCCTCAGGTCAGTAGGTTCCCAATATGCTACAGGAGATCAATGGAGAAATAACTCCAGAAAGAATGAAGAGAAGGAGCCAAAGTAAAAACAACACCTAGTTGTGGATGTGACTGGAGATGGAAAAAGTCCAATGCTGTAAAGAACAATATTCCATAGGGACCTGGAACGTTAGGTCCATGAATAAAAGCAAGTTGGAAGCGGTCAAACAGGAGACGGCAAGAGTGAACATTGACATTTTAGGAATAAGTGAACTAAAATGGACTGGAATGGGTGAATTTAACTCAGATGACCATTTTATCTACTACTGTGGGCAAGAATCCCTTAGAAGAAATGGAGTACCCATCATAGAAAAAAAAAAAAAAAAAGAGTCCAAAATGCAGTACTTGGATACAATCTCAAAAATGATAGAATGATCTCTGTTTCTAAGACAAACCATTCAATATAACAGTAATCCAAGTCTATGAGCCAACCAGTAATGCTGAAGAAGTTGAAGTTGAATGGTTCTATAAAGACCTACAAGACCTTCTAGAAAGAACATCCAAAAAAGATGTCCTCTTTGTTATAGGGGACTGGAATGCAAAAGTAGGAAGAACTACCTGGAGTAACAGGCAAATTTGGCCTTGGAGTACAAAATGAAGCAGGTCAAAGTTAACAGAATTTTGCCAAGAGAGCGCACTGGTCATAGCAAACACCCTCTTCCAACAACACAAGAGAAGGCTCTATACATTACCAGAGAAGACTCTCTGTGTCCAAAGAAGACTCTGGACATCACCAGATGGTCAATAGAAAAATCAGATTGATTATATTCTTTGTAGCCAAAGATGGAGAAACTCTATAAAGTCAGTGACAACAAGACTGAAAGCTGACTGTGCCTCAGAACATGAACTCCTTATTGCCAAATTCAGACTTAAACTGAAGAAAGTAGGGAAAACCACTAGAACATTCAGGTATGACCTAAATCAAATCCCTTATGATTATACAGTAGAAGTGACAAATAGAGTCAAGGAATTAGATCTGATAGAGTGCCTGAAGAACTATGGACAGAGGTTCATGACATTGTACAGAAGGCAGTGATCAAGACCATCCACAAGAAAAAGAAATGGAAAAAGGTAAAATGGCTGTCTGAGGAGCCCTTACAAATAGCTATGAAAAGAAGAGAAGCCAAAAGCAAAGGAGAAAAGGAAAGATATACCCATTTGAATGCAGAGTTCCAAAGAATAGCAAGGAGAGATAAGAAAGCCTTCCTCAGTGATCAGCGGAAAGAAATAGAGGAAAACAATAGAGTGGGAAAGACTGGAGATCTCTTCAAGAAAATTAGAGATACCAAGGGAATATTTCATGCAAAGATGGGCACAGTAAAGGACAGAAAAGGTATGGACCTAAGAGAAGCAGAAGATATTAAGAAGCAGTGGCAAGAATACATAGAAGAACTATACAAAAAAGATCTCCATGACACAGATAACCATGATGGTGTGATCATTCACTTAGAGACAGACACCCTGGAATGTGAAGTCAAGTGGGCCTTAGGAAGCATTTCTATGAACAAAGCTAGTGGAGGTGATGGAATTCCAGTTGAGTTATTTAAAATCCTAAAATATGATGCTATGAAAGTGCTGCACTCAATATGCCAGCAAATTTGGAAAACTCCACAGTGGCCACAGGACTGAAAAAGGTCAGTTCTCATTCCAATTCCAAAGTAAGGCAATGCCAAAGAATGCTCAAACTACCACACAATTGCACTCATCTCACACGCTAGCAAAGTAATTCTCAAAATACTCCAAACCAGACTTTAACAGTATGTGAACTATGAAATTTCAGATGTTCAAGCTGGTTTTAGAAAAGGCAGAGGAACTAGAGATCAAATTGCTAACATCCACTGGATCATTGTAAAAGCAAGAGAGTTCCAGAAAAACATCTATTTCTGCTTTATTGACTATGCCAAAGCCTTTGACTGTGTGGATCACAATAAACTGTGGAAAATCCTTAAAGAAGTGGGAATACCAGACCATGTTACCTGCCTCATGTGAAATCTGTATGCAGGTCAGGAAGCAACAATTAGTACTGGACATGGAACAACAGACTGGTTCCAAATCTGGAAAGGAGTACGTCTAGGCTGTATATCGTCACCCTGCTTATTTAACTTATATGCAGAGTACATCATGTGTAATGCCAGGCTGGATGAAGAGCTAAAGAGCCTCTTGATGAAAGTGAAAGAGAAGAGTGAAAAAGTTGACTTAAAACTCAACATGCAGAAAACTAAGGTCATGGCATCTGTTCCCATCACTTCATGGCAAATAGATGGGAAACAGTGGAACAGTGACAGACTTTCTTTTCTTGGGCTCCAAAATTACTGCAGATGGTTACTGCAGCCATGAAATTAAAAGATGCTTACTCCTTGAAAGAAAAGTTATGACTAACTTAGACAGCATATTAAAAAGCATATTAAAAAGCAGAGACATTACTTTGTCAACAATGGTCCATCTAGTCAAAGCTATGGTTTTTCTAGTAGTTATGTATGGATGTGAGAGTTGGACTATATAGAAAGCTAAGCACTGAAGAATTTTGAACTTTTGAACTGTGGTGTTGGAGAAGACTCTTGAGAATCCCTTGGGCTGCAAGGAGATCCAACAAGTCAATTCTAAAGGAAATCAGTCCTGAATATTCAATGGAAGGATTGATGCTGAAGCTGAAACTCCAATACTTTGGCCACCTGATGCGAAGAACTGACTCCTTGGAAAAGACCCTGATGCTGAGAAAGATTAAAGGCAGGAGGAGTAGGGGATGACAGAGGATGAGATGGTTGGATGGCATCACCAACTCAATGGACATGAGTTTGAGCAAGCTCCAGGAGTTGGTGATGGACAGGGAAGCCTGGTGTGCTGCAGTCCATGGGGTCACAAAAACTCAGACATGACTGAGTGACTGAACTGAACTGACTGACACACTCAAACACAAATGCTTGACATTTACCATTTTTACATACCTGAGATATCAGATTATTCTCACCTTCTACCCCAGTAAGAATCTTTATAATCACCTCCTAATTCTAAAAAAAAAAAAAAAAAAAAAAAAAAAAAAATTGGAAAATCTAGCTAGTAATGAGGAAGGGGATGGCAGAGGATGAGATGGCTGGATGGTATCACTGACTCGATGGACAGGAGTTTGAGTGAACTCCAGGAGTTGGTGATGGACAGGGAGGCCTGCGTGCTGTGATTCACGGGGTCACAAAGAGTCAGACATGACAGAGCGACTGAACTGAACTGAACTGAATGATGAAGACTGGAGAAAATGAGACTTTCCTACTCTTGTAGGAATATATGTACCTTGGTGCAATTTCTGGAGGGAAATTTGCCAATAGGTATAAAAACTATGCAGCCATTTGTGGGATCAGGGAAGCAATAATACAAAAATTAAATAGAAGCAAGACAGTGGAAGGAATGTAGGTCAGGGTTAAACTCACGACTTCATCGGGTGACTTTGAATACATCATTTAGATAATCTCTCTGATCTTCAGTTCCCTGGACATCAAAACAGGAAATGTAATTCCCACCTTTTTACTTGTTTTAAAGGTTAAAAAAATGCTCACAAGGAAAATGTACCACTCTAGAAGCTGTCACTTTAGCAGGACAAGTCAAAAGTATACACATCAAAGATTAGGAATTTTGTTTGTTTCTGCTGTCTTTGGGGTTTTGGTTGTTTTTGTTACTGTTACTATTACTTTATCTATTGCATAATTCAAATATCCAATGCCTTTCTGATTTTATGTCACAAATCATTGACTTCTATATTCTTGAATTCAACAAAATCCTAGAAATCAAGAGTAATTTGAATGTTTGAGACAGAACAAGTTTGAGGATGCAATATTTAACTACTCTCCCCTAGCACCATAGGTCCACGGTCATAGGTCCAAGAACTATTCCAAACTCCCTTTCTCAATACACAGGGCTAAAAATTCTCAATTTTACCCATGCTAAATGCATATTGGAACAAATTAGAATAGCATTTATCTCTAATGTGGAGTCTTCAGCAACTTACCTACCCATACCATATACACAGACACACACATTCACAAACTTACTTAACCTTCGTCAAACATCTACTACATGCCAGATGTTCTGTAGGCTCTGTAGCAGTTGGGGTTCAAAGAGAGAGGCAAAGCACTGTGCTCACTGTGGATTCAGGAATTTATGAGATCTAATAAAATTATGGGAGTAGTGGGGAAAGAAAAGGCCTGGAAGGGGGCCTTGCAGACTTAGAAGTCACTAAACCAGTCCCCCTGAGGTGCTGGAGCAAGTATACTCACTGGGGCACCTGGGGAAATCTGAAAGACCAAGAACAACCAGCAACAGAGTTTGTAAGAGCTGTGATCTTCGTGCAGCTACTATTCTGTGTGTCCACAGCCAAGCATCTGGTGGAGATGCTTGGGTAAGAGGAGCCACTTTTGGAAAGAAGGGTTGGATGCAGAGCAGGAGAGAATGAGGACAAACTGAGTGTCTCTGCATGTTTTTCTACCCTCTAAATCTCACATAAGCTCCTGTTTTGGCCAACTATAACTTGGAACCAGTCAGGAAAGGAGATTTTTAGAAATGTACTGCTAAAATTAAGCAATCCAAATTAGTCCATATTCATACCTGCCAGCTTGTTGTCCACATATACTTCTTTTAACCATATTTAATTTCCAAATAGAGGCAACAGCAAAATGATGTTTCTACCTAACATGATACAATTATCCTTGATATAACTAATAATGCACAACATAATCCTCCCCAGAAGAGGATGCATTATAAGTTTTCTGTTTCTTTATCCATTTTGGGGTGTTCATCTCTTTTCTGAGTTACACGCTTCTTTTGATATCTAAACATTAAACACTATTAATATATTTTACATTGGAAAGTAAAGAGGAATAGAAAAAAACAGAGAAAACAAATGGCATTTCACACACACACATACATACGCACAACATATATTCACCTCAAAGTAAGGAACAAATACTTAGAAGTACAAGAGTATTTCTGTAACTTGTCAGGCCATCATACTGAGATTTATAACTTCTTTCTTCCATTATCCATCTGTATTCTCTTTGTCCTCAGCAAGTACCTTAGCTGGTCATGGTTACCTGTCTGATGGCAGGGTGACTCAAACAACTGTTCCTTAAAGGTCTGCCCTGTTGGCAGTTTTGCTTCTATTGGATTGTTGTAGTAGTCCATTGATTTTAACATAAGACATGGAGGAGGCACCCAGAGGACCTCCTGTTCTCCAGATATTACTCTCACTGCCCTCACTGTGTTAGAGAAGCCCAATTTTCCCACTGACAGTACCAATCACCCTTCCAATACAATGATTCTTTCCTTTGCCTGTTGGCTCAGTGGGATGAGGATTCCAAAATGACCAGGTAACAGTCTCTCAACTTCCAGTTTAGTGAAACATCTTGTGCCCTCTGATAAAAATAGTCTCCCACTGTTCACTAACAACGCTAAATCAAATTATAGCACCTCTGCTTGTTTCTCTCATACACTAATCCTCAAAACAGCCATTCTTCAGTACCCCAGGTCCTTGTTTACCACCACTCATTGGGACAGTTGTGTCACAATCCCAAGTGATTTCAGTATCAACACAGATGATCATCTGGCCCAGCATGTCCTATACCCCATCCTCATCTCAGGAGGCTGCTGCTGCTAAGTCGCTTCAGTCATGTCCAACTCTGTGTGACCCCATAGATGGCAGCCCACCAGACTCCTCCGTCCCTGGGATTCTCCAGGCAAGAGTACTGGAGTGGGTTGTCATTGCCTTCTCCCATCTCAGGCAATCTTCCTCTATTTTAATCATCTGAGGAATGGGGACCAGGCAACCAGGGACCACAAACAGCCCAAAGCCCCACAATATTATTCAAACTAGCCATTTCTAAGCTGTCTACCCTGCCCTGCCTTGCCTTTGCAATGGAAACCCCCCCCCCCAAAAGGCTCTGACCTAATGCTTACCCTCAGCTCCTATCACCTGTTGCCTGACCACCCTTACCTCCTGGAGCTTGTGAAGATAAACTCTTTTTTCTTTCCTGAGACTGTTCTCTTTTACCTCCTGTAGTAAAAGTGACCACATCTAAGTGACCACTTCATAAAAGAATACAAAACCTAGGGTCAATATTATATTGCTTGTTTGCAAACCCAATAAAATGAAATGAAAGGGAGAAAAAAGAACTCTAAATCATCACAGCAGAAAATTGTAGGGACAATATCTGCCAGTGGATCATTAGAGGTAACAGAGAAGAACCATTCCTATGGGTCACTCATTCAGAGCATATATTCATTCTAAATAATTTTACAGTAACCCTTCAAAATAGTGCTACACATTTGGAGCCACAGCTGAAACTCAAAAGGACCTCTCAGATGAATTGCTTCAGGATTATGAGGACTATAACAATGCTAATGAATTTGATATTGAATAATTTCCATGGTAAAAGTAATATTGAGTGGAAAATTTTAACACTCAATAAAGCATTTTGGAAATCTATGGGTGATGATTTTGGCAGAATCATCAGAGGCAGGGAAGACAAAGTCATATCCAGGATATGAGTCTATGCCACTGAGAACAAAATGCTACTCCTTCCATGATGGAAGTAGCCCAACGTAATCAACCTTCCACCAAGTGGTTGGCTGATGTTCTGTGAGAGTGGTGAGATATTATGGACTCAGTGTTGGTTTCTATGTTAGTGGGTTTGGCACTCAGTAATGAATAAAGCCAAACTGATCTTTGTGAGCAAAGTCCATGCTGCTGATTCCATGTAAAACCTCTATTACTGTCACAAGGCCACCCTCACCTACTAGGCAATGGTTGGAATGGCTGAGTAAAGGGGTTGACTAACATCTGTACCATGAATCATCTTGTCCATCTGGTTATTAATACTGACCTCTGCTGGAAGAGGTCTTTTGTAAATAAGCACACAGAACACAAATACATTTATACTTTGTGCCCATTATGAAGAGTTCTATCCATGTACTATTTCTGGACTGCTTGACACAATTATTGAATTGTGTTGTTTCCAAGTCTCTGACTATCCAATCAAACCATCAGCCCCTACCCATGAATCAGTATAGAGCCAAGGAATTGTCCATTTTTCCTAGGGAAAATGGACAATCGGACGCACTGCTTTACAACTGCAAGAGCAGCCGGGTGCAGCAATGATACCCTTTCCTTGGAGGGATAATGAGTAGAGATAAATCCAGATGAGCCTTGGGGGCTCATCTCCTCCCCATTTTGGACACTTAGCAGAGAGCTGGCTTAGCACTGCTCAGCCAGCATATAGAGATAAAGCCTTTGGCTAATTTCAACATTCTATTCAGCAGGCAAGGCTGTTTCCTGAGCCCTCAGTATTCAGACCTTGGTCTCCAGTACGCCTCTTCCCTAGCATGTTCTAGACCCAGAGATCTCCCGTTTTACTTCTTTTTATTGCAAGAAACCAGACATTCCCTATCTTAGGCTAACTTACATAATGGAGTGAGTAAGCAGGAGGTGTTTTTTTTTGTACATCTGGCTCAGACAGAAAAGCAGGAATACAGGAGACTTGGGTTCGATCCCTAGGTCAGGAAGATCCCTTGGAGAAGGGAATGGCAACCTACTCCAATATTCTTGCCTGGAGAATTCCATGGACAGAGGAGCCTGGTGGGCTATAGTCCCTGGGGTCATAAAGAGTCAAACATGACTGAGTGATTCTCACTTTACACTTAGCAGCTTTTTGGCTAAAGCAAGTCTCTGCTGGACTTTTGATCATGGTGCAGACAGGGCATCTATTTCAGCCTGTGCAACAGAGCAATAAAAACATGAGGAACTGTATGCATTCTACTACTTCTCTGAATTTAAGTTTTTCATCTAATAAATCCTATGTGATATCTGAAACCCATGGTACTGTATGAATATCTATGATTTCTCTCATAGCAGGTATCTTGATATGTCCTAGGCCATTGGAGACCTAAATGTTTGACTAAATTGGCATCTCCCACATTTCTGTGAGAAATATTTTGAATATTCTGGCACATATTTCTAGGGAAGCAACTACTTCCTACTCAACAGGTCTAGAACACACAACGTCATCAACATGGTAAACCAGCATGATGTCATTTGGAATGGGAAAGCAGAAAGGTTCCCCCCCTCAAAAAAAAAAAGTTATGAAAAGGGGATGAATAGTCCTGAGATGGAGCAGTGTATTGCTGCTGCTGCTGCTGCTGCTAAGTCGCTTCAGTCGTGTCCGACTCTGTGCAATCCCATAGACAGGGGCCCACTCACTGTCTCTGGGATTCTCCAGGCAAGAACACTGGAGTGAGTTGCCTAACTACCATCTAAAAGCAAGCTTCTTCTCTACTCAAAGGTATTTACCAGGTTGCTAGCTGCATATGGATTCCGGGGAATGTATTGATTAGTCCAGTAAAGAAACCACATCTGTCACAGGTTACAAATGGAGTTCCCTTCCACTTGATTAAGTTTATGATAAACCACTGTCGTTCTCCAAGATCTGCCATCTGCACAGTCCGTACAGGCATATTAAGTGAAGACGTGATGGGAATCACCACTCTCACAGTTTTCAAGTCCTCTATGGTGAAACAAATCTCTCTAACCCCACCCAAAAGAAATTCAGCATTGATTTTTTTTTTGGGGGGGGGTTACTGATTTAGTAGGAAGAGGAAGTTCTGGAGGTTTCCATCTTGCCATTCCTGTGATAAAAGGCCTCACTCCACAGATCAGGGAACCACTATGGAGGTTGTGTCAGTTGCTTATTTGTCTATTTCAATTATACATTTCATAATTAGGGCAATAAATATTGCTTGACATAGTCTAAAAATCTCCCATTTGCCACTGACAACAAGGTAATCAATTCCTTTAAATCTATTCATATCAGAATCCTAATGCCATACCATATTGCTATCCTTAATGTTCTATATGGTTCCACTTCTGGCAACAGCAATATTTACCTCAGTATTCAAAAAGGAATGACACAGGACAAGAGATTTGTGCATAGGAATTAGGCCCTACACAATTGTTCGAGGAGCTGGAGCAGTAAAGATCTAGGAGAGGGAACAGAGGGCCTGGAGAAGTCACTGAGCAGTGTTCTCAAAGCACTGACACAGATGGACAAGATGGGGCTTTCAGGGAAATTTGATAAGCTAGACTCATCCAGCACTAAAGTGGGGCCCCAAATGAGGACCCCAAACGAGGAGCACAGCAGCCGATGTGTCTACGTATCGACCACTTCTGTGCATCTATAACCAAGCATGGGGTCGTGTGACTGGGACCATTGCTGGTCAACAGGACCAGAAATCAGGAGGCAGAAACCTGACTTGGAGTCAAAGAAAAGAAAAATGAGTAGGAACCTGCCAGGCATTTCTTTGTCTTTTCATCACCATATTTGACCCTGAAATTCTTCAGAAAGTAATGACTCTGCTTTAGTTCCATTTCTCAAATCCCATTCAAGTTCCTCTTTTGAGCGGTTCCAATCTGAAGGCAGAGGAAAGGGGATTCTGGGAAATGTAGTTCTTAGTTTAACCAAGTTGACAGTAAAACAACCTGGCATGCCAACACTGATACAAGATGAATGAAACATGGCATAGAAGAGGAAGGAAGGTGAGCCAGCAGACAAGGCTGAGAAGGAGCAGTCAGAAAGAAGATAAGAAAACCAGGAGATAGTGGTTTATTGGATCCCACATGCTGAAAATGCCTGAAGAAAGAAGGAACCATCAGTTCTGCCAAATATGGATGAAAAGTTTTAAAAAATGAAGTTTGAAAATTATCCATAGGACTTGAGAACATGGAGATCACTATGGATCACTATGGAGATCACTATGGATCACTATGGAGTGAGATGTTGATGGTGGTGATAAAAGCCTGAATGGCATGGAGTAAAGAGGAAAAAAAAAAAAAAAACATAGATGGGAGGTTAACAATTTTTGCAAGGATTTTTGCTGTTAAAAAGTCATAGATAAATGGAGTAATAGTGAAACAGCTTCTCTAAATCAAAGATGATGTTCATTTATGGGTGTAAGTATTTATTAAGATGAGAACTCATGATATCTTTGGATGCTAATTAAGTACAGAAGCAAAAATTAATGATGTAAGAAAAGGTAAAGTGTAGAGAATAACTGAATGGGAAAAGTGCTTTAATTAGCAAAGAAAAATGGAACCCAGTACAGAAGAAGAGGGGTTGCCTTATTAGGTATATGGGCAGTCGATCCACTTTACAGGAGGGGAAGCTCATAAGCACAAATACAAGTAGACTAGTAGATTTATTGTCTATGAGAAGATGAAACCATTCCTTTCTGATCCTATTTTCCTAGCAAAATAAAAATCAGGGTTATTAGAGGGGAGTGACAAGGGGAGGGAGTGGTGAAAGTTTGAAGAAAGAGGAGAAATTATGAAACAGTTTTCTTGGAGAGTGAAATATAAATTGATTCAGGGAAACACTGTTGCATGCTTGGCAGTACTGAAGCCTCACTTAAGGTTTGTGGGTGTAAATTTAAAGCGAGACCAGTCACATTGTTTTCATGTCCTTTTGTCACCATGTCGGCTATTTGGGAACAAGAGAGGAATTGCCCTTGTCTTAAACTCAG
Source organism: Oryx dammah (assembly GCF_014754425.2). Taxonomy (NCBI): domain Eukaryota; kingdom Metazoa; phylum Chordata; class Mammalia; order Artiodactyla; family Bovidae; genus Oryx; species Oryx dammah. The sequence continues at coordinate 36,584,667 of NW_024070185.1, forward strand.
TTGGCTTTAGTTTTTCCAAGAACAGAATGCTGCTCACACTAAATTAAGTCTCGGTGGGGATTTACGAGCAAGGAAAGATGTACCTATGTGGTTACTGAACCAGGAATGGGGGAGTCAGGACCCCAAGTTACTGCTACCATCTCTTTGGGACCACACTATCCTCATCTCTGCTTTTTGCATTACATTTATTTTTTTCTCTCTGCCAACAAGATTTTTCTTTTTTGTGTACACTTAATAGAAAATGGTCATCCCAGCCCAGGCTAAACTCCCAGCTCCAAATCCCAGAAGAAAGTAACTAGAGTCTCTATGTACCAATTCCAGACTGCGAAGGGGAAAAATCAGATTAGCTTATCTTTGGTCAGCCCTTGGGAGAGAAACCTCTGCAGAGTAAAAGTAGTGCCCAGTGTGCATAAATCAACTGATCTAATTCCTAAAATCCTCAAGAGGAGTAGTCGGTCTGGTTCTGAAAATTTATGAGCAATCCAAAATCTTTAGTGTTGCAGAAATGGAATATTGAAGCAAATTTACATTTCCTTAATTTCTTCAGGAAAATAAGAAATAGAGAAAGCAAAGGGATTCCAGAAACACATCTATCTCGGTTTAATTGATTACGCTAAAGCCTTTGACTGTGTGGATCATAATAAACTGTGGAAAACTCTTTAAAAGATGAGAATACCAGACTATCTTACCTGTCTCCTGAGAAACCTGTATGTAGGCCAAGAAGCAATAATTAAAACCCTGTATAGAATAACTGAGTGGCTCAAGATTAAGAAAGGAATATGACGGGGCTGTCTGCTGTCAACCTGTTTATTTAACCTATATGCTGAGCACATCATGAGAAAAGCCAGGCTGGATGAGTTACAAGCTGGAATCAAGATAGGCGGGAGAAATTTAAACAACATCAGATATGCAGATTATACCACTCTAATGGCAGAAAGCAAAGAGGATCTAAAGAGCCTAGAGAACCAGCTTAACACTAAATATTAAAAAAAAAAAAAAACTAAGATCATGGCATCCAGCCCCAGCTGGGAGGAGCCACCCACGCCCGAGGCCAGAGCCGGAAGCCAGGAGGAGCAACTAGAGGAGCGGTGGCTTCGCACGCACAGGAGGGCCTAGAGGAGCTATCCCACATTGAAGGTCAGGAACGGCAGCGGTAAGGAGATACCCCTTGTCCAAGGTAAGAAGCAGCGGCTGTGCTTTGCTGGAACAGACATGAAGAGATACCCCACGCCCAAGGTAAGAGAAACCCAAGTAAGATGGTAGGTGTTGCAAGAGGGCATCAGAGGGCAGACACACTGAAACCATACTCACAGAAAACTAGTCAATCTAATCACACTAGGACCAGAGCCTCCTCTAACTCAGTGAAACCAAGCCATGCCCACGGGGCAACCCAAGACGGGCAGGTCATGGTGGAGAGGTCTGACAGAATGTGGTCCACTAGAGAAGGAAATGGCAAGCTACTTCAGTATTCTTGCCTTGAGAACCCCATGAACAGTATGAAAAGGCAATATGATAGGATACTAAAAGAGGAACTCCCCAGGTCATTAGGTGCCCAATATGCTACTGGAGATCAGTGGAGAAATAACTCCAGAAAGAATGAAGGGATGGAGCCAAAGCAAAAACAATACCCAGTTGTGGATGTGACTGGTGATAGAAGCAAGGTCCGATGCTGTAAAGAGCAATATTGCATAGGAACCTGGAATGTCAGGTCCATGAATCAAGACAAATTGGAAGTGGTCAAATGAGAGATGGCAAGGGTGAACATCGACATTCTAGGAATCAGTGAACTAAAATGGACTGGAATGGGTGAATTTACCTCAGATGACCATTATATCTACTACTGTGGGCAGGAATACCTCATGGTCAACAAAAGAGTCTGAAATGCAGTACTTGGATGCAATCTCAAAAACGACAGAATGATTTCTGTTCATTTCCAAGAGAAACTATTCAATATCACGGTAATCCAAGTCTAGGGCCCAACCAGTAATGCTGAAGAAACTGAAGTTGAACAGTTTTATGAAGACTGCAAGACCTTTTAGAACTAACACCCAAAAAAGATGTCCTTTTCATTATAGGGGACAGAAATGCAAAAGTAGGAAGTCAAGAAACACCTGGAGTAACAGGCAAATTTGGCCTTGGAATGCGAAATGAAGCAGGGCAAAGACTAATAGAGTTTTGCAAAGAAAATGCACTGGTCATAGCAAACACCCTCTTCCAACAACACAAGACAAGACTCTACACATGGACATCACCAGATGGTCAACACCAAAATCAGACTGATTATATTCTTTGCAGCCAAAGATGGAGAAGCTCTATACAGTCAACAAAAACAAGACCAGGAGCTGACTGTGGCTCAGATCATGAACTCCTTATTGCCAAATTCAGACTCAAATTGAAGAAAGTAAGGAAAACTGCTAGACCATTCAGGTATGACCTAAATCAAATCCCTTATGATTATACAGTGGAAGTGAGAAATAGATTTAAGGGACTAGATCTGATAGAGTGCCTGATGAACTATGGAATGAGGTTCACGACATTGTACAGGAGACAGGGATCAAGACCATCCCCATGGAAAAGAAATGCAAGAAAGCAAAATGGCTGTCTGGGGAGGCCTTACAAATAGCTGTGAAAAGAAGAGAGGCAAAAAGCAAAGGAGAAATGGAAAGATATAAGCATCTGAATGCAGAGTTCCAAGGAATAGCAAGAAGAGATAAGAAAGCCTTCTTCAGCGATCAATGCAAAGAAATAGAGGAAAACAACAGAATGGGAAAGACTAGAGATCTCTTCAGGAAAATGAGAGATACCAAGGGAACATTTCATGCAAAGATGGGCTCGATAAAGGACAGAAATGGTATGGACCTAACAGAAGCAGAAGATATTAAGAAGAGGTGGCAAGAACACACGGAAGAACTGTACAAAAAAGATTTTCACGACCCAGATAATCATGATGATGTGATCACTAATCTAGATCCAGATATCTTGGAATGTGAAGTCAAGTGGGCCTTAGAAAGCATCACTACGAACAAAGCTAGTGGAGGTGATGGAATTCCAGTTGAGCTGTTTCAAATCCTGAAAGATGATGCTGTGAAAGTGCTGCACTCAATATGCCAGCAAATTTGGAAAACTCAGCAGTGGCCACAGGACTGGAAAAGGTCCATTTTCATTCCAATTCCAAAGAAAGGCAATGCAAAAGAATGCTCAAACTACTGCACAATTGCACTCATCTCACAGGCTAGTAAAGTAATGCTCAAAAGTCTCCAAGCCAGACTTCAGCAATACGTGAACTGTGAACTCCCTGATGTTCAAGCTGGTTTTAGAAAAGGCAGAGGAACCAGAGATCAAATTGCCAACATCTGCTGGATCATGGAAAAAGCAAGAGAGTTCCAGAAAAACATCTATTTCTGTTTTCTTGACTATGCCAAAGCCTTTGACTGTGTGGATCACAATAAACTGTGGAAAATTCTGAAAGAGATGGGAATCCCAGACCACCTAACCTGCCTCTTGAGAAATCTGGATGCAGGTCAGGAAGCAACAGTTAGAACTGGACATGGAACAACAGACTGATTCCAAATAGGAAAAGGAGTACGTCAAGGCTGTATATTGTCACCCTGCTTATTTAACTTCTATGCAGAGTACATCATGAGAAATGCTGGACTGGAAGAAGCACAAGCTGGAATCAAGATTGCCGGGAGAAATCTCAATAACCTCAGATATGCAGATGACACCACCCTTATGGCAGAAAGTGAAGAGAAGCTAAAAAGCCTCTTGATGAAAGTGAAAGAGGAGAGCGAAAAAGTTGGCTTAAAGCTCAACATTCAGAAAATGAAGATCATGGCGTCTGGTCTCATCACTTCATGGGAAATAGATGGGGAAACAGTAGAAACAGTGTCAGACTTTATTTTGGGGGGCTCCAAAATCACTGCAGATGGTGACTGCAGCCATGAAATTAAAAGATGCTTACTCCTTGGAAGAAAAGTTATGACCAACCTAGATAGTATATTCAAAAGCAGAGACATTACTTTGCCGACTAAGGTCCGTCTAGTCAAGGCTATGGTTTTTCCTGTGGTCATGTATAGATGTGAGAGTTGGACTGTGAAGAAGGCTGAGCACCGAAGAATTGATGCTTTTGAACTGTGGTGTTAGAGAAGACTCTTGAGAGTCCCTTGGACTGCAAGGAGATCCAACCAGTCCATTCTGAAGGAGATCAACCCTGGGTGTTCTTTGGAAGGAATGATGCTAAAGCTGCTCCAGTACTTTGGCCACCTCATGCGAATAGTTGGAAAAGTCATTGGAAAAAACTCTGATGCTGGGAGGGATTGGGGGCAGGAGGAAAAGGGGACAACCGAGGATGAGGTGGCTGGATGGCATCACGGACTTGATGGACATGAGTCTGAGTGAACTCCGGGAGATGGTGATGGACAGGGAGGCCTGGCGTGCTACGATTCATGGGATCGCAAAGATTTGGACACGACTGAGCGACTAAACTGAACTGAGAAGGGGAAAAGGTGGAAGTAGTGCTATATTTCCTCTTTCTGGGTTCTAAAATCACTGCAGCCATGAAATCAGAAGACAATTGCTTCTTGGCAGGAAAGCTATGACAAACCTAGACAGTGTGTTAAAAAGCAGAGACATTACTCTACCAACAAAGGCCCATATAGTCAAGGCTATGGACTTCCCAGTGGTCACATATCATTGTGAGAGCTGAACCATAAAGGCAGAACACTGAAGAATTGATGCCTTCAAACTGTGGTGCTTGAGAAAACTCCTGAAAGTCCTGTGCAAGGAGATCAAACCAGTCAACCTTAAGGGAAATCTACCCTAAATACTAATTGGAAGGATTCATGCTGAAGTTGAAGCTCCAGTATTTCGGTCATGTAATGCAAACAGCCAACTCATTAGAAAAGTCCCTGATTCTGGGAAATATTGAGGGCAGAAGGAGAAGAGGTTGTCAGAGGATGAGATGGCTGGATGGCATCACCAATGCAATGGACATGATCTTGGGCAAACTTTGGGAAATGGTGAGGGACGGGGAGACCTGGCATGCTGCAGTCCTTGGGGCCACAAAAAGCCAGAAACAAAACATGACTGGGTGACTAAACAATGACAACAATTTCTTATAATTAGAGAATTGAGTTTTACAGGTAGAAAAGGTATTGGAATAATGATTTCTGCTTTCTCATTAAGTCCGAGTGAACTTTTGATCTTATATAAATATGTTCCAAAAGATATGGAATAGCCATGAACAGCAAAGAGATGAATGTAGCAGAGATAGAGGTTTCTTTCAGGAACAGGGTGCTTTATTTTGGCAAAGGTTCTAAATCAACTTGAGCATCAGAAAAGGTTTAAGAATGAATGCTATGCTCTTCAGTTACACACTAAAAATTGCCTTTTGCCATAAACACCAATAGAAAAATTACTTGAGTTTTTCTTTTCAGTTACAAATGACACAGAACTGCTGCTATGTTCTTACCTGGAAGAATATGTAAAGGTTACACGTGGCTGTGGAAATACCAGGATAATATTAAAATATTTGATCTCTCCAGTCCTGACTTGGCCACTAGTCAGGTGTATAATCTTCCTTAACCTGTATGAGCCTTCTAGAATACCTCTAGTATCAGTGATATTCTTAGGTTTTCCTCTTGTTTCAAAACCTATGAGTTGAAGATTGCCCAGAGAGAATGGTCCTGAGTGCATGAGCAGTCCCAGCAAGAGATGCCCTAAGGACTTCTGGTTGATTTCACATCTAATTCGGATGTTGTATCCAGCCATGTCCAACAAGCAGAACAACCCAGAAGCCTGGATGATGCAGTGAGTGCTTACCGTGTGTGCTCTGAATGAACAGTAAATTTAAACTTGGAGGACTCCCGCAGTTGATTTAGATTAATACCAGTGGAGCAACACTGTAGGTTTATGATGCCGAAGCTCCTTAAACATGCAAAACCTTCATGTTTGTTCACAGTCTTGTTTTTTTATTGAAATATTATAAGTAATAGTAACACAAGAGCTTTCTCCCAGTATGAGAGTGAGAGGAGGGGTTTTAGCGGTTATGGTACTGATTTAGCGAGTAACAACACTAACTCTCTAAGGCATACAAGAACAAACAAGAGAGATATTTGTGGGGTGGGGATGGTTATTGGATCCCAATACACTAAATGGAGTATCTGCTCATAATATCACTCAGAAATGCAGATAGATAAGTACATCAGATTGGTTTTCTTTTTCAATTAAAAAAAAAAAAAAGTAGTTCCTCAAGATATACATGAAAATCAGACCAAATGTGCTTTGAAAAGACTAGTTTACCCTGTTGGCTACAATCATATCCAAAACTACGTCTGCCCAGCATCTTTCCTATTATAGAAGACAAGGGTAAATAGCTCCACAGTTGGCCTCAAGGATACAACTTCAAGTTAAAAAACACTAATTCTCCAGCCCATTCCCTGTTTTAAGTAAAAACTAGTAAAACGATTAGGTATCAGAGTTCTCGTAGAAAGTGTTCTGAAACGTGTAAAGTGCTATTCAAACGTAATCTTGGATTCATTTAGACATATGAGGGCAGTAAACCTCATCTGGGCCAGAGTCAGAAGGAATTAGACATGCAAGGTGGTGGAGACAAGAAAGCCCTAACTCAGGACTGATAAGGACTCTCTCCAAAGGTACATTCCTTGGAAAGTAGCCAAGGTCCTGAGGAGTCAGGAACTGGAGAGTCTTCCAAGAACACTCCATCACAGTGGTAACACAGGAATGTGCTGAAACATTGGATGGATGTCCTGATCAGCTCGAGGATCAGGAGAAAGTGAAGCAATAATACAAACATTTCTCAGAATGACTTGAGTGTGCTGAAAGATGATATATGAATATAGGCAGGCCTCGTGACAAATTCCACGGCATATAGAAATAAAGCCACAGAGGAGTTCAGCATTGCAAAAACTGAACCAATAAACACAAACTGAGATACTGTTTTTCTTGTGTGATAGCCCAACCATGTATTGGGCCACCTCCATACATGTGAAGGTAATTACCACTCACTGCCAAGTAGAGGAAGTCCGTTTGTAATCTTGGGCTAAAGGCAAGGACTTTTAAGATACTGACAGTGGTTTCAATAAACATTGAACTCTGAACAGACAGGAAGACCATGATAATAACGATGATAATGACAAAACTCAGTGCTCTAAATACATACTAATGGGCCTATTCCGTGCATTCCTTGAGCAAAGAACCACCTTCCACACACATGAAAGAGATGAACACCTAACCTGGTGATTGTCTTAGAGTTCAGGAATAGAGGGAAGTATTTCAAGCATTTCTAGACATAAGAGAGCTGAATAGGGAACAAGGAATGGAGATGTCTCCTTCCCAGTTTAGAGTTTTAAGGGGTTTTTGCTTGCTTGTTTTTGTTTTGGCAAGGCTCCGTCCACACAGAACAAACATTTCACTGCAGCCTCCATCTCTTTCTGACTTCGTGGTCACTCTAACTTACCCTGCTCTTTAAAGAGCAAGTTGTGGACCCACATGATCTATGACTATACCCTGAGAAACATAGCAAGCAGTTGGCTGAGTTGTGCCGTCTTATTCCCACCCTCTTGGACTGACTGGTTTGATTTCCTTGCTGTCCAAGGGGCTCTTAAGAGTCTTCTCCAGCACCACAATTTGAAAGCATCAGTTCTTCGGTACTTAGCCTTCTTTATGGTCCAACTCTCACATCTATACATGACTACTGGAAAAACCATAGCTTTGACTATTTGGACCAATCCTAAAGGAAATTCATTGGAAGGACTGAAGGACTGATGCTGAAGCTAAAGCTCCAGTACTTTGGCCACCTAATGCAAAGAGCCAACTCATTGGAAAAGACTCTGATTCTGGGAAAGACTGAAGGCAAAAGGAGAAGAGGGTGGCAGAGCATGAGATGGTTAGACAACATTTCCAACTCAATGGACATGAATTTGAGCAAACTCCAGGAGAAAGTGAAGGGAAGCCTAGCGTGCTACAGTTCATGGGGTCACAAACAGTTGGATATGACTTAACAACTGAACAACAATAATCCCCACCCTCTAATTTTCTGAGAATTCCACAGCTAGAACTATGAATCATTTCCTGTAATTCCAAGGAGGTATGAATCTGCAGTACTTAATCCAGGATAAATCTCTCTTCACTGTGTTCTGTTTGTGGTTATTTCACAGCTTCCTGATGAGAGGTTGGTTAAGCTGATCTAATTCTCCAATTCCAATGAGAAGAGGTTAGGAAAGGATTACAGGCTGCCTCATCCACCACTGATTCCAAAATTAATAAAAGGTGAAGCCAAGCCAGTGGTAACAAGTGTTCAGGTCTAACCAGAAATTTCTTCATTTCTGCATGCAGCAAGCATTTGCTACTGGGGTGTGTGAACACTATTATTTGATACTCCATTGATTCTCTCTGGAAAGGAATTTTTCATCACCATTTTTGAGTTTAGGTTTGCTTCCTTTCCTATGTTAAAACATCTTTACTAGAAATAACTAGATAATGCCCATCTCACAGATCTGAGGCAGCTTAGACCCAGTGCCTGCTTCCAAGAGACAGCATTAAATTTCCCAACTCAGAACTAGTCTTATGTGACTGCTAAGGACTATGTCACTGTCTCACAGAGTCTCATCCTTTCTTTGCCTCCTCATTTTGTTACTTGTAAAACAGACAGGCAGGCACACACACCCACAATGCCAAGCACTTCACTGTATCCTTCAGTTTATCCCTCCTCATAGCCCTGTGCATTAGGTACTATTTTTATCCTTCTATAGATGAAACTCGCAGCCGCCTGTACAAAAAAGATCTTCACGACCCAGATAATCATGATGATGTGATCACTAATCTAGAGCCAGACATCTTGAAAAGTGAAGTCAAATGGGCCTTAGAAAGCATCACTACAAACAAAGCTAGTGGAGGTGATGGAATTCCAGTTGAGCTGTTTCAAATCCTGAAAGATGATGCTGTGAAAGTGCTGCACTCAATATGCCAGCAAATTTGGAAAACTCAGCAGTGGCCACAGGACTGGAAAAGGTCCATTTTCATTCCAATTCCAAAGAAAGGCAATGCAAAAGAATGCTCAAACTACCGCACAATTGCACTCATCTCACAGGCTAGTAAAGTAATGCTCAAAATTCTCCAAGCCAGGCTTCAGCAATACATGAACCGTGAACTCCCTGATGTTCAAGCTGGTTTTAGAAAAGGCAGAGGAACCAGAGATCAAATTGCCAACATCTGCTGGATCATGGAAAAAGCAAGAGAGTTCCAGAAAAACATCCATTTCTGTTTTACTGACTATGCCAAAGCCTTTGACTGTGTGGATCACAATAAACTGTGGAAAATTCTGAAAGAGATGGGAATCCCAGACCACCTAACCTGCCTCTTGAGAAATCTGGATGCAGGTCAGGAAGCAACAGTTAGAACTGGACATAGAACAACAGACTGGTTCCAAATAGGAAAAGGAGTGTGTCAAGGCTGTATATTGTGACCCTGCTTATTTAACTTCTATGCAGAGTACATCATGAGAAACGCTGGACTGGAAGAAACGCTGGACTGGAAGAAACACAAGCTGGAATCAAGATTGCTGGGAGAAATCTCAATAACCTCAGATATGCAGATGACACCACCCTTATGGCAGAAAGTGAAGAGGAGCTAAAAAGCCTCTTGATGAAAGTGAAAGAGGAGAGCGAAAAAGTTGTCTTAAAGCTCAACATTCAGAAAATGAAGATCATGGCATCTGGTCTCATCACTTCATGAGAAATAGATGGGGAAACAGTAGAAACAGTGTCAGACTTTATTTTGGGGGGGTCCAAAATCACTAAAGATAGTGATTGCAACCATGAAATTAAAAGACACTTACTCCTTGGAAGAAAAGTTATGACCAACCTAGATAGCATATTCAAAAGCAGAGACATTAGTTTGCCGACTAAGGTCTGTCTAGTCAAGGCTATGGTTTTTCCAGTGGTCATGTATAGATGTGAGAGTTGGACTGTGAAGAAGGCCGAACGCCGAAGAATTGATGCTTTTGAACTGTGGTGTTGGAGAAGACTCTTGAGAGTCCCTTGGACTGCAAGGAGATCCAACCAGTCCATTCTGAAGGAGATCAACCCTGGGATTTCTTTGGAGGGAATGATGCTAAAGCTGAAGCTCCGGTACTTTGGCCACCTCACGTGAAGAGTTGACTCTTTGGAAGACCCTGATGCTGGGAGGGATTGGGGGCAGGAGGAGAAGGGGACGACCGAGGATGAGATGGCTAGATGGCATCACTGACTCGATGGACGTGAGTCTGAGTGAATTCCGGGAGTTGGTGATGGACAGGGAGGCCTGGCGTGCTGCGATTCATGGGGTCGCAAAGAGTCGGACACAACTCAGCGACTGAACTGCACTGACAGATGAAACTCAGTGAACTGATGTGTCATACCCACACAGCTAACAGGTGGCAGACTGGGTTTGAGTCATATTGGTGTTTTTAACCTCCACACTTGATGATGAAGCTGAATTGGCCACCGATGTGAAGAGTTGACTCACTTGGAAAGACCCTGATGCTGGGAAAGACTCTGATGCTGGTAAAGACTGAAGGCAAAAGGAGAAGAAGGTGGCAGAGGATGAGATGGTTAGATAGCATCACTGACTCAATGGACATGAGCCTGAGCAAACTCCGGGAGATAGTGAAGGACAGGGAAGCCTGGCATGCTGCAGTTGAGGGGTTGCAAAGAGATGAACACAAACAACTTAGGGACTGAAAAGCTACTTTCCTCATTGCCTTTCTGAAGTGCTTTATTCAAGCTCTTATTTTATAGATGATAAACTGGGTTCACAGAGCTGAAACCCACTTTCTCCAGAGCTCAGAGTTTCTTGAATCCTTGGTAGTAGCTTTCTCTGGATTCAATATTACTTCCTCATGCTTGTTTAGCTATTGAGGTTCTTGGAAAATAAGTGCTCTATTGCCACAAATTACAATGTACATTACTAAAGGCAGTCAAAAGTAATTACATAACAGCAGCCATATCTCTTCATGCATTGCCTGCCTCACTTGCACTAAGGTGAAGGTTCCATCACAGGAGATAAAGGATATAACTGGACCTATGTTAAGGAAGCCCTGACCAGGTCCTCTGATGACATTTTGAGGAAGACAATTATTCAGTTTTTTAAAAAAATGTAAGTGTTACTTTTCTTAAGTAAGAGAAAGCATGTTTGTTTGAGGCAGTGGCTGGGGTCTGAGTAATGAAATCATGTATATGGTGAGTAAGCCAAATGGCTGGATGGCACAGTGATTCCTCAGAGGTAAGGGGAGAGACACTGGTCATCTTCCTGCAAGCATAGGGGAACTTTCAGAGTAAAGCTTCTTGTGTGTGTGTGTGTGTGTGTGTGTGTGTGTCTGTTTCTGTGTACACACATGTGTTGTGTAAGTTGCAAGAGACAAGGAGGGCACAGAAAGAAAGAGGTCAAGAATCAACTGAGGTAAAGAAAGTCATCCAATGTATTTACCTTCAGGGAATTCAGAGTTTGTGATTCTTTCAGTATTTTTGTTTCACATTTTATTTTGATATACAAAATTCCATTAAAATGGGCAGAGCAGGGTATGTGGTGGTATAAGACAAGAATTCACTTTAAGAGATAAAAATGTCTATATTATGGAAGCAATGACTTGTTTCATACATTCTGCTTATTTTTGTTTTATAAGTATATTCATAATAAACATATTATTTCTACAGACCTTATCAACTACTTTCATGAGTTTATGACGTCTATACTAAAACCACACACACACACCATTAAGCTTCTTCTGTGTGTTTGTGCATGTGTCTGTTGGTGTGCACACACACGTGTGTATGAGTTCCATTTAAGATTCTTCATAATCCAACCCACCCTATCAGGCCTCAAGCCCCCGCCCTACAGCACCAGATGCCCCAAGCATCCTCTATTCTAGCAAAATGGAATCTTTTGCTGTTGTCTGAATGTCAAGCCTTTGGCCTCTCCTCTTCTCATGCCATTCTCTCTGCTTTGGGGGCTCTTTATCCCTTTTCATACTGAAATATTCTACTGATATTTCAAAGTCCAGCTTAAATGCCACCTTGTCTGTGAACATTCCCTCCACACCTCCTCTGCCCTTGATCTCCACCCCATGTCCTCTCCCTTCAGGCACATGCATTCAGCCCTGGTGCATGACTTATGGGTGGCTCTGTCTGTCTGCCTCTCCATCTTGTCTCAACTCACCTCTACTTCGCATATTTTAAACTCCTCCAGAGCAAAGGTGGTGTCTCCTATTTTCCTATATCCTTCCCCACCCCACCCCAACTTGCTCCTTGTGCCAGTAAAGAGCAAGTCTTTCAAGCAGATTTGTTGAATGATGACTGACTTTACTGATTGATTGATTGGACTGAATGAAAGACATTTACATATCTGTTCTCCAGCTGTAAAGATGAAATATATGGAGCTAATCCAACCGCTTGTCTGAAAGCAGTTCCTCGGCAATGCTTCCTGCCAGGTCCCCCTCTTTATGATAATGAGTGAAATCAAGTCAAGTATCCAACCATTTGAAACCTCCACCCTAAAGTTTAACCTCCACGCTGGTTCTTTTCCATTTGCCCCTATAGATCCAATTTCTACCTTGTGCTGCCCTGCTCTGTGCTCTGTGTTTAGAAGACTAAACACTAGGAAAGCATCACCCAGGCTGTTCTGCCCTGCAGCTTTCAGCTAATGGATTCACCAAGGGGAGGCACTGAGGAGGAGAGAGAGACCAGGTATTTATCTCCCTCCCTCACTTATTGGAATACACTTGGGCAGTAGCTGCAATCCTCTATCTAAGCTCCTGTCAAGAAGTCTCTTCTGCATGGTATATCAGTTTCTTAAGGCTGCTACCACAAATTACCAGGAACTTGGTGTCTTACAACACACAAATGTATCATCTTACTGTTCTGTAGGTCAGACATCCAGCAAGGTCTCAATGATGGCTTTGAAGATAGAAGAAAAGGGGATCACTAGCAAAAGAAAATGGGCAGTGCCTAGAAACTGAAAACAGATTGGAAACAGATTCTCCATTTCCATAGGGCCTCCAGTGTGGAAGCAGCCTTGCCAATATCTTGATTTTAGCCCATTGAGACCTTGCTGGATGTCTGACCTACAGAACAGTAAGATTAACCCTTCAAGCATGCCATATGATTCTAGCAAGGACCCAGATACCACAATGCTCACTCACTCATCACAGGTAAAGTTGTGTGGCTGGAGTTCTAATGTGATTAGAAGGTCATCAATGAACCCATTAACCTATGCTAATCCTTATCATAGTCCAAGGATTCTGACTCATCAGCTGTCTGGATGAATTAGGACCAGTTCCACCCAACCCTCACTTTCCTTATACATATATGTGAGTAAAGAGTTGAGATGGATTTTCATACTTGAGAAACAGGAAGAGGTAGCTTGGCTTACTCAGCAAAGTTGATAGTTCAGCAGCTCCATTGCTTAAGGCACTATTTAAAGATCAGTTCACCTAATTCCTCTTCCACAACCAAAAAGATAAAGGACCTGAAATTTATATTGGAAAATCAATAAAGTCAAGGCTCTTCTGGGTGTGAGAACAGTACAAGTGAGGTTCATTCCAACATGTTCTTCCTTTCAAAAGACCTGTTCCTCGTCCTTTCATCTCAACATGATAGCCTCATGATTAAGAACATCTGCTTTGACAAGGAACAAACTTTGCCATAGAGCTTGAATCCAAATTATTTAACATCCTCATGACTCAATTTCCTTACTTATAAAGTGGAGATACAATATGCAGGATGAATGCAATGGGCTATATAAATCTTCACATTGTGTTCAGTGCATAGTAAGCCCAATAGTAAGTTCAATCTTACTAGCTGTATTAAATTCTGCCCTTTTTCAAGGTCAGGGTCAAATCTTCACCTCCAGGAACCCTTCCCTAAATTTCTCCAGACTTCACAGATCTCCTTTTCCTTGAAGTTTTTACAAATCTTGCAGCTAATACAGTACGTATTGAGCACTTATTTATAGTAAAGGACATAGTCACCTCCAGAGAAGATGCTCTTTTCTGTTCCTTTGGCATCTGTCTTTAGGCCAAACCTAGTGGTAGGTATAGAACAGACACTCAGGAAACATTTGCCAATTTATGCTCTTCTGGATGGATTCTTATCATGAAAGGTACATCTCTTCTATCTTTCCTCCAGCTACCCCTGGAGTTTGGACATCCTGAGGTCAGAGAGAAGGTAGTACGGAATGCACTAATAAAAGGAAACAAATCTTCTCCTCCTTACAGAAACTCACAAAGTTGTCTCACAGTTTTTCAAACCATGGACGGTGTTCTATTTCTAAATGATCTGTCCTAAACACTAATAATGATCTATCAAAAGGAAAAATAAAGAAAACAATCTCATTTACAAATGCATTTAAAAATACCTAGAAATAAATTTAACAAAGGAGGTGAAAGAGCTATACTCTGAAAACTATGTGACAGTGATGACAGAAACCGAAGACAATGCAAACAAATGGAAATGCATCTGTGCTTACAAACTGGAAAAATTAATATTGTCAAACTGTCCATGCTTCCCAAAGCAAACTATAGATTCAAAGCAATTCCTATCAAAATACAGACACAATTACTCACAGAACTAGAACAAATAATCCTAAAACGCATATGGAATTTAAAAAGATTCCAAATAGCCTAAGCATTCTTGAGAAAGAAGAACAAAGCTAGAGATGTCACACTCCCTGATTTCAAACTATATTACAAAGTTCTAGTAATCAAAACAGACACATAAATCAATGGAATGGAATAGAGAGCCCAGAAACAAGCCCATGCTTATATGGTCAATTAATCTATGACAAAAGAGGCAAGAATGTGTAACAGGCAAAAGACAGCCTCTTTAATAAGTGGTGACACCTGGATACCTACTTGCAAAAGAAATGAACTGGAGTATTTTCCTACACCATATAAGAAAGTAAACTCAAATTTAAAGGTTTACGTGTAAGACTTGAAACCATAAAACTCCTTGGGTGAGGGGAACATAGGTAGTATGCTCTATGATATTGGTCTTAGCAGTAGTTTTTTGGATCTGCTCCTCAGAGACTCTCTAGGGCATCCAACCTCATTCGGTGCTTTTTCAGTTTAAGCTGATGCAGGATTCTCATTCTCAAGCTCAACTTTTGGAACATGCCAAAAGAGAATGATAGAGAATCTTGCACTGATTTGTTAAATCCTGAGGTGATGCACATCACTTCTGCTTACAACCATTCAATGGTCAGAACAAAAGTCACATGCCCCCCTAATGGCAAAGAGTATGAGAGATTATAATTCTATAAATTCGAAAGGAGAGAATAAGACAGAGGTGAGCATTGGAAGTCTTTACCACACTCCTTAAGACACTTGTTTGAATCCACTTTGAGTGATAATTTTCTCTCCTCCTATACTACATATCCTTAGAAGGCAGATATTCTATTTGACCCATCCTTAATTCCACCTCCCAGTGCCTCTCCAGCACAATCCCTGGCACACTATCCAAACATATTTATCAAGTTCTTTTTTTTTTTTTAATTTACCAAAAAGCTACTGAATGCTTACCATATGCCTGGCATTGTTCTATGTGATGGAGATATGGCCCTGAACAAAATACACATACATCTCTAACCTCATGAAACTAAGATTTTCCTTAGTGTTGAAGGAAACCAAACAAAAAAGTAGAAAAATCTATATAATATGGTGGATGCTGATGAGTTCTAAAGAGAATAAAGCAAGTGGAGAGATTATTAGACATGTATGTGGCAGGGGAGGGTACAAGTGATGGATATATGGAACCAAACAGGGAAGAACACTGACCAGAGAGTCCTGAGCTGCCGGTGATGACAGAAATAAATGAGGAAAAAGATTTAATATGATTAGTCTTGATGGTCTCAAGTAGACGGTAGTGGTGGGGTTGCAAGTCTTGTGAGTAGGAGGAAAGGATGGAGGTCTGGTCAGAATCATGAAGACCTTCAGAGACTCCCTTTTCAACTTCTCCAAATACAGATGTCATGTCCAGAAAAAGAGTTGGGGTTTCTGACTGTCCTCTTGACTTGTCAGCAGAAGCATGGAGTCAAACCAGAGGACATTGTAATTGAAGTGAAAGAAAGTGAAGTTGCTCAGTCGTGTCTGACTCTTTGAAACCCCTTAGACTTGTAGCCCACCAGGGTCCTCCATCCATGGGATTTTCCAGGCAAGAATACTGGAGTGGGTTGCCATTTCCTTCTCCAGGGGATCTTCCTGACCCAAGGACTGAACCCGGGTCTCCTGCATTGTAGGCAAATGCTTTACCATCTGAGCCACCAGGGAAGTCAATGCATAAATTTAAGTGGTTGTCTCCAACATACTTTTCAGGTATTTTTATATTTTATTCTCCTGTTTTGACTCTTATAGAAATTTCAAATAGCGTGTGTAGAGTCCATTAAGATGTCTTTCTTAAAGCCATTACTGCTTCGGCATGCTCTCTCTTCACCCTCATGTGAAATTTCTGCCTTACAATTTGTTGCAGAGAAGAGTTCAAAAACCTGTGAATTAAAGGCCCCTTTGAAGAAAGCTCCTGCTGTGTGGGTTTTTTTTTTTTTTTTTCTTTCATGCTTTTATCCTCTTAACTCTACCCAGATAATCATCTGGACTATGGTGCTTACAAATCAAACACTAAGATGTATCTTTTGTTCAACCATCTATGGTAAATGGGTAATCTTTGTTCAGCTTCTGACAATTATGATATTTTTCTTTAAAAGAATGGATTTTCAGAAGTTTCCAATATTTTATTAATATCTATAATACTTAAAACCTCCTCTCAATAAGAAAAAGAGTGTAGAGAGGCAGGTGGCCCCACTTTTGTCTCTGAGCTCTGGGCATTGACGTGTGTACACATTCTTGAACTCAGTTTCCTCTTCTGAAAGGTTAAGATGGTGAGTCTTACAATTACCATTAAATCATTATCAGTTGTATAGTAATTATTGTTGTTTCTGTTATTCTATGCAGGCATTATACTAAGCACCTCACATGCATTATATTTTGTTATTTAATAGTGGAGTAAGCACATATTATTATTATTCTCTTCTTATATATAAGAAAATTGAGGTTCCTAATAATTTGTTCAAGGTTACACAGCTAAGAAGTAGTTGTTCTGCTCACTAATGTATCCCAAGAACATACAGTACCAGGAACTCAGGTATTAAATAAATATATATTTTAGTATATCTGCTCAGACACTTAGTCACATCCAACTCTTTATGACCCCATGGGCTGTAGCCCATCAGGGTTCTCTGTCAGTGGGATTCTCTGGACAAGAATACTGGAGTGGGCTGTCATGCCCTCCTCCAAGGGATCTTCCAGACCCAGGGATCAAACCCATATCTCTTATGTCTCCTGCACTGGCAGGCAGATTCTTTACCACTAGCGCCACATAGGAAGCCTCATTAGTATATATGTGCATAAATAAACAAATAAAACCAAACACAGAATATGTGAGCTGAGAATCTGTGCTCCCACCTCCTCAGTCCTTAGAAAACTGGTAGTTTCTGCAAAAACAAGATGAAAAAGTTGGCTTAAAACTCAACATTCAAAAACGAAGATCATGGCATCCATTCTCATCACTTCATGGAAAATAGATGGGGAAACAATGGAAACAGTGACAGCCTATATTTTCTTGGGTTCCAAAATCACTGCAGATAGTGACCTCAGCCATGAAATTAAAAGATGCTTGTTCCTTGGAAAAAAAACTATGACAAACCTAGACAGCATATTAAAAAGCAGAGGCATTACTTTGCCAACAACAGTTCATATAGTCAAAGCCATGGTTTTTCCAGTAGTCATGTATGGATATGAGAGCTGGACCATAAAGAAGGTTAAGCATTGAATAATTGATGCCTTTGAACTGTGGTGTTGGAAAAGATTCTTGAGAGTCTCTCAGACAGCAAGGAGATCAAACCAGTCAATCCGAAAGGAAATCAACCCTGAATATTCATTAGAAGGACTGATGCTGAAGCTAAAATACTTTGGCCACCTGATGCAAACAGCTGACTCTTTGGAAGAAAAGACCCCAATGCTGGGAAAGATTGAAGGCAGGAGGAAAAGTGGATGACAGAGGACAAGATGGTTGGATGGCATCACCAGCTCAATGAACATGAGTTTAAGCAAGCTCCAGGAGATGGTGAAGGACAGGGAAGCCTGGCATGCTGCAGTCCATGGGGTCGCAAGGAGTCAGACATGACTGAGTGACGGAACAACAACAAACCTCCCCATACCTAGCTCACTTGCTGATGGTGTTCATTCACAATTTAGTCTTACCTGCACACTTAGTAAACAGTGGATAATATACACAGGGTTCCTCCCATTATTGACTTTACTATTTAGTAGCCTGTAGGTTGCGGTTCCATTACAGATCATATATATATATATATATATATAAGGATTTTAAAAATTAGTGGTCTTCAGTCACTCTGGGCTTGCCTAGACCAGTGATTCTCAACCAGGCAAAGTCTGAAGATATTCTAGGTTCTCACAGCAAAGAAGGAGGGGCTATTAGCATCTAAGGAGTACAGGCCAAGGATGCTGATAAACATCCTATGACACAAAGTCAGCTCCACAGAACACATAACTATCCAGTCCAAAGTGTCCAAGTACACAGGCTGAGAAATCCTGCCCAGACAAGCCAGAAATGATATAGAGGAGGCTCATTTCCTTGATCTCTCAGTACCACCCTCCTCACCCCACCATAACTGCTGTGTAGACAGACTGACATATATTTCCACGGCTCTTATGTTCCACAGGCTCCTCTGGGATGCCTTTATCTAACCACAACTCATACTTCATATCCTTCTGACCCCTTCAAAAAAAAAACTTCTTTTTTTTATCCCATTCTGAAAGAGGCTTGCAAGATGATTGACTAATCAATCTCATATACTAAGTGCTTTTAACTTAGCTTTGAGCTTAATATGAGTCATACTGGCCAATTACCTATTGAATGGATGAGGTCTAAAAAAAGCTTAGAATAATATTTTTCTATTATTTCTCCCCCAGAGTGTAATATTTGATTTTCACTGGCTAAACGGAACCCATCCTCCAGCCTTGTCATCCAAAATTAAAGTATCCCAAGGGGCCCTGCAGGAAAGCAGGTGGATGGTATAATTCAGTCAGAAGGTAAGGAAAGAAGTTTAATTTTCCCAATTGCCAAGAATCTTCCCCCTGATTAGGAAAGAGACTTCTGAAAGCTTGCATAATTTAAAAACACTTCATGTGTTAATGGAAAAGGACTGAGAATAGAAATAAATCTTTTCTATAAATAATCAATGCTATTAAAATGTCATGGTAAAATGCTCCTGAGATAGGGACAAAGACAGATAGTCTTCTAGGGCTTTATCTGGAGAGCATCAGGCTGTGCACCAGAATGACTTCTTAGCCATTTTGCTTATTTATTGGTTTGTATGTCTGTCTCCAACTACTTCCATAAATGACTCCATCCAGATTCAAAATGATACTATATGTGTGTGTGTATATGCATACATTTAATATATACACACCATATGTGTGTATACACACACACACAAACTGGAGAAAAACTAACCCAAAGAGATATGGAAAAAACTGCAGCTGTTGATGGGCAATTGAGAGGGTTATACCTCTCTCAACGCCCTTACCAGGTGATAGTACAATGACTTGTTAACATGTTCATTTTACCAATAGACTTGCTACTCTCTGGAAACAGTTTTCATCTTATTCATCTTTGTATCTCATTTGCCCAGCACAACATATTTCAGAGGCTCAATAAATGCTTATCGCCACTACAGATAAATGCACGAATTCATTAATTTCTTGTTTATGCCTGGGCAAAAGACTTTATGTGCTCATTCTTTCACTTTTTATTTTGTATTGGGGTATATCCAATTAACAATGTTGTGACAGTTTCAGGTGAAAAGCAAAGAGATACAGCCATTCATGTACATTCCCTCCCAAACTCCCCTTCCATCCAGACTGCGACATAACACTGAGCAGAGTTCCCTACACTATACAGTAGGCCCTTGTTGGTTATCTATTTTAAATACAGCAATGTATACCTGTCCATCCGAAACTCCCTAACTATCCCTCCCCCCATCCTTCCCCCTGACAAGCATACATTTGTTCTTTAAGTCTACGAGTCTCTGTTTTGTAAAAAAGCTCATTTGTATCATTCCTTTTTAGATTCCATACATAAGGGATGTCATATGATATTTCTCCTTCTCTGTCTTCCATGAGTTCATTAATTTTGATGGATAAATACTGAATCTCCAAATTTCCTGAAAGCCTGAGATTAGAAAAAAACAAACAAACAAACAAACGCTAAAAGGAAAAGAATGGTGTACTCCAGGAATGGATCATTCCAGAAAGAATCATTTGGTAAACTATAAAATAGCTTAGACTAAATCAGAGGGACAAACAAGCTGGAATAAGATGGAATTATCTGAATGACTTAACAAAGGAAGGAATGAGAAATATGGCCATTTGTGTCCCTCCAAGTAACCCAAATCTCAGTGTCCACACCGAGATGTCTACTGACTCTAGGGTTGCCAAGATGAGTAAAACAAGAGCACAGCCCTTACAATACTGTGGTGCTGAGGCCTGTTCCTCAGTCTTTGGCTGCACATTCCCTGGAGAGATTTTAAGTATTAATACTCAAGGACTTTCTCTGCCACCAGAGAAATTAAATCAGAACCTCTGGGAATGAGGCCCACCCCAGCATCAGGATCTTTTAAAGCTCCCCAGGAGATTCCGATTACAGACAAAGATGGAGACCACTGGCTTCTAGTCTAGTGGAGAAAAGCAATGAAACCAAGTTCATTATAGAAATTGAGAAAATGCCTTGAGTAAACAACTGAATGGGAAAAAAGTGTTCATTTAACATCTACTACATCCTAAACAAGGTTCCCTGTGCTTTGCTTCTGTCATTTCATTCTCATGGCATCCGTAGGAGGTAAGCATTATTACCCACAAATTAAAGACTAGAATAAGTCATAGATGACAGAGACAAAGTATTTGCTATAAGAAACTCCCCCTTGCCAAAACAAACCCCCCAAAGAAGGTAGATTTTAAGAAACAGATACTGTGGAAAAAAAGAAGAGGAAGCTCAAATGGAACACAAGAGACCTGGGTTCAAATCTAATTTCTGTCACTAATTGGATGATAGTCCCTTGATTTATTAGGCTAACTAGAATGGGAGTAATAGGGTAAAAATCTAAAATTCTATAATTTTAGCAAAAGTATACTTAGAGACAAAAGTAATATCATATCACTGTGATAGTTGTAAGTAAAGAGACTAGGCAGATGTCACAGGTGGAGGACTGACCACAAATCTAGCCTTCAAGAGGCTAGAATCTGGCTGAGGTTGCCGCAGTTTACAGTTAGTTCTTGACTTTGCAAATCTGAAAATCTGTTTGTGAGGATACTGGCTCTGAGGTATTGACACATAATAATTCAGTCTTCTAGAGTTTGATGTATAAGACAGTCTGCCCAAGTACTGCTATGTAAAGAGAGAGATGTTTCTATTAACTTTATCACTGCAGATAGTGACTGCAGCCATGAAATTAAAAGACGCTTACTCCTTGGAAGAAAAGTTATGACCAACCTAGATAGCATATTCAAAAGCAGAGACATTACTTTGCCAACAAAGGTCCGTCTAGTCAAGGCTATTGTTTTTCCAGTGTATGGATGTGAGAGTTGGACTGTGAAGAAAGCTGAACACCGAAGAATTGATGCTTTTGAACTGTGGTGTTGGAGAAGACTCTTGAGAGTCCCTTGGACTGCAAGGAGATCCAACCAGTCCATTCTGAAGGAGATCAACCCTGGGTGTTCTTTGGAAGGAATGATGCTAAAGCTGAAACTCCAGTACTTTGGCCACCTCATGCGAAGAGTTGACTCATTGGAAGACTCTGATGCTGGGAGGGATTGGGGGCAGGAGGAGAAGGGGATGACAGAGGATGAGATGGCTGGATGGCATCACCGACTCAATGGATGTGAGTTTGAGTGAACTCCGGGAGATGGTGATGGACAGGGAGGCCTGGCGTGCTGCAATTCATGGGGTCGCAAAGAGTCAGACATGACTGAGCGACTGAACTGAACTGAGCGACTGAACTGAACTGAACTGAACTTGCAGTCTCAGTGGTGTTCATAGATTCATGTTCATTACACTTCAAACTCTTGAAGGAAACAAAAATAGAACTGAGAAGATAAGGAGACAAAAGGTCCTTGTCCAGGCTTTTGCCTCCAATGGCTGTACTGTCTTGGGCAAACCATTTAATATTTCTGAGCATGAAGACTCCTTTTGTGAGGGAGAAAAAGACTATTTCTTTTGCACATAAAAATTTTAAATAATACATTAATTTAACCATGCAGTAGACACAGAGGAACTTAGTAAAATGTTTTTCCTAATTTTCCATCTGATTATCTTGACTGGGTTTGATATACTCAGATAATCTCTACCAAGGATTTACTGCAACAAATCACCAATCTCATTTGCTTTGCTTAAATTCTCCTTCATTGCACTTTGAACTTTCTGTTTACCTTCTGAAGACATTGCACTCTTTCCCTCAGGTTCCAACAACCCTCTGTATAGAGCTTTACAATTTCCCATTATCTCTTATGCTCACTTATGAACTTGGTAACATCTCTAAGAAAGAGGCAGAATATGTGGTATCATTATTTTCACTTCTCAAATGACAGATAAGTGACACAGCGGGGAGCTGACAGAGTCAAATCCCTTTTTCTTGATTCCTTCACTTGATCCCTTCACTTATCAGTGAGTTCCTTGATTCCATCCACTTCCATGAGTTCTTATGAGGCTTCAGGCAGTCACTCCATCCCTGGATTCTAACTTTTCCACTCTAGAGAGAAAGCTGTTTCTCCATGTCCTTGAGCTTTGGTGAGATGTTTTAGGGCAGTGTTTGAAGAAAAGACCATAAAAATGGAGAAATATTGAAAAACATAGAGAGTATCAACTAAAATTAATTAAAGAGTCTACAAATCAGTCCCATGGGCACAAAGTTGAAGAGGCTAGGGGATCTTTTAATCTAGAAAGAAAGAAGACCAAGTAGCAAACTCATTAACTTTCTTTATCTACATCGACAGTTAGGACAAGGGATGGTGAACAGCTGTTCTCAGAATGCAATATTAGAGGATATGCAACCACAGGGATTAAGATCAGAGCTTCCTTACTGCAAGGATAATTAAACATGAGAACAGAACTCAAAAGCGAGCTTCCTGTGTAGTTACCATTTCTGATGATGTTAAAAGCCTTCATTCTCATGGGCAGGAGCATGGGGACACAGGTGATTGAATGACATACCCTGTCCCCACTCTGGGGGACATATCTGCTTCTTGAAGTAACAAAGATGAGGGGCAAATAGCTTTTAAAGCATGCTCAGCATCACAATATTACATATTTGGAAAACTCAAATGGCTTTATTATTTTCATAAAATAAACTAAAAAGGTCAAGTGTGACAAAAATGTGTGTACCATGAGTAAGGAAGATTCTTAATAGAGGAGGGTAAGAATCATGAGAATAGTTTGCATTTAGAAAATGAGTACAGAAGTGGAAAAAAACAAAGCTTTAATGAGCACTTATAATACATTCTGTTCCAATGACAAGCAGAAAGCAGAATCAGCTTGGTGGCAGCAGGCCAGACTTGAGGTCCAGAGCTTTTCCATATCAGAGGTCCTACTACCAGCCTGTGCAGATACCTGCTTTCGATCATCCATTTATCCAGTGAGAGCCTAATTACAGCAGAGCTGCAGTTAGACACTCAAGCCAAGGCAAATGAAACACTATCTCTGACCTAGAAAGAAAGTTTACGGTCTAGTGTTGAAGGCAGGTAGTATGATATATGTAAACAAGGGTATGGAGTGTAGCAAGATTGGACCCCAGAAGAACTAGGAACCAAAAATAGAGAGGGCTCAGGGCTGAGATTTACTAAGTAAAAGTAAAGCTTAACCTTCCCTGAGAACAAGAAATAAAGAACATGGGTTTAGAAAGCAGTAAAAACAAGAGCAAAAAGGCCTCAACTCCTTCTTGTTGACACATGATAGAGTATCCCTAACCTTAAACAAATTTATAATCAAATATACAAAAAGCCATACAGTAAGTATTGAATAGAGCTGTTATGTACCAAACAGAATCATGGAAACAGTTCCTTAAATCTGAGATCAGCGGGTACAAAGCAAATTTTGGGTCACTTGAAGCTGCTATGGATATGCAATTAAAAAAATTTTTTTCCAAAATGACCCCACTTCTTCCCCTGTGAGATGCAGATGCATGGAAAGTTTCAAATTTTAAATTCACTCTATGCTTGAGTTATTCATGTGCAAAAATAATCTTAAATGATTTTTATGGCATAAAACTGACGGTTGGCTTCTTCTTTTTCTTCAGCTGCCCAAGTGTCAGAAACAGCTGAACAGATCTTTCTCTCAACATTCAACCAAAAAAATTCACCTTTTGGATGAAATCAAGCATGAAATGTAAAGCCCAAAGGATAATTTTTCAGCAAGTTCCAAGCGAGTGAAACATGTTAGGGAGGCCAATGACTGAAATCTCAGGAGTAGCATCCTTCTTGACAAAGAACCTGATGGTCAAGCCAGCTCAGGTCACAACTTATTCAGCATGCACAATGTGTATATGATAAGAAGACATGATCCTTGCTCTCAAGTGGTTTGGATCCTAACAAGCAGTTAAATAAACAACAACGTCAATCGGTGAAAGCAAATTAAATTCTCTCTTTTATTTTACATAATTATGAATTTTATTTTTATGATGAGAACTTTTAATATCTACTCTTTTAGCAACTTTCAACCATACAATGTGGTATTGCTAATTATTGTGACCAAGCCGTACATCACATCCCCATTACTTATTTATATTATAACTCAAAGTTTCTATCTTGTGATTATCTTCACTTTTTAAATATATATGCTTTTTAAAATTCAGATGCAAATGAGTAACTGACACTCCTGTTCAATGCTATGTGGGAAGCAAATTCAAGATACTATCTGTACGTTGTTTCCAAATTGAAGAATGTTCAAGATACTGACCATTAAGCATGAGTTGAAGGATATTCAAGATACTACCGGAGAAGGCGATGGCACCCCACTCCAGTACTCTTGCCTGGAAAATCCCATGGGCAGAGGAGCCTGGTAGGCTGCAGTCCATGGGGTCGCGAAGAGTCGGACACGACTAAGCGACTTCACTTTCACTTTTCACTTTCATGCATTGGAGAAGGAAATGGCAACCCACCCCAGTGTTCTTGCCTGGAGAATCCCAGGGATGGGGGAGCCTGGTGGGCTGCCATCTATGGGGTCGCACAGAGTCGGACACGACTGAAGCGACTTAGCAGCAGCAGCAGCAGCAGCAAGATACTACCTATGTGTTAGGTGCAAGTTGAAGGATATTCAGAATACCACTGTGTTGAAGGATGTTGCAACGGCTCATTTTGTGTCAACTCGACTGAGCCGTAGAGTTCTCAGATTTTGGTCAAGCATTGTTCTGGGTGTTCCTATGAAGATGCTTTGAAATGAGATTAATACTTCAATTGGTAAAGTAAAGCATAGTGTCCTCTGTAATGTGGGTGGGCCTCATCCAACTCATCCAATTAGCTGAAGGCCTGAAAAGAAAAAAGACTACCGTCTACCAACCCTTAAGAGAGAATTCCCCACCAGACTGCCATTGGACTTCGTCTACAACACTGGCTTTTCCTGCCTGATGGCCCTTGACCTTGCACATTGGCTCTCTTCTTGGGTCTCCAGTTTGCTTGCCCACCTGCAAATTGGACCTGAAAAGCCTTCATAACCACACAAACCAATTGCTTATTATCTACCTATCTCCTATGGCTTCTATTTCTCTGGAGAGTCCTGACTAACACAGATGCTAAGGTGTTAACTGCATGATGAGCACGTGCTGAAGGATGCCTTTCACATCGATTTTTTTTTTCCGGACACTCCCACTCTCACGGTCATATGCTTCCTTATAAGTTAGGATTTACCCTTCTACCTAGCCTAGCATGAAATTCCCAGAGTTAGTCAATCCTTGGGTAAGACAACTAGGTCAAAACACATCTAATACAGTCTGAAACACAATGCACACACACACACAAAGAAGTAGACAAGCAGTTAAGAAAACTGGACTGGGTTTAATGTCTGCTCTTCTCTAATTCAAAATGGATTCACCTTGGGAAATCTCTGAAGTAAACACTCTGTTTTAGTTTCACATGTACAATTTCTTATAATAGGCAGAATATTAAAAGAGAATTTGGGGGAATGAGAAGCCCTGAGTCCCCCCACTCAGCTTTCCCCTTGGGCCCTGTGTACCCCTTGGACTCCTGTGCTGAATCTGGGGACAGCTCCCACGGTGAAAATCACCACTCTCATTAAACAAAGAGCAGGGCATATGCTTCTTGGTTCTCTTCTAAGTTCTGGAAAAGAACTGGCCGCCTGACTGGATAACAGAGCAAGCACTGCTTGACCACCCTGTACTTCCGTGTCCTCAACAGGAAAACACAGATGAAGATGCAGGCAGGCCCACACTGACTTGCCTCCCAGTAATCCTGGGAGGATAAATTAGGCTCCACCTGCTAAGTGTCTTGAGTTTCTAAGAAGAGGAGGAGGAGGTGGGCCTGGGGTGGGTGTGGGGTGCTACCTGAGGCCTAATTAACAGCCAGGCTTTGACAGTCCCACTGAGTGAAACCCGCTGCCCTAATTACCACAGGCAAGTGCTCCTCTGGAAGAGAGTTTGTTTAGACAGTTTGGTCCAAGGCAGAGCATTTGCAAACAAGAAGGATAATTTAAGAGTCAAGAATATAGTGATTTGTTTGAGGGTAGAAAGAAAGACGTGGAAGGAAAAAAAACAAAACCTTCTAACTGATCAGCTCTTCCCCAGGGTATGTACACTTAGTCCCTTCCCACGCCAAAGAAGGCAATTTAATTGTTCATAACTTTATTGACTTGACAAGGCAAGCTATTGTTGCTTCTTCCTTTTCCCTCACCCTCAATGCAATCAAACACTAAATCCTGACCAAGCCATTCCCCACACTGAGGCTAAAATGATCTTTCCAAAACATAAATATGGCTCTGTCATTCCCTCACTTAAAGCACCGTAATGGATTTCCACTCTTATTGGCCATAAACACATCTAAGTGTTCTCAACCTGGCTTATTGAAAGCCAAGCAAAATGTGCTTTGCCTCAGTCTCCAAGTGTCCTTCTCATCAGACCTCCTGGTTGCTGTTGGTTCCCTGAAAAGCTCACACAGGGCCAGAGTCTCTCACCTCTGACTTTTCTAAGACGTCATATCCTTACTTAGAACAATCTAATCCTTGCAGACACTTTATATACTATTCTTCAGGGTCTCCAGCTAAAAAGTCATTCCTTCAAGGGTCCCTTCTCTCACACCTGGACTATGTCCATGCCCTGCTTGTGACTCTCTGTGTCCCCTGTTATGATAAGCATCACATTTCACTGTTAATACCTGCTAATTGTCTGCTCGACCCAGGGATCCAACCTAGGTCTCCCACATTGCAGGCAGATTCTTTACAGTCTGAGCCACCAGGGAAGCCCAATTGTCTGCTCAGCCACTCCTGAGAGCAAGAATCTTACCTGTCTCATTTGTCAGACTAGTTGGAAACAGAAATGTTCTGGGTACACGTTTGATAAATGAATGAGTGAATCCATCTTACTTCAGGACAGTAACTTGAAAGAGGGCAGGGAACACAGAGAAACTGTTCCAAAGGAAACTCAAGAATTCTGACTTCCCTCCCATTGCTTTCTGGCAGGGTGAATTATACAAAGCTGAGATTGTTGTGAAGATGTGTATGCACTGGCAAAAAAGGGAATTGTAAACATGTTACCCCGAGGGTGAGGAAGAGATAAGAGATAAAAATGGAAAGGTCCTGGTACTGCATTGGCCAGGGCATTGAGCAATATTACCAGTGATAGATGACACTAAGATTGTTGTTATCTTTCACAGATTTAAGACTAGATCTCATTCTACAAGCTTAGAGAGCCCTTTACAATGCACATTTTCTTTTTGGTGGTCTCTTGCTCAGCTAAGTCAAAAGCAAAATTATATGCCTAGGTGAACTTACTCCAGACGTATGAAGGCTTTTTGTGTTTGAACATAAAGTAAAAAGATAACCAAAGGGAAATGGCAATGCCTGAGTGAAAAGGAGATGCTTCTCCATATATTTAAGATCAGTTTATTTCAAATTGAGAGTTATAAATTATTAGTGGGCAATGAAACCCACCTGGAGAGTCAACGGTCACATTTTTCTTATTGCTGTTGATCGTGTTTTGCATTTTTTAAAGAGTTTTCTATGTTAATAAATGTTTAGATTTAAATTAACTGTTGTATTTTTACTTTTTCATAGATACTAAAGGTAAGTATTATTTATCTATTTTTTATTGAAGGATAATTGCTTTACAGAATTTTGCTGTTTTCTGTCAAATCTCAACATGAATCAGCCATAGGTATACATTTATCCCCTCCCTTTTGAAACTCGCTCTCATCCCCCTCCCCATCCCACCCCTCTAGGTTGATACAGAGCCCCTGTTTGAGTTTCCTGAGCCATACAGCAAATTCTGGTTAGCTATCTATTTTACATATGGTAATGTAAGTTTCCATGTTACTCTTTCCACACATCTCACCCTCTCCTCCTCTCTGCTCATGTCCATAAGTCTATTCTCTATGTCTGTTTCTCCATTAGTGAAGTAGTGAAGTCGCTCAGTCATGTCCGACTCTTTGCGACCCTGTGGACTGTAGTCTACCAGGCTCCTCTGTCCATGGGATTTTCCAGGCAATAGTCCTGGACTGGGTTGCCATTTCCTTCTCCAGGGGATCTTCCCAACCCAGGGCTTGAACCTGGGTCTCCCGCGTTGTAGACAGACGCTTTACCATCATTGTTGCCCTGTAAATATATTCTTCAGTACCATTTTTTAAAAATCCCATTATGTATGAATTCAGTTCAGTTGAGTCACTCAGTCGGGTCCAACTCTTTGTGACCTCGTGGACTGCAGCATGCCAGGCCTCCCTGTCCATCACCAACTTCCTGAGTTTACTCAAATTCATGTCCATTGAGTCGGTGATGCCATCCAACATCTCATCCTCTGTCATCCCTTTCTCCTCCCACCTTCAATCTCTCCCAGCATTAGGGTCTTTTCAAATGAGTCAGTTCTTCACATCAGGTGGCCAAAGTACTGGAGTTTCAGCTTCAGTATCAGTCCTTCCAATGAATATTCAGGACTGAATATATGTGTTAGAATACGGTATTTATCTTTCTCTTTCTGACTCACTTTACTCTGTATAATAGGTTCTTGGTTCATCCACCTCATCAGAACTGACTCAAATGTGTTCCTTTTTATGGTTGAGTAATATTCCATTGTGTATATGCACAACTTTTTTATCCATTCATCTGTCAATGGACATCTAGGTTGCTTCCATGTTCTAGCTATTGTAAATAGTGCTGCAATGAACAATGGGCTACATGTGTCTCTTTCGATTTTGGTTTCCTTAGGGTATATGCCTAGGAATCAGATTGCTGGGTTGTATGGTGGTTTTATTCCTAGTTTTTTAAGGAATCTCCATACCGTCTTCCATGGTGGCTGTATCAATTTACATTCCCACCAACAGTGCAAGAGCATTACCGTTTCTCTACACCCTCTCCACCATTTATTGTTTGTAGACTTTTTGATGATGGCCATTCTAACTGGTGTGAAGTGATACCTCATTGTAGTTTTGATTTGCATTTCTCTAATAATGAGCGATGTTGAGCATCTTTTTATGTGTTTATTAGCCATCTGCATGTCTTCTTTGGAAATATGTCTGTTTAGGTCTTTCTCCCACTTTTTGATTGGGTTGTTTGTTTTTTTGGTGTTGAGTTGTATGAGCTGCTTGTATATTTTGGAAATTAATCCTTTGTCAGTTATTTCATTTGCTATTATTTTCTCCCATTCTGAGAGCTGTCTCATCACCTTGCTTATAGTTTCCTTTGCTGTGCAAAATCTTTTAAGTTTAGTCAGGTCCCACTTGTTTACTTTTGTTTTTATTTACATTACTCTAGGAGGTGGGTCATAGGGGATCTTGCTTTATGTCATCAAGCGTTCTGCCTATGTTTTCCTCTAAGAGTTTTATAGTTTCTGGTCTTACATTTAGGTATTCAATCCATTTTGACTTTTTCTCTGTATATGGTGTTAGGAAGTGTTCTAATTTCATTCTTTTACATGTAGCTGTCCAGTTGTCCCAGCACCACTTATTGAAGAGGCTATCTTTGCCCCATTGTATATTCTTGCCTCCTCTGTCAAAAATAAGGTACCCATAGGTGCATGAGTTTATCTCTGGGCTTTCTGTCTTGTTCCATTGGTCTATATGTCTATTTTTGTGCCAGTGCCATACTGTCTTCATGACTGTAGCTTTGTAGTATAATCATAAGTCAGGAAGGTTGATTTCTACAGCTCCATTCTTGTTTCTCAAGACTGCTTTGGCTATTCAGGGGTTTTGGGGTTTCCATATGAATTGTGAAATTTTTTGTTCTAGTTCTGTGAAAAATGTCATTGGTAATTTGATAGGGATAGCATTAAATCTGTAGATTGTGTTTGGTAGTATAGTCATTTTCACAATATTGATTCTTCCTTCCCAGGAACATGGAATATCTCTCCATCTGTTTATGTCATCTTTGATTTCTTTCATCAGTTCAGTTCAGTCGCTCAGTCGTGTCTGACTTTTTTCACCCCCATGGTTGCTGTCATGTCTGACTCTTTTCACCCCCATGGACTGCAGCATGCCAGGCCTCCCTGTCCATCACCAACTCCCAGAGTTTACTCAAACTTATGTCTACTGAGTTAGTGATGCCATCCAACCATCTCAACCTTTGTCATCCCCTTCTCCTCATGCCTTCAATCTTTCCCAGAATCAGAGTCTTTTCAAATGAGACAGTTCTTTGCATCAGGTGGCCAAAAGACTGGAGTTTGAGCTTCAGTATCAGTCCTTCCGATGAATATTCAGGACTGATTCCTTTAGGGTGGACTGGTTGGATCTCCTTGCTGTCCAACGGACTCTCAAGAGTCTTCTCCAACACCACAGTTCAAAAGCATCAATTCTTTGGTGCTCAGCCTTCTTCACAGTCCAACTCTCACATCCATACACGACCACTGGAAAAACCATAGCCTTGACTAGACAGACCTTTGTTGGCAAAGTAATATCTCTGCTTTTTAATATGCTGTCTAGGTTAGTCATAACTTTTCTTCCAAGGAGTAAGCATCTTTTAATTTCATAGCTGCAGTCACCATCTGCAGTGATTTTGGAGCCCAAGAAAATAAAGTCTGTCACTGTTTCCACTGTTTCCCCATCTGATTTCTTTCATCACTGTCTTATAATTTTCTGTGTACAGTCCTTTTGTCTCCTTAGGTAAGTTTATTTCTAGATATTTAATTCTTCTTGTGAGCAATGGTGAATGGGATTGATTCCTTCAATTTCTGATTTTTCATTGTTAGTATATAGAAATGCAAGTGATTTCTGTGTATTGATTTTGTGTCCTGCAACTTTGCTAAGTTCACTGATTAGCTCTAGGAATTTTCTGATACTATCTTTAGGGTTTTCTATGTACAGTAACATGTCATCTGCAGATAGTGAGAGCTTTACTTCTTCACTTCTGATCTGGATTCCTTTTATTTCTTTTCCCCCTCTGATTGCTGTAGATAGGACTTCCAGAACTATATTGAATAATAGTGGCTAAAGTGGACACCCTTGTCTAGTTCCTGATCTTAGGGGTAATGATTTCAGTTTTTTCACTATTGAGAATGTTTGCTGTAGGCTTATCATATATGCCCTTTACTATGTTGAGCTGGGTTCCATTCTATGCCCATTTTTTGAAGAGTTTTAATCATAAATGGGTGCTGAATTTTGTTGAAGGCTTTTTCTGCATCTATTGAGATTATCATATGGTTTTCCTCTTTCAATTTTGTTAATATGCTGTATCACATTGATTGACTTGCATACATTGTGTATATTGAAGAATCCTTGCATCCCTGGAATAAACCCAACTTGATCATGGTGTATGAGCTTTTTGATGTGTTGCTGAATTCTACTTGCTAAAATTTTGTTGAGGATTTTTGCATCTATGGTCATCAGTGATATTAGCCTGTAGTTTTCTTTTTTGGTGTTGTCTTTGTCTGGTTTTGCTATCAAGGTGATGGTGACCTCAAAGAATGAATTTGGAAGTGTTCTTTTCTCTGCAATTTTTAAAAAGAGTTTTAGAAGGATACACATTAGCTCTTCTCTAAATATTCAATAGAATTCTTCTGTGAAGCCATCTGGTCCTGGACTTTTGTTTTTTGGCAGACTTTTGATCACAGCTTCAATTTTGGTGCTTGTGATTGTGTTGTTCGTAATTTCTATTTCTTCCTGGTTCAGTCTTGGAAGACTAAACTTTTCTAAGAATCTGTGCATTTCTTCCAGGTTATCTATTTTATTGCCATATAGTTGTTCATAATAGTCTCATAATCCTTTGTATTTCTTCATTGTCTGTTGTAACCTTTCCTTTTTCATTTCTAATTTTGTTGATTTGATTCTTCTCTTTTTTTCTTGATGAGTCTGGCTAAAGGTTTGTCAATTTTATCTTCTCAAAGAACCAGCTTTTAGTTTTATTAGTCTTTACAATTATTTCTTTCATTTCTTTTCCATTTATTTCTGCTAGGATTTTTATGATTTCTTTCATTCTACTAATTTTGGGGATTTTTTTGTTCGTATTTTTCCAATTGTTTTAGGTGTAAAGTTAGGTTGTCTATTCGATGTTTTTCTTATTTCTTGAAGTAGGATTGTATCACTATAAACTTCCCTCTTAGGACTGCTTTTGCTGCATCCCATAGGTTTTGAGTTGTCGTGTTTTCATTGTCATTTGTTTCTAGAAATTTTTTTATTTCCCTTTTGATTTCTTTAGCAACCTGTTGGTTATTTACAAATGTGTTGTTTAATCTCCATATGTTTGTGTTTCTAACAGTTTTTTTCTTGTAATTGATATCTAGCCTCATAGCATTTTGGTCGGAGAAGATGCTTGATATGATTTCAAGATGGCAGCCCGCCAGGCCTCCCTGTCCATCACCAACTCCCGGAGTTTACCCAAACCCATGTCCATTGTGTTGGTGATGCCATCCAACCATCTCATCCTCTGTCATCCCCTTCTCCTCCTGCCCTCAATCTTTCCCAGCATCAGGGTCTTTTCAAATGAGTCATCTCCTTGCATCAGGTGGCCAAAGTATTGTAGTTTCGCCTTCAAAATCAGTTCTACCAATGAACACCCAGGACTGATCTTTAGGATGGACTGGTTGGATCTCCTTGCAGTCCAAGGGACTCTCAAGAGTCTTCTCTAACACCACAGTTCAAAAGCATCAATTCTTTGGTGCTCAGCTTTCCTTACAGTCCAACTCTCACATCCACACATGACTACTGGAAAAACCATAGCCTTGACTAAGTGAGATTAAAATAAATATCCAAAAATGAGAAACCAAAAATGAACCCCAGATAAATGGCAGTTACAAAATCAGGCAAGTAATAATTAAAATAATGGAATATACACATATACATATACACCCGTATGCAGTGAAAACAGTCGAACAAAAATAAAGTACAGTAGATTGACCCGGTGAACAAAGGAAATCAAAAATTATATTTACCAGTTAAGAACAAAACTAACTTAAGCACAAACTGGAAAACAAAGCTAAAGCAAGGTGCCAAGTGGGGAATAAAGCAATGAACACAAAACTAACAAGTATGTTGAGAGGAAAAGAAAGAAAGAAAGAAAGAATAGATATGCAAAGTTAAACAGAGGTAGATGAAGAAGATTTATATACATTAAAGATTAACTGCAAGGGGGAAAGAACAGGAGGAAAGGCAAACAAAGGAATAAATGTAGAAAAATATAAAACAATTAGATTAAATATTAAAAATTAGAATTATAATAAAGAGAAAAGAAAAAGGAAAAAACAGAAGAAAAAAGAATAAAGGAAAACTCCGCTGAATGGCAAAAGCCCAACGTAAAGGCAGAGGTTTTTTAACAACAATAGAAAGTGTGACTGAATATACACACACATATATATATACACCCATAGTAGGTAAGTAAGTAAAGTCGCTCAGTCGTATCTGACTCTTTGCGACCCCATGGACTGTAGCCTACCAGGCTCCTCCATCCATGGAATTCTCCAGGCTAGAACACTAGAGTGGGTTGCCATTTCCTTCTCCAGGAGATCTTCCCCACCCAGGCATTGAACCTGGGTCTCCCGCATTGTAGGCAGACACTTTACCCTCTGAGCCACCAGGGAAGTCCATAAGCAAAATCAAAACAGCCCCCCCAAAAATAAAGTACAATAGATTGACCTGGTGAACAAAGGAAACCAAAAATTATATCTACCAGAATAAAACTAATTAAAGCATAAACTGGAAAACAAAACTAAAGCAAGGTGCCAACTTGGGAATAAAGTAATGAAAATAAAGTAACAAATATGTTGAGAGGAAACCAGAGAAAGAAATGAAAGAATAGATATGCAAAGTTAAACAGAGGTAGATAAAGAAGATTTATATACATTAAAGATTAACTGCAAGGTGACAAGAACAGTAGTTAAAGATTTAAAAGACTAAAATTAGAAAAGAGAAAAGAAAAAAAAAAGAGGAAAACTCCACAGAACTTCAAAAGCCCAATGTAGAGGCAGAGGTTTATGACAATAAAAAACGTGACTGAGGAAAAAACACACACACACACACAAAAGCTTAGTTGGATTTCTTCAGTTCAGTTCAGTTCAGTCGCTCAGTCATGTCCGACTCTTTGTGACCCCATGAATCACAGCACGCCAGGCCTCCCTCCCTGTTCATCACCATCTCCCGAGTTCACTCAAACTCACGTCCATCGAGTCCGTGATGCCATCCAGCCATCTCATCCTCGGTCATCCCCTTCTCCTCATGCCCCCAATCCCTCCCAGCATCAGAGTCTTTTCCAATGAGTCAACTCTTCTCATGAGGTGGCCAAAGTACTAGAGTTTCAGCTTTAGCATCATTCCTTCCAAAGAAATCCCAGGGTTGATCTCCTTCAGAATGGACTGGTTGGATCTCCTCTCAAGATTTCTTAGTATCAATAAAATCGACAACTACAAAAGGGGGGGGGGGCGGAGAGAAATAAAAAATCCAAAAGATTCTACAGAACAAGTCAAAAAATAAGAATAATAAACGTTTTTCTTGAGTCACTGCTATCAGAGTCCTTTCCCTTGCTGAGAATCACAGTCCACCTCACCTCCCTAGGATGCCCTCCAGCACTGCTGATCTCTGGACCTGATGTGGGGGCAGCTCAGATTCTAATCTGGTCCTATTCCTGTGTGTTCTTGCCTCCGTTTTCTTTTATGGGAGTTCTCAATGACCTTTTATATATTCCATAGACCCAGGGTCTGCTTAGTTGATCGTGTGGATTTAATCTACAGCTTGCATAGCTGGTGGGAGAGTTTTGGGTCTTCTTCCTTAGCCACACTGCCCCTGGGTTTCAATTGTGGTTTTATTTTCACCTCTACATGTGGGTCATCCACTGTGGTTTAGCTTCTGAGGCTGCCCTGGAGGGTTTGGGTTTGCCCCTGTGAGGGCCAGGTGTGGAGGTGGTGCAGCTGCTTGGGTTGCAGGGGTTTTGACAGCACCAGGTACTCAGGGGGGTTGGCAGCTAGAGCAGCAAGAAATAGAGTGCTCTAGAAGGGTATGGCAACCAGTATTGGCCAGTAGGCTCCAGTATTCTTGCCCCTTCTCTGACAGAGAAGCCTGGCAGGCCACAGTCTACTGGGTTGCAAAGAGTCAGACACGACTGAAGTGACCCTATGTGCAGAGACGCCAAGACTTTTTTTGCCTGTGGCAGCTCTGCCCCGGTGAGAGGTGAGCGTGAAGATGGCACAGCTGCTTGGCTTGCAGGGACATGGACTGCCTCCGCTGCAGGAGTATGACCCTATCAGAGTCTTTCGAGCCTCTTGTAGCTGGCGATCAGAAGGCCTCTTTGGCCAGTCTTTCTCCATAGCTCCATCTGTTCATGCACTTAGAGGGCTCTCTTGCCTGGGGTCATTCTCTGTTGTTTGGTGCATCAGGCACATAGAGGGGCCCCCTGACTGGGGGTCTTATTCTATAGATTGGTGTATCAGTCACTGAAAGGTGCACTCTGGGTAGTGTCCTACTCTGTAGTTCACTGCATCAGGTGTTTGATGGGCCAGCCTCTCTATTGTTCAGCTGCCAATGCTGGTGGGTGGGGGGCGAGGGGCTTCAGTGATGGCTCCATCCCCCACACGTGACTCAGCAGTATCGCCTTGCTTCCGTGGCTGCCTGGCTTTCCTCCACCAGCATTTCCCACCATGATCTCCTCCCTTACATCCCCTCAATCCATCTCTCCACAGTCAATAGCAGCCCTCACCCTGGGATTGCTCCACAATCCCTGAACTCCAGCTCCCAGCCACTGCATTTTCCAGGAGACCAGCGTTCCTGTCCAGGATATGTACAACTGTGGAAAGGACTGTCTGATTCTCATTCCATTTAGGCTGCCACAGATCAGCTGTTTCACTCTCAGCCTTAAATGTTTCTCCTTTGAATCAGACAACTGTCTTGCTGTGGGGATCAGAGCCCTGCTTCAGTTCCCCCACCTACTGAGGGCAGGTCCAGTCCTATTAACACTCCTGTCTCCCCCCTAGTTCCTCATCCTACTAAGTTTTGCATGGTTCTATATATTCTTTTCCACTTGTCAGGTACTTCTGTCCACTCTCAGCTGGTGTTCTGCATGCACTTCTGTGTCTGAAAGTGCATTCCTGATGTATCCGTGGAGAGATGTACTCCATGTCCACCTACACCTCCACCATCTTGTTCTCCAATATTATTATAAGTTTCTCAGTTATATATATTGAGCATATACTGAGTTGTAATTAGAAATATAATTATTTGGAGCCAGAGATTCAACTGCCAACATTTGCTGGATCATAGAAAAAGCTAGAGAATTTCAGAAATGCATCTACTTCTGCTTCATTGACTACCCTAAAGCCTTTGACTGTGTAGATCACAAAAAACTGTGGAAAATTCCTAAAAAGATGGGGATACCAGACTATCCTACCTGCTTCCTGCAAAACCTGTATGCAGGTCAAGAAGCAATAGTTAGAACCAGACAAGGAACAACAGACTGATTCCAAACTGGGAAAGGAGTACGTCAGTGTTGTATATTGTCACCCTGCTTATCTAACTTCAATGCAGAATACATCATGTGAAGTGCTGGGCTGGATGAAGCACAAGCTGGAGTCAACATTACTGGGAGAAATATCAATAACCTCAGCTTTCATCCCAGTTGACCAGAAATGTGGTACAGGAGATCATATGTGTATAAATGCAAGTAAAAAGAATGATCCAGACAGTAGAGGAGGCTGTAGCATAACCATGTATTTGCAATGCTTCACAAACTTTGTGACCCTCCAAATAATTTTTATTGTTGTTAAGTTACTCAGTCATATCTGATTCTTTGCAACACCACAGACTGCAGCACCCCAGGTTTCCCTGTCCTTCACTGTCTCCCAGAGTTTGCTCAAACTCACATCCATTGAGTCAGTGATGCCATCCAACCATCTCATCCTCTGTCATCCCCTTCTCCTGCCTTCGATCTTTCCCAGCATCAGGTTCTTTTTCAATGAGTCAGCTCTTTGATTCAGGTGACTAAAGTATTAGAGCTTCAGCTTCAGCATTAAACTTTCCAGTAACTATTCAAGGTTGATTTCTTTTAGGATCGACTGGTTTGATCTCCTTGCAGTCCAAGGGACTCTCAAGAGTCTTCTCCAACACCACAGTTCAAAAGCATCAATTCTTTGGTGCTCAGCCTTTTTTATTGTCCAACTCTCACATCCATATGTGACTACTAGAAAAACCATAGCTTTGACTATATGGACCTTTGTAGGCAAAGTAATGTCTCTGCTTTTTAATACACTGTCTAGGTTTGTCAAAGCTTTTTTTCCAAGAAGCAAGTTTAATTTCGTGGCTGCAGTCACTGTCCACAGTGATTTTGGAGCCCAAGAAAATAAAGTCTGTCGCTGTTTCCATTTTTTCTCCATCTGTTTGCCATGAAGTGATGGGACTGGATGCCATGATCTTAGTTTTTTGAATAGAATACACAATAGAATACTACTCAACCATAAATAGGAACCAAATGGTGCCATTTGCAGGAACACGGATGCAACCAGACATTATCATACTAAGTAAAGTAAATCAGAAAGAGAAACACAAACACCATAAAACTTACATATGGAATCTAAACTATGACACAAACGAACCTATCTAGAAAATAGATGAAGACACACAGAGAACAGACTGATGGTTCCTAAGGGGGCGGGGGGGGGGTCGGACGAAAGAGTGGGAGGTGGGGGTTAGCATAGTACAGAGAATGATATTGAATATCCTGTGAGAAATCATAATGGTAAAGAACATTTTCAAAAAAGAATGTGTGTGTGTGTGTATGCTATCACTGAATCACTTTGCTGTACAGCAGTAATTAAGACAATACTGTAAATCAACTATACTTCAATTTAAAAAACAAAAAGAAGATAAGAAAAATGCACCAGCTAAGAGAAGATGCCAAAATATCCCAATATCAAGATATGGAGAGAGGTTCTCAAGGCAAAGACACAGAACCTCGGCAGGTAAGCACAAAGAAATTAAATATCTTAGGTTTAGTCAGCGTGGTTGGATATGAGAAATTCATGGGGGAATCCTGGAGTGCACATATGAGATTATGTGGAAGGAGAGTTCTAACAGGTTCTCAAGAGTCTGGAGTAAGAGGATTTCTTAGTGTGAAAATGATCACTGCAGAATTGATGGGAATGCCATTTCTAATTAATTACCTTCATTCTACAGCTTGAATATAAGCTGTACATATATTAGGCTAGTAGAAACCAAGTCTTATGTAAGTAAGAACTGGGAAGATGTGGGCCTATTCCTTCCCTATACTATAGACATTGCTCAAGCTATGGATTGTATAAAATGCATGTTTAGGGATTTGAAAGAAATGGAGGCTGTCCTCTGGGCATTCCACCAACACTCTTTCCCAGAAAGTTTATTAGAAGCCTTCACAGGCAGTTTTGCATATTCACAAATGTGATTTTATCCACAAATCATGACTATGCCATCTATCTCAGATAAGCTGGCCCAAAGGTGGTGAATGGAAAAAACTGAAGTCACAGGGCAACTATAACTAGTAAGAAAGGCAGACATTCAAGTTATCCAGGCCATGCAATGACTACTATCCCATGATCTCATCAGTAAACCAGATAATCATCAGAGACTCTTCTGATGAATTTCTTCTCAAAGCAAGGGACTGAGTTGTAAAATTTGATAGTTTTTCAGATTCAAGTTGTCCTCCCCACCCCCACTCAGGTTTTGGTGGCCTTTAGAAGAAAAGTTATGACCAACCTAGATAGCATATTCAAAAGCAGAGACATTACTTTGCCAACAAAGGTCCATCTAGTTAAGGCTATGGTTTTTCCTGTGGTCATGTATGGATGTGACAGTTGGACTGTGAAGAAAGCTGAGTGCCGAAGAATTGATGCTTTTGAACTGTGGTGTTGGAGAAGACTCTTGAGAGTCCCTTGGACTGCAAGGAGATCCAACCAGTCCATTCTGAAGGAGATCAGCCCTGGGATTTCTTTGGAGGGAATGATGATGAAGCTGAAACTCCAGTATTTTGGACACCTCATGCAAAGAGTTGACTCATTGGAAAAGACTCTGATGCTGGGAGGGATTGGGGGTAGGAGGAGAAGGGGATGACAGAGGATGAGATGGCTGGATGGCATCACTGACTCAATGGATGTGAGTCTGAGTAAACTCCGGGAGTTGGTGATAGACAGGGAGGCCTGGCGTGCTGCAATTCATGGGGTCACAAAGAGTTGGACATGACTGAGTGACTGAACTGAACTGAACTGAGAGTCTTAGTAAGGAATAGACTGACCAGAGGTCCTAGACAGTGAAGTCTGAAGATCAACACCAAGGTCTTCTCTGTCCATTTCTCTATCACTTGCTGTTCTTTGACTTTCCTGTCACTCATTCTCCTTCTTTCTCCCTCTTCCCTACCCCTTCTTTACCAGTTGAATTACTTACAAGAAAAGACTTCCCAAAGCTTAAGCATCTTGTACACAATTTAAAGAGAATTTTTAACAGATGTCTATGATTTTATTCCTAGGTACCCATTGTAGTTTGAAACAAGTATACAGAATCATGCCAACATCACATTATCTTTGCATATTAATCTTCCTAGAAAGATCATATCTATTTAACTCAAAATAATTTCATATTTCTGTATTTAAATAATAGGTTTATAAAGTTTTTTTAAGTTTTCCTTGTGGACTCTGGCTGGAAATAGAAAGATGGTTGATGCTTATTATAAGCAGTTATGTATGATTTGGTACATAAAATCGATTTGATATATGGTAATACTTATATTTGGAGAAGGCAGTGGCACCCCACTCCAGTTCTCTTGCCTGGAAAATCCCATGGATGGAGGAGCCTGGTGGGCTGCAGTCCATGGGGTTGCTGGGAGTCGGACACGACTGAATGACTTCATTTTCATTTTTCACTTTCATGCATTGGAGAAGGAAATGGTAACCCACTCCAGTGTTCTTGCCTGGAGAATCCCAGGGACGGGGGAGCCTGTTGGGCTGCCATCTCTGGGGTCGCACAGAGTCAGACACTACGGAAGCGACTTAGCAGCAATACCTATATTACCATAGGCATTTGCTACTCTGATAAAGTAAAGTAATTCTCATTTTATCTTAATACAACTAAATGAAATTCTCATTTATCTAGATTTTTTACTTCAATAACAAAGAAGCATATGATTAAATAACCAATATATTCACTAAAAAATTTAACCTAAGTCCAGAGCACAGTAGGCAAGTGATAAAATCTACTTCTATTGCTTAATTACCATACATGCAATGGTTTTTTGAGTTTTGCATTATTTTGAGGAAATGCAAGTGACTATTATATATTACCGGAGAAGGCAATGGCACCCCACTCCAGTACTCTTGCCTGCAAAATCCCATGGATGGAGCAGCCTGGTAGGCTGCAGTCCATGCTAAGGGTCGGACACGACGGAGCGACTTCCCTTTCACTTTTCACTTTCATGCACTGGAGAAGGAAATGGCAACCCACTCCAGTGTTCTTGCCTGGAGAATCTCAGGGACGGGGGAGCCTGTTGGGCTGCCATCTCTGGGGTCGCACAGAGTCGGACACGACTGAAGTGTCTTAGCATTATGTATTACATATTGATGATTTTCTTTTCTCATGTATCTTAAAAAAAAAGTACTTACATTTCACCAGCCCTTGACTTTTATACACTCATTTTACAATTTTCCCATGACTCCTTCACAAATGAAGAGCAAAATCCATCAGCCAGCATTTTGCCTTACCATCTAATGGGTGCCACCTAGTGGTAATCAGTACGAGCAGGCACAAAGGTCAAAAGATGGGCTTGGGAAAACGATAATACAGTCATTCCAATAACCTGTCAGTGACTAGGAATCCAATGCTAGATGAATATGAGGGTTTCCTGTGCCCTTCAATAAAACAGCAAAAAATGTGAATTTTAGATTGGAATTATTGAGAATGAAACTCAGAAGATGAAAAAACAAAAAAAAAAACAAAACAGTGAGTTCTAAGTAATCAGCTGATTGACCGGTGCCAGGAAAGCCAACGTGTAGTTACCTATTTTAACAAAACTCTCTTCTGAGAAAAAGTCAAACACTAAAGGTTATAATCATATAAATTATGCAATCCATTGTGAAATTTCACTCCTCAAAAACAATCACTTGACTGATTATGCTCCAAGATAAAGCTGTGAGCAAACCTCTGTATAGTATAGAGGCCTGGAACAGGGAAAGCTTAAAAGTAATCACAGGATGAAGGTGATTTTAAATGGTTTTCAAGAAAAACCAAAATAACACTTTTGTTATTTTTCAGTCTTTGCCCAGCACCAATCTAATTTGAAGTGAATCTCCATTCATTCATTCATTCAACAATTATATTTTGCATAACTACCACATTACAGGCATTTTTCTAAGAGCAAAAAAAAAAAAAAAAAAACAGGAAACAAGGCAACTAAGAGTTTTTCTCTCTGAACATCATATGTCAGTGCAGAAAACAGTAAAAATAATAATAATAAAAATATTATAAATTGATAAAATAATTTTCAGTTCAGTCGCTCACTCTTGTCCAACTCTTTACAAACCCATGGACTACAGCATGCCGGGCCTCCCTGTCCATCACCAACTCCCAGAGTTAACCCAAACTCATTTCCATTGAGTCAGTGATGCCATCCAACCATCTCATCCTCTATCATCCCCTTCTCCAGCTGCCCTCAATCTTGCCCAGCATCAGGGTCTTTTTCAAGGAGTCAGCTCTTCGCATCAGGTGGCCAAAGTATTGGAGTTTCAGCTTCAGCATCAGTCCTTCCAATGAATACCCAGGACTGATCTCCTTTAGGATAGACTGATTGGATTTCGTTGCAGTCCAAGAGACTCTCAAGTGTCTTCTCCAACACCACAGTTCAAAAGCATCAACTTTTCAGTGCTCAGCTTTCTTTACAGTTCAACTCTCACATCCATATATGACTACTGGAAAAATCATAGCCTTGACTAGATGGACCTTAGTTGGCAAAGTAATGTCTCTGCTTTTGAATATGATGTCTAGGTTGGTCATAACTTTCCTTCCAAGGAGTAAGTGTCTTTTAATTTCATGGCTGAAGTCACCATCTGCAGTGATTTAGGAGCACCAAAAAATAAAGTCTGCCACTGTTTCCCCATCTATTTACCATGAAGTGATGGGACCGGATGCCATGATCTTAGTTTTCTGAATTTGAGATTTAAGCCAACTTTTTCACTTTCCTCTTTCACTTTCATCAAGAGGCTCTTTAGTTCTTCTTCACTTTCTGCCATAAGGGTGGTGTCATCTGCTAACCTGAGCTTATTGATATTTCTCCCAGAAAGCTTGATTCCAGCTTGTGCTTCATCCAGCCCAGTGTTGCTAATGACATACTCTGTATATAAGTTAAATAAGCAGGGTGACAATATACAGCCTTGACACACCCCTTTTCCTGTTTGGAACCAGTCTATAGTTTCATGTCCAGTTCTAACTGTTGCTTTTTGACTTGCATACAGATTTCTCAAGAGGCAGGTCAGATGGTCTGGTATTCCCATCTCTTTCAGAATTCTCCACAGTTTATTGTGATCCACACAGTCAAAGGCTTTGGCATCTTCCATAAAACATAAATAGATGTTTTTCTGGAACGCTCTTGCTTTTTTGATGATCTAGCAGATGTTGGCAATTTGATCTCTGGTTCCTCTGCCTTTTCTAATTCAGCTTGAACATCTGGAAGTTCACAGTTCACGTATTGCTGAAGCCTGGGTTGGAGAATTTTGAGCATTACTTTGCTAGCATATGAGATGAGTGTAATTGTGTGGTAGTTTGAGCATTCTTTGGCATTGCCTTTCTTTGGGATTGGAATGCAATTGGGCCTTTTCCAGTCCTGTGGCCACTGCTGAGTGTTCCAAATTTGCTGGCATATAGTGCAGGAGTTTCACAGAAGCATCTTTTATGATTTGAAATAGGTCAACTGGAATTCCATCCCCTCCACTAGCTTTGTTCATAGTGATGCTTCCTAAGGCCTCCTTGACTTCACATTCCAGGATGTCTGGCTCTAGGTGGGTGGTCACACCATCATGATCATCTGGATCATGAAGACCCCTTTTGTACAGTTCCTCTGTATATTCTTGCCTCTTCTTAATATCTTCTGCTTCTGTTAGGTCCACACCATTTCTGTCCTTTATTGAGCCCATCTTTGCATGAAATGTTCCCTTGGTATCTCTAATTTTCTTGAAGAGATCTCAAGTCTTTCCCATTCTATTATTTTCCTCTATTTCTTTGCACTGATCACTGAGGAAGACTTTCTTATGTCTCCTTGCTATTCTTTGGAACTCTGTATTCAAATGTGTATATCTTTCCTTTTCTCCTTTGCTTTTAGCTTCTCTTCTTTTCACAGCTATTTGTAAGGCCTCCTCAGACAGCCATTTTGCTTTTTTGCATTCCTTTTTCTTGGAAACGGTCTTGCTCCCTGTCTCCTGTACAATGTCACAAACCTCCATCCTTATTTCATCAGGCACTCTGTCTATCAGATCTAGTCCCTTAAATCTATTTCTCATTTCCACTGTATAATCATAAGGATTTGATTTAGGTCATACCTGAATGGTCTGGTGGTTTTCCCTACTTTCTTCAATATAAGTCTGAAACTGGCATTAAGGAGTTCATGATCTGAGCCACAGTCAGCTCCCAGTCTTGTTTTTGCTGACTGTATAAAACTTCTCCATCTTTGGCTGCAAAGAATATAATCAATCTGATTTCAGTGTTGGCCATCTGGTGACGTCCATGTGTAGAGTCTTCTCTTGTGTTGTTGGAAGAGGGTGTTTGCTATGATCAGTGAGTTCTCTTGGCAAAACTCTATTAGCCTTTGCCCTGCTTCATTCTGTACTCCAAGGCCAAATTTGCCTGCTATACTAGGTGTTTCTTGACTTTCTACTTTTGCATTTCAGTCCCTTATAATGCAAAGGACATCTTTTTTGCGTGTTAGTTCTAGAAGGTCTTGCAGGTCTTCATAGAACCGTTCAGCTTCTTCAGCGTTACTGGTCAGGGCATAGACTTGGATTACCATGATATTGAATGGTTTGCCTTGGAAACGTACAGAGATCATTCTGTCGTTTTTGAGACTGCATCCAAGTACTGCATTCTGGACTCTTTTGTTGACTATGATGGCTACTCCATTTCTTCTAAGGGATTCCTGCCCACAGTAGTAGATATAATGGTTA
Source organism: Oryx dammah (assembly GCF_014754425.2). NCBI lineage: Eukaryota > Metazoa > Chordata > Mammalia > Artiodactyla > Bovidae > Oryx > Oryx dammah. The sequence goes on from NW_024070185.1 coordinate 36,629,574, forward strand.
TCTGAGTTAAATTCACCCATTCCAGTCCATTTTAGTTCGCTGATTCCTAGAATGTCGACGTTCACTCTTGCCATCTCCTGTTTGACCACTTCCAATTTGATTCATGGACCTAACATTCCAGGTTCCTGTGCAATATTGCTCTTTACAGCATAAGACCTTGCTTCTATCACCAGTCACATTCACAGCTGGGTATTGTTTTTGCTTTGGCTCCATCCCTTCATTCTTTCTGGAGTTATTTCTCCACTGATCTCCAGTAGCATATTGGGCACCTACCGACCTGGGCAGTTCATCTTTCAATGTCCTATCTTTTGCCTTTTCATACTGTTCATGGGGTTCTCAAGGCAAGAACACTGAAGTGGTTTGCCATTCCCTTCTCCAGTGGACCACATTCCCTTCTCCAGTGGCCACATCTAAAATAATTTTCAGTTAAGTTCAGTTCAGTTCACTTCAGTCACTCAGTCGTGTCCAACTCTTTGTGACCCCACAAATCGCAGCATGCCAGGCCTCCCTGTCCATCATCAACACGGCCATCAAGTCAGTGATGCCATCCAGCCATCTCATCCTCTGTCATCCCCTTCTCCTCCTGCCCCCAATCCCTCCCAGCATCAGAGTCTTTTCCAATGAGTCAACTCTTCGCATGAGGTGGCCAAAGTACTGGAGCTTCAGCTTTAGCATCACTCCTTCCAAAGAAATTCCAGGGCTGATCTCCTGCAGAATGGACTGGTTGGATCTCCTTGCAGTCCAAGGGACTCTCAAGAGTCTTCTCCAACACCACAGTTCAAAAGCATCAATTCTTCGGCGCTCGGCCTTCTTCACAGTCCAACTCTCACATCCATACATGACCACAGGAAAAATCATAGCCTTGACTAGACAGACCTCAGTCAGCAAAGTAATGTCTCTGCTTTTGAATATGCTGTCTAGGTTGGTCATAACTTTTCTTCGAAGAAGTAAGCATCTTTTAAAATAATTTTAGATTGTTGTAAATGCTATCAAGAAAACAAAGCTGGCTATAAGAGAATGATGGTGGGGTGGAGGTGACATTTTCAGATCAGGTAGCCAGGCAAGGTCTTTTGAGGGCATGGTCTTTGAGCTATGACCTGAATATTGAGAAGGAGAAACATATACTATGAGATAGGGAATAGAATACCAGGCAAAGTGGACAGCAAGCATGAATGTACTCAAGTGAGACTCAGTATTTTGTGGGTGAAGAATTACAAGGAGGCCATTATGTGACTGGGAATTATCAAGAAAGGGGAGTGGAGTGGTAAAAGATGAGAGCAAAATTGTAGGCAAGAAGCAATGATAAATAACAGCATTTCATATAAAGGGTAAAATCAAGTCAAAAAACCAAAGGAAAGTGTGAATAAGGGCATGATATGGTCTAATATGTTTCATTAAAAAATTACTTTCACCATTCTAAGATGATAAGATCAAGCCAGGACTGGAACCAGGGACAACAATAAGAAACATATTAAAGTTGTACAAGTGAAAGATATTTATGACTGGAAATGGGATGATAGCAGAGAAGGTGAGAAGAGTCAGACTCCAGATATATTTTGTAGAGCCAATAATCTTTTCTGTTAGATGGATTTGGTTGAGGGAAGAAGGAATGGAGCTAAGGCAGACCTCAAGGATTTGAGTCATTAAGACAGATTGCTGGGAGAGGAATATGTTTATATTATTCAATGAGGGACAGGAGGAAGACTTCAAGAGTTCTGTTTGGCCACAAAAAGTTTGAAAAAGTTGTGAGAAATGAATGAGGCAATTATTATAACTAAGAACTTCTAAAAACTTGGGATATTTATCAACAACTAACTGTTGGTGTTGAATTTATACTATGATCAAAGACTATTGAGAATAAGGCTTTAACTTCTTTTGATTGCATCTCCTCTACTACTTTCCTGAGGAATCCTAGATTGCATGGAATTAGAGAAGCATCCATCTCCTCCACCAGGGTTTATTGAGCCTGGTGTTAACCTGGTGCCCCTGGAACAATGGTGAACAAAGAGAGAGATACAAGTCAAATACCATGTATACCTATGGCTGATTCATGTTGATGTCTGGCAGAAACCAACACAATTCTGTAAAGCAATTAACCTTCATTTAAAAAAAATAAATTTCATAAAAACAGTGAAAACAAAATTCTGTGATATAAAGCAAGAATATGGCAGCTTCTGATCTCATCTGGAAGGCTGAGAGAGAGTCCTCAAGTAAGAGATGTTTGAGCTGAGATCAAAGTATGAGTCACAGTATTAAATGCTAAAGGGAAAGAAGCAGAATAGCTTTGCAGGGAGAGTGATAAATTACTACACAGGACCTTTGGGGAACTGACATAGACCAGCCTACAATGAAGGAGACCCAGGTTTGATTCCTGGGTCGAGAAGATCCCCTGCAGAAGGGCATGGCAATCCAGTATTCTTGCCTGGAGAATTCCACGGACAGAGGAGCCTGGAAGGCTACAGTGCATGGGGTCACAGAGCTGGACACAACTGAGTGACCCACACATACAACATGACTGGACCCAAAAGAGAAAGGGAAAATGTGGTGAGATGTGAGCTAGGAGGAAGCAGGCAGGGACCCAAAGTATACATGGCCATAATAAGGAGTTTGGGATTTAGCCTAAGGGGAGGGAGAAGCAGGAAATAACAAGATCAAAATTTGCTTTTAAAAGATTATTCTGGTTTATATGCTTAATTTCTAAGTATACCTTTTTTCATAAAGATAGATAATACTAATGTAAATTTATTCTCAGTTCATAAATCATGATGGTTAATGCAGTCTGAATTAGTGAGATTTTACTGTGTTCTCAAAGGAAAAAAAGAGAGAGAGGAGATTATTCTGCTACAATATAGATTAGAGGCAGGGCAAGAATCAGAATTTTAAAGATACTATTTAGTAAAACAAAGTTATGTTGCCCAACTGACCCCCTCAACACACACACAAATATATAAGAATACTGTTCTATAATGCAAAACAGAAGCAATTATATAACATTATATAGCAATTTTTCAACTTTAAATGACCCAGATGAGCATGGGTGCTGATATTAAAATAGCTTTTCCCCCCTTTTTAGTCCGTTTTGTGTGTTATGTGGGGGAGGAAATGTGTTCCCATCTTGCTGGTCCCCTAGGTGCATGCTTAGACCACCTGTTGTGTCGCCCATTAGCAGAGGGAGGCAGTGGTTCAGATGAGAGATGCTGGTGCTTCAGATGAGGACAGTGGTAATGAATGACTTAGGAGGTAAACAGAAAGATTCCTGTGATGAATTTTGCTAGTGGGGAGATGAGGGAAGAGAAGGCAGCAAGAATGACCTCCAGATTGTGGGTTAGGCAACTAGATTATTCAATGGACAGCTAACTGTGGAAGAAGACTATACTTAGGAAAGACTCTTAATGGTGTTCTGTCCAAGTCCATCAAATGGAAGGCATTGAGTGCTTCTCTTACCTTTGCTAGACATTGGTTCTTAACCATGGCAAGTGCTTTTCCCTGCTGAGCCTTAGAGTCAGTACTTCAGATAACCCCACATGCTATTCCAGAATAGGCATCAGCTCCTCATTTAGAAGGTCAAAAAGTTGAGACCCAATCTAAAAAATATAGTCCTATAGAAAGGCATTCTGAATAAAGGTATCCCTTTAACTTCTTTTTTTCATTTAAGGTTTTAATGAAAAGTTCAGTTTAGTCGCTCAGTCATGTCCGACTCTGTGACCCCATGAACCACAGCATACGAGGCCTCCCTGTCATCACCAAATCCTGGAGTCCACCCAAACCCCTGTCACTGAGTCTCTGATGCCATCCAATCATCTCATCCTCTGTCATCCCCTTCTCCTCCTTCCCAGCATCAGGGTCTTTTTCAAGGAGTCAGCTCTTCGCATCAGGTGGCCAAAGTATTGGAGTTTCAGCTTCAGCATCAGTCCTTCCAATGAACACCCAGGACTGATCTCCTTTAGGATGGACTGGTTGGGTATCCTTGCAGTTCAAGGGACTCTCAAGAGTCTGTTTAACCTAAATTCAATATACCAAACCATTGGAAAAATAAAGATAAATCAACATTAAATAGAAAGGTGTTGCTTGAGCATAAGTGTTAGTTGCTCAGTCATGTCTGACTCTTTGCGACACCACAGTCTATAGGCCACTAGGCTCCTCTGTCTATGGGAATTCTCCAGGAAAGAATATTGGAGTGGGTGGTCATTCCCTTCTCCAGGGGACTCTTCCCAACCCAGGGATCAAACCTGGGTCTCCTGCATTGCAGGCAGATTCTTTACTGTCTGAACAACCATAACTACCAATCAAAACATGTCAATAAACAGTTCTATGCTTCCATCAGATGTCTAGATCTCTTAGTATTGTGTACACTGCTGGAAAGAAAATGAGAGATCATCTAGTTCACCACACTGAAGGTGAGGATTGGATTCCAGAGAGGTGAAACTCCAGATTCACGGTCATACAGTGTTTCAGTGATGAAGGCCAAGCAGAAACCAGTGCCTCCTGATTCCCAGATGGTCACTCTTTCCTGTGGACCCCACTGCCTCCACAGGAACACAAAAGCTCTAACCCGAATTCAGTTCAGTAGCTCAGTTGTGTCTGACTCTTTGCGACCCCAGAGACTGCAGCACGCCGGGCCTCCCTGTCCATCACCAATTCCTGCAGTTTACTCAAACTCATATCCATTGAGTCAGTGATGCCATCCAACCATCTCACCCTCTGTTGTTCCCCCCTCCTCATGCCTGCAATCTTTCCCAGCATCAGGGTCTTTTCCAAGGAGTCAGTTCTTCATATGAGGTAGCCAAAGTATTGGAGTTTCAACTTCAGCATCAGTCCCTCCAATGAATATTCGGGACTCATTTCCTTTAGGATGGACTGATTGGATCTCCTTGCAGTCCAAGGGACTCTCAAGAGTCTTCTCGAACAACACACTTCAATTCTTCAGTGTTCATTTTCCTTTATAGTCCAACTCTCACATCCATACATGATTACTGGGAAAACCATAGCTTTGTCTAGACGGACCTTTGTTGGCAAAGTAATGCTCTCTGCTTTTTAAGATGCTGTCTAATTTGGTCATAACTTTTCTTCCAAGGAGCAAGCATCTTTTAATTTCATGGCTGCAGTCACCATCTGCAGTGATTTTGGAGCCCCCTAAAAATAAAGTCTGCCACTGTTTCCAATGCTTCTCCATCTATTTGCCATGATGGGACCAAATGCCATGATCTTAGTTTTCTGAATGTTGAGCTTTAAGCCAACTTTTTCACTCTCCTCTTTCACTTTCATCAAGAGGCTCTTTAGTTCTTCTTCACTTTCTGCCATAACGGTGGTGCCATCTGCATATATGAGCTTAATGATATTTCTCCCAGCAATCTTGATCCCAGCTTGTGCTTCATCCAGCCCAGTGTTTCTCATGATGTACTCCACTAACCTTAACTGGAAGACAAATATGACAACTCAGGAGCACTCAGCTGGGTGGAGTGGGTCTAAGTATTGTTCATTACTATATAAAATTCCCTGACACTATTTTTACAAAAGACCTTCTCTTCCTATTAATCTGCCAGTACTCAGTCAACACTTCCTGTCCAGTAAACTATCCAGTGAGTAACAGAATTTGTACTCCCTACCAGATTGTAAAAAGGGTGGAAAAATGTAATAAAATGATGGGTGATGCCAAAACTCCATTTAAGAAAATGCAATATTTATATATCCAAATTTACAAAGAGATAAGTTAAGAGAGATTATTCAAATACTACCAGACTTCCTTATAGGTTTGCTTTTAATAGTATGCTACATTAGAACTTTCTAAATATTTATAGATCATTAAATATTTGACATGAAGATTGGGGGTGGAGAGAAGAGAGCCTTAAAATTAGAGTGTTAAAATATTCAACCAACTAATGGAAATGAATTTTTAAAAAATAAAACTACCTAAATTGCATTGTAAAGCAATAGAAAATATAATTTTGGCATCAAATAATTTTATATGAATTGAAAATGCTGTTCCTTACGAGGGAGGTCGACAGAAAATTGCTCGTCTGTTCCTTGCATTATGCCCATCATAATTCAAGAGTTTTAAACATAAACAATGCTTTGAATGAGCTTTGAGTATGTGTTCTAGTTTACTGAAATGGCCTTGTTTTTCACTTTTATAATCTTTTTTGCTTCTGTCCTAACTGCTTCAAAATTAGAAGATAATGTTGCCTCAAATACAATTATATTTGATACCAAGATGTGCTGATTTGATGATTCCTTTTATTAAGAAGTGTTACATGTATTCACTCACAGAATCATGTACCCTGAAACACTCCTACTCAGTGGCATACTTGGTCTTCAAATTGTACTCCTCTGGTTTTGGCTTTGTTGATCTTACATAGCTTTTCAGGAAAAAGTAATCAAATTTGATCTATAATAGAGGTTAGAAAGTTTTCCAATGCAAAAGTAAAGAAAAAAACTAAGTTTGAATTTTTGATGCATGTTGTCTCTGATGGTTTCTAAATGTCTGCAAGTAACAGAATGCAGCTCCTTTAAGAAATAGGTAGGACAAGTAGATCTTCTCTAGGAAGGAAAGATTGGAGGATAACTGGCTTGGTGGGGAGAGAAAGTAAATATTTGAGGGCTTCCTTGGTGACTCACAGGGTAAAGAATTTGCCTGCAATGCAGGAGACCTGGGTTTGATTCCTGGGTTGGGAAGATCCCCTAAAGGAGGAAATGGCAACCCATTCTAGTATTCTTGCCTGGAGGATCCCCATGGACAGAGGAGCCTGGCAGGCTACAGTCCATGGGTTCACAAAGAGTAAGACATGACTGAGTGACAAAACTTAAAACTCAGAATGTTCAAAGCACATAGCAAGGCATGCCAACTAAATGTACAGTCCTAGACTAGATCCTGGATAGTAAAGAGATAGACAGAGATAGAGAGAGAGTGAGAGGAAGGGGAGGGAGGAGAATGAAGGAAGTTGGAAAGGGAAAAAAGGAAACAGGAAAAACTGTAGACAGAACAGATGGGAAAAAAAGGAAGAGAGAAACAAATACTATAAAATATATTCGGGATAACTGGTGAAATCTGAATAATTATCAATTTTAAATTCCCTGTACTTGATAATCATATAATGTAAGAACATATCTTTGTTCTTCAAATATCTGTGTTGATATAGTCAGTGGTAAAAGGTCAAGATGGCTATAACTTAATTTCAAACAGTTCAGAAAATTATAAGAAAAGTAGTAATAAAGATAGATATAAATAAAAGCACTAAAGCAAAAACATATTCCAAAAATCTAAACAATTGAAGAATCTATGTGAAAAGTATCCAAGGATTCATTGTATTGTTCTTGCAAACTCCTCTGTAAATGTAAGCTTGAATTTGTTCAAGATAAAAGTTCAACTAGAAAAGCATATAGCAGAGAGATATTAAGGAATTAAATAGCCTTGTAATTCAAATCTTAATATAAATTTGAAACAGAAGAAAATTAAATATATATGCATCTCTCGCTAAAAATATCTGAAATGGTTTATATAAAGACATAGGGGGGAAAATGGTTATATTAATGCATTCAAACAAACGTCACATAGATACTGAATAAAAATACTGATTTCAGAATAAAGTTGTCTGAATTCAAACTGGCTCTATCATTACTTGACCTCGGGCAAATTACTGAATTACTCCAGGCCTCAATTTCTTCTCATATACAACAGGGATAATAAACTGATAGGGTTGTTTTAAGGATTAAATGGAGTAATCTTCAGCAAGTGCTTAGAATATACTGGTCACCTGGCAATCATTCAATAAAAGTTAAATATTTTTATTTAAAGATACAAACTAGATAAAAATATGGAGAAAAGTATGGATATGGGCTTCCCTGGTGGCTCAGACGATAAAGCTTCTGTCTACAATGCAGGAGACCTGGGTTCAATCCCTGGGTTGGGAAGATCCCTTGGAGAAGGAAATGGCAGCCCACTCCAGTACTCTTGTCTGGAAAATCCCATGGATGGCAAAGCCTGGTAAGCTACCGTCCATGGGGTCGCAAAGAGTTGGACATGACTGAGCAACTTCACTATGGATAAAAGTAGAAAGTCAATTCCAAGATGAAGACAAAAAGGCAGACTACAATGACTGAATGCTTGTGTCCCCCTCAAAATTACATTGAAACCCTAACACTCAAAGTGATGATATTAGGAGATGGGGCCTTTAGGGGGTGATTAGGTCATGAGGGTAGAACCCTCATGCATTGGGAGGTTACAATGAAAAGACGGCTTCTGAATTTTGGACACTGAACCTGAATTTTAGATACTGAAACTGCTGGTGCCTTGGTATTGAACTTCCCAGACCTTTAAAACTATGAGAAATAAATATTTTGTTGTCTATAAGCCATGCAGTTTATGGTATGTCCATTATGTATGTGTGCTGTGCTTAGTTGCTCAGTCATGTCCAGCTCTTTGCAACCCCATGGACGGTAGCCCGCCAGGCTCCTCTGTCCATGGGAATTCACCAAGCAAGAATACAGGAGTGGGTTGCCATGCCCTCCTCCAGGGGAATCTTCCCAACCCAGGAATCAAACCCAGGTCTCCCACATTTCAGGCAGATTCTTTACTGTCTAAGCCACCAGGGAAGCCATGAATACTGGAGTAGATAGCCTATCCCTTCTCCAGGGGATCTTCCTGACCCAGGAATCAAACCAGGGTTTCCTGCATTGCGGGCCCAAAAAGAGTAAGACAAATTGTAATAGTTAACATACATGTTAGAGATATGCTTCAAACTGGAAGCTGAGAAGCCTGAAAACCAAAGCAAAAAGAGTATGTAGACAAGTACATAAGCTTAATTTTCAGAAAAGATGTGCATTATTCAGGTTTCCCCAAAGAAACAGAAGCACTAAGACATATAGAGAAAAAGAAACATGTAGAGAAAAAGAGATTTATTAAAAGGAACTGGGTCATGTGATTATGAAGACTGAGAGGTCCCACAACCTACAGTCCAACAGCAGAACCAGGAAAGCCAACGGTGTAAGTTGCAGTCTGAGTACACAGGCAGGAGAGACTGATATCCCAGCTCAAATACCATCAGGCAGAGAGTGAATTCTCTCTTGCTCAGCCCTTTGTTCTATTAAGACTTCAAGAGACTGAATGAGACCCACCCACCCAGGGGAGGACAATCTGCTTTATTGTCAACCAACTCAAATGTTAACTTCATCCAGAAAGACCCTCACAGACACACCTAGAACAATGTTTAACCAAGTATCAGGGCACCCCATGGCCCAGTCAAGTTGACACATAAAATTAACCATCACAAGATGAATCATAACTATTCCTCAAGGGAGGTAACATTTTCCTAGTATGAAATTGTAAAAGAATTAATTTAGGAAGCATTGAATATTCTAGAGGAAACATTCTGAGCAAGTTTTCTTCGACAGATAAAGTTATGATTTGGCTTTTTAAAAACACTATTTTCAGATAAAAGCTAAGGGAATGCCATTAAAAGAAAATTAAATAAGCTATAACTCTGAAAGCAGCTAACGTAAAAAGAGTTCAATTGTGTATTGTTCTGAGAATAACCTGATCCAAAATAGAATCTTCCTATCTAGAGGAAGAGGTGATCCTTTGAAAGATGCTTCATAAATATTTCTTCTCTTAGCAGGGCTTTGTGACAGAGCAGAGAGCAGACAATTAAAGAATTTACTCTGTTCAAGGTCCAGAGTGGAGATGTTCTGGGTTGCTCCTGGAAAGTGGATTCTCATGTTTAGGAGCAGGGCTGGAACTTGCAAGACCCTAAGAGTCTCTCCTTAAATTTTGTGCCCTAGATACCTCTTTTTGCTTTACCTTGATTCTGTTTCTGTTTAGGAAAAGCAAATAGTTCAAGAACAAGAACCAATAACATATGTTAGTTCCAACACATTATGTGACAGTCATTAGGAGGGGACAAATAGTGCTCCTCCTCCCTCTTCCCCCACCAAAAAAATCTATTCAGAGAGCAGATGGGGCAGACTGTAGAACAAGCATCTCACTTTCTCTTTAATGATCACATTACAGTAGTGATTAATCTTCCAAAGATCGAAGTGTTTTCTAACTACAGTTATTACTCCGTTTAATAAGAGCTCAGAAGGCCTAGAACTCTACTTGTGATGAGGTGAAAGTGTTAGTTTTTCAGTCCTGTCTGACTCTTCACCACCCCTGGGCTATATTGTCCATGGAGTTCTCCAGGCAAGAATACTGCAGTGGGTTGCCATTTCTTTCTCCAGGGGCTCTTCCCAACACAGGAATCAAACCCGGGTCTCCCGCACTGAAGGCAGATCCTTCTCCATCTGTGCCACCTGGAGAGCCCATGGTGGGGCAGCATCACCATAAACGAAGGAAATGTTGATGTGCACAGAGTGCTTAGAATAACAGCTTTTAAGCCTCAGTACTTTTTAACCCTGAAATCACAAATTGGTGGGCCATTTCCAAAAGTAAACTTTCAGAGTAAAAAAAGGAATCCTACCGGCCTATAACCACGGTCCTCCCCACCGAAAGCCCCGAGACAGAGGCATTCTGTGGCCACCCTACCTACGATCTGGGCTCACACATTTCATTCAGGGCAACACAGACACAGTGTTAGATGATCTAAACCATCTGAAAAGAGTGGGAAAGTGCAGGCTACTTGGGCCAGGCTAACCTCTCACAAGGGCTTGCATCCAAGACCACAGGTCCTCCATATGTGCTAAAGCAGCACTCTGAATGGAAGCAAATTCTAGTGGTCTTGTGGTCCTAATAGGGAAAAGGAAAATTGAGAATCACTGCAGAAGGGAGTTAGGTTTTCACAACTTGAGCAAAGAATTTTATCCCACTTAGAGCCCTTTAAGCCCTCAGTGTGCTCTGGATTGAGATGCTGTAAAGATGATACCTTTAATATCACATATTTATTCCAAATTGCATTAGGAGAAATTTTAACGGTACCAAGAAATGTGTAATGATCTACTGACCTCATGTCGGCCCTGGGTGGCAATGAGAAGTTACCAATTTAGAGTTACATTTTCAATAGATTAGCTTTTTAGCTAGAAATTATATGAGTGTGTGTGTACTTTATGTGCTTGTTTGCTTTCATCTATTCAGATCATTTCTAAATATTGCCATATGGTAATTGAGTTGTAATGTTGCAGCCTCTCCGAAAGGAAGATGGAGTATGAAACGGGTCTCTAAACAATTCAACCCAGCTAGAATCGGCCATAAAGGGGAGGGAAGAGGAGGGAAACATCCTATTTACCATCTCTCCCCTTGGAAAAATGTCGTTTCTGGGGAGGTCAGAATCCCACACTCCAGTGCCAGTCAGAATTAGAACAATCTATTCAAATGTCCTTTATGAGCCCAGAACAACTGTGGAGTTCTGTAGAAATTGTGTGGATCAGCAAGTATTTGGAATAAAACAGCTGTGCCTGGTGGTTGGTTTATTCAGTTAACACCGTTAATGGCCCAAAACAGAAAACAGGGGCCTGGGAAACACCTCCCCTTCCTCTCTTGAAAGCATCCTCTTGCCCTCAGCCCACAAGTGGCTCTTTCTGGCCAAAGGTTGAGTGGGAATGGGGCAGGAGAGGGATGGGGGTGCTGGAGAGACTTGTTCTCCTGGGGGTGAGAAAGAGTGCAGGGGTCGGGGGTGCAGGTTTCTTTGCTTTTTGCACTCTTTATAACATCCTCCTACCCTCTCTCTGCCCCAGAAAAATCAGACAAGACATGATGCCATTTGTTTAGAAGAAACGATGGGCAAAAGAAAAGACACATTATAAAATCCAGCTCGTTTTCTCTCTGGTACATTCCTTGTATTTCACAGCGGAGCCACTGAGTTCCCCAAAGGCTGCCTGGCTTCAAAAGTTCCAGTCAGCTTCAAACAAAACAAGCCAAAATCAAAAAGGGTAGTCTTGGTGATTTTTCAAACTGGAACCACAACCAGGCATGGAAATTAACAATCCAAAAACAGCAGCTGGGGGGCGAAGGAAGGGCCAGGAGGAGGGGGCAGGCCAGGCCTTCTGTTCTGGGAGGGTTCTGAAGAGCCCCTTTGTTCATATACCAATCAATCCAAGTGATAAAATCCTATCTGCAACAAGGGGCACCCCCACCCGCCATGGCTTCTGCATGCTCAGGAGCTCCTGATCCAGTGTCTGGGCTTGGAAGGAGCATGAAAATATCTTTCCAAATCCAAGCTGGTTCTGGTTCTTCTCAGGAGCTGCTATCAAATATTTCAGCTGACTAAGTAGTAATCCCTAACTGGCACCAAAAGACTTAAACAAACAAGAAAGCAATAGACAGTTTTTTGTTAACAAGGTAGCCACCCTCACCCACGTACCCTCCCTAAGTTAGAGGTCTCCTAGGAGGACCCAGCACAGGACTGGTGGCTGCCTTTAACCATCCTCCCCCCTCCCCCCATGGTATGTGGAACAGGCCTCATGGAAATGATGGTAGAATGTGGTGAACAGACCTCTAGTTCTGTCATCCGTACAGGAACAAGGACCTGGAAAGCACTGATTCCCCCAGGGGAAATCCTCTGGACAGATGTTGTCAATTCATATGGAAAAGATTCCACCAAAAGAAATACAAAGGCTATGAATAAGAAGTGAGCTATAGAATCGGGGATCCTCCTCTCTTCCTCTCTAAAAATGTATTTTTAGCAAAAATCATGTTCAAACACATTAACCTTGAAATATGTGGCCTCATGCTTTCTCTTGTAAATTAAAATGAAGCATGTTTGGGGCCACGTATTTGTGCCATTCTGAACTGAACTGAATCTCTTTTCAGATGCTTTTTTTCTCTTTTCTGCCTGTTTGCCTCTCCAACTCATTCTTTCTTGAACAATGTGGAGCACAGACTGTGAAGTATCCTCAGGTCGAGGGCTGTTTGTTTGCAGGGATCTAAGAGCACTCAAGAGAAGAAGATCCAAAAGATTTAGTGGATTTTTTGAAACTGAATAAAGATACATAAAATGACTATAGCTTTGAAGAGGTACTAAAATCAATGTAGGAATATGAGCACATGTTATTCTCAGCATAAATCAAACTTCACTAATCAGTTATCGCAAATCCTGCCCCTCCCCCTCCTAGGTTTCTCACCTCACAAAAGGTATAGACAGAGACAGTGCCCCGCCTCTTTCTCTTCTAATAAGGCTGCTATTCTTATTCTGGAGGCTCCACCTTCAAGGCCTAATTACTTCCAAAAGACCCTACTTCCAAATACCATCACATTAGGGCTTAGACAAATTAATTTTGGATGACACAAATATTTAGTCCACAGCAATGGCAAACTACAAAAACAGAATAGTCAGTGCCTTTACTGTGTCAAAGACTGCATTCATTTGCTTACACTGCCATACAAGCTACCACAAACTGTGTGGTTTAAACAGATGTTTATTTTCTCGCAGTTCAGGAGGCTACTAGTCTGAATGCAAGCTGTTGGCAGGGTTGCTTTCTTTTGAGGCCTCCCTCCCTGCCTTGTAGAAGGCCATCATCTCCCTCCATCTTTACTTCACATGGTCTTTCCTAAGTGTGTATCTGTGTCCTAATGTCCTCCTTTTATAAGGATACTAGTCATATTGGATGAGGGCCACCCTAATGACCTCAGTTTAACTTATCTGTTTAAAGGCCCTATCTCCAAAAAGTTATAATTTGTGGTACTGGGAGTTAAAACTTCAACATGTGCATTTGGGAGACATATAATTCAGCTATATTATAATTCTATAATAAAGCCCTTTCTTATTTTTTTCATTGTTCTCACTAGTCTTCAGAACAATTTCTGGGGCTCAGAGCAAGCATTAGTATTAGACTGATGAAAAAACTGGAACCCAGAGAGACTGAACGAAGCCAGAAGTCACCAGGCTAGGCAGAGCCCAGGCTTAACTTTTCTCAAACATCGTCACCTTTCTTCACTGTAAACTTCTGTTGTCACAATTACACCACACTCCATACAACTGCCAACATTAGACTCTACTTTTCACTTCAAATGTTTTCTAGGCACCCTCATTATTTTTCTCATCAATTCTAATTCTTGGTTGTTCTTCAGTCTTTTATTATTAATATTTTTTTCCATTAGATGTACATGCACTCTTCCCACCCTCACTCGCATCAAATTTTAAATGGAACATAAAGTCAGCATCTTTTTATCTACTGTTCTGCTTCTGTGGCATAATTGTTGGGACAGCAGCTTGTCATCATAGTGTGCTACCCACTGAGAAAGACTACATCCTACATGCTGAATAAGCTTGTAATCTAGGCCCCCATCAATCCTCCCAGCTCCAGAGGAGGAGGAGGTGACATGCGTTTCACTGAATGTAAAAACTAACACAGAAATTTGAGCTACTTTATCTAAAAACCATGTTCCCCAGCCAAGGCGTCAATCTGTTGGGGGGTACTGTAATTTTATGATTGGTATCTTGCAATAGATATGTTTTGTGTCTCATTTTGCACGGGAGTGAGGAGGTGACACTGAGTGATTTGGAGCAGAGTCTGGCTGGCACTCACATTATTGGGAAAGACAGACGCTGGAACACAGTTATGAAAAACTTACCTAACAACTATAACTAACACAATATCAATTATTTTAGAGTGCTCCCTTGAGTTGGTCATTGTACTGAATTCTTTATTTTTGTCCTCAAAAACCCTAGTGATATTCTGATAAGACAGCTTACTCTAGTTCAACAGACAACGGTATCAGAGTATAAGGTCCCTGAAGGTAAGGACTGTTTGGTTTCCTTCACCATTTGAGAGACCCGTCTCCTCTAGATTGGGGCTTCCTGGATGACTCAGTGATAAAGAATTTACTTGCCTATGCGGAAGATGCAATAGACATGTGTTTGATCCCTGGGTCAGGAAGAACCCCTGGAGTAGGAAATGACAACCCACTTCAGTATTCTTGCCTAGAAAATTCCATGGACAGAGGAGCCTGGTGGGCTACAGTCCACGGGGCTGCAAAGAGTTAGACACGACTAAGTATATACGAACTCCTCTAGATCACTGGCAGTTTCACCTCCAGACTCACAGACAAAATGGGAAGTAGAATAAAAAAAACCTAGGCCATTGTAAACCACCAATCATAAAATTACAGTACCTCCAGACATACTGACATTTTGGCTGGGGAACACAGCCTTAGATAAATCCCCTCTACCTATTACTGCCTGACAGATTGTAGGTGCTTCATAAATATTTGTTTCTAGCAGGAACAAACAAATAATGCCTACTTTGTGCAGGTGGAAAAAGCAGTAAGACATCACCTCTGCCAAAAAGCACTTCACTGTTACAGGAGATATGGATAACTATTGACCACAGGTATAAGGGCAAAATCAAGATTTAACTTAATATGCCTGCATTTCTAGCTTAATTAGTTATCTTATTTCTAATACCTACATTTTAAAAATTACCATACAGTAAATAGCAAGCTTATAATGAAATTCAAAAAGATTCAGGAGCCTGATTCTTAGAGAAAGGTGATTATGACTGAATTGTACATTGGAACAAGGCAACCTACTCATTAAATCTGTTTTCTGTTCAGCCGAGAAATATCTTCTCCAAAGTAAGAACTAATCACTGATCCCTGCACAATTAGTCATGCACTGGGAATCCTGGGGACAATTTGAGAGCCTCAAAAACATTTGCAAAACTTTCTAGTTTAATTTAGAACACCCCAGAAAGGAAAATATCATGGAGGTGACAAAAGCTACAGCAAGTGAGGTGTCCTTTTAAGACATGATAGCAAGTAGAATAGTACTGCTTAGCAATTCAATATAATGAGGAAGGATTTTAAATTCCCTGTTTGCATTAAGGAATAAACATCTCAAGATGGAGACACCATGCTGAAAACAAATGCTAAGCCAGCATCTCTCCATTCACATTTTTTCTTCAGCAAGACTCTCTAACTCAGTCAATATACAAAACATTTAGCAATTAGTACAGCATGAGTAATGAGCAGTCAGGACTGGCTCTGCCCATATAGAAATAGCCAGAACAAAAATCTGGCTATTGAGGAGCATGTTGACTGAATCGCATAGGTCTGGTAGACCTTTCAACCCCTTCTGGTCTTAATTCCACTTCCAGGCCTTCTTCTTGGCTCCTTTCAACAACTGGCAACATCAGACAGCCTCTCCTATTGTGACGAGGGAAGACCCCTCCCCTGGGAGTCAGAAGGCCTAGGTTTCAGTCTTAGTGCTATGAGTTCTGTGACCTTAGGAAAATCACTTCACTGTCCTGTGCTCTATTTGCTTCTTTGGTAAAGCAAGGAGACTGAACTGGTATTCTCCAGAAAGAATGCTTCGGCCATGGGCAGGCAAGGAACAGTTGTTTGTGGCATAGGTTTGTCCCACACATGGTAGGAAGTTGAGCATACATGGCCTCTGGGCACTAAATGCCAGTAGCACTCCTCAGTCATTGTATCAACACAACGTTTCCCACAAATGTCCATTTTGTTTGAGAATAACTGGACTAGATGATCTCTAAGGCCTTTTCCACTGTTAACCTTTCAATATTTCTTACTTGCACAGCAACAGTTCTATACCAGTGAAGAACTGTTTTATCTAGAACAACAGTCTTTGCTTATTCTCCACAATGACAAGCTCACTTGTGCACCAAGGGAAACATGTTTCTAACAGTGCCCTGACACAGATATTAAGGAGACCTTGCCATTAAGGTACATGAGTACTTTACAGTGGAAAGATAATCAACAGTCCATCAGAACAGAAGCCCAGCAAATTAATGGTCCTAAATTTTTTGGAGGTATGTCAGTAGGGTTCAACTGCAAGGAACTGATAACTGCCTCAATATTTTAAGTAGGATGGGATTTAGCTCAAGGAAGAAGGTGCTTTCAAAATGTTCAATAGTATGGAGGAACAAGCTCTAGACTGGGCCTCCAGAAACGACTCCTAGAAAAATATTCAAAAAATGGTCCAGCAGAGGAGTGGATATTTTTGCCGCCTTTGAAAAGATGGGAAATGAGAAGGTGGCTTCTGAAGCTGTGGACTTCAAGAACATACTCTCCTAAGGGCGACACAAGAGCAGAAAGCCACGTCCTCGCTGCCGTTGTCATACACTGCCTCTTACCGACCCGTGAAGCTCTGGGTTGGTCCCCAGAAAGAAGATGCAGAAAAACCTAACACGACTACCAGCACAACCTGCCAGCAGAAAACCAAAGCAACAGGAATATGACCCCTGCCTCATATCTGCCTTTCACAAACCTGGAAGAACTGAAGTTATACCCAACCCTATAGCTATGAGTGAGTTTGGAAAATAAGCTCTAAGCCATTCAAGCTCTGCACTACAGGAAAACAAGATAAAAGAAGCTTGTGCCAATCTGCCACATCTACCACTGAAAGTATGGATCTCTGTCAATCTGATAACAGCCATGAACCTTCTCCAGAAAAAAAAAAAAAAAAGGTACATAATGCATGTATAAATTTTTTGCATATATTTTCATGGTATGTGCATATTTCCCCAAACTCACCATGGAATCTAAGAACTCTTTACACTGTTACAGTTTCTGAACCTTGACCCAATTAATATTTGGGACATTTGGGTAATTTTTTTATGGGGGAGGTGGCTAGCCTGTAGACTACCCTTGCAGTATCTTTAGTAAGCATCTCTGGCCTCTACCCATTAGATGCCAGAAGTCTAACCTCTCCACCACTCTCCTCTAATGCAGTTGTGATAACTGAAATTGTTTGACATGGCCATGTGTCCTTCTTAGGGCAAAAATTTCCCCCAGTTGCATCCTATTTAGCTCTAATATTGTGAGATCAATATTGAATGACAAGGGGTAAAAACCTTACAATAATATAAACGAACAAAAGCATGGATCACAGCTTCAAAACAGATATGGGAAGGGGGCTTAATATTATTATTATGCAAGCATGGCATAGGATTTAGACCCAGAAGACCCATGTGATGGTTAATTTTGTGTCAGCTTGATTGGGCCATGGAGTATCCAGATATTTATTCAAACATTATCCTGGGTGTGTCTGTGAGGGCATTCCTGGAGCAGATTAACATTTGAAGAGGCAGACCGAATAAAGCAGACTGCCCTCCCTAGTGCCTGTGGGCTTCATCCAATCCATTGAAGACCTGAATAGAAAGAACAAAAAGGCTGAATAAAAGGGAACTTCTGCTACCTGATTGCAGAGCTGAGCTTCTAGTCTTTTACAGTCCTCCAATTCACATGGAAATACACATCAGCTCTTCTTGAGTCTGCCAAACCTGCTGGCCTTCAGACTGGAACTTACAGCATCAGCTCTCCTGGTTCTCAGGTCTTCAGACTCAGACAGGAACCATGCATTAGTTCCCCCGGATGAACAGTTTACTGAGAGCAGACCTCAGCACCTGTCAGCGTCCATATTGACACCTGCCAATCTATCCATATAATCTGTGTGTGTGTGTGTGTGTACACATATATGTCTTAGGTCACTATGAGTTTTGAATATAGAAATACATTGGCTCTGTTTCTCTGGAGAACTCTGACTGATACAGCCTAGTTTAAGTGTTCAGCTTTATGTTCAATCCATGAACAGGTCAACAAGTCAATTAACATCTCTTAGCTTCAGTTTCCCCACCTATAAAAGGGGGATTATGGCAACACCTTTGTCGCAAAATTGCTGTTAAAGTGAGGCAATGTAAACTAAACGGTACTTTCTGCATGTAACTTATAAGAACTACGCATTTTTAAAGATCTCCCCCGCTTCATCCTCTTTATTGTAGCCAGTTGCATCACTGAGAACAAGCATCTACAGCCGTGCCTGTCCCCTACCTTAAATTGTGAAACCAAGTTTACTCTGCTCCACTTTACTGAAGCTTCGGTCTTCCAGTTCATAATTCTATGAGGATTATTATCATTTGGCATCATTCTTAAGAATAATTTTAGTGTTTAAACACTCAAACCCTAGCAAGTTTTCATCTTGCAGAATAAGTTTTTGTTTTTGATGAAAACTATTAAAGAAAATAATTATTGGGGACCAAAAAAAAAAAAGAAGTCATTTCTCTGCCAAACCATAAGCACTGAAACTGTTTCTATCAGTGGAAACAGTCCAAGAATTTTAAAAAAACAAATCACAGTGAAAACTGACAAAATCAAGTTAGCAATTTCTTCTTTTAGATTATTTTTAAAGATATCATAAACTAAAAAATGTTGTGTGTTTTTTTAATGAAATTCTCATCTTCAAGCAGGAGCCATTATTTTCACAAATCAATGCTTACCGCTAAAAAGAAAAAGTTTAGTGAATGAACACTGGTAAAAGCAAGTTCAGTTCAGTTCAGTTCAGTCACTCAGTCGTGTCCGACTCTTTGCGACCCCATGAATCGCAGCACGCCAGGCCTCCCTGTCCATCACCAACTCCCAGAGTTCACTCAGATTCACATCCATCGAGTCAGTGATGCCATCCAGCCATCTCATCCTCTGTCGTCCCCTTCTCCTCTTGCCCCCAATGCCTCCAAGCATCAGAGTCTTTTCCAATGAGTCAACTCTTTGCATGAGGTGGCCAAAGTACTGGAGTTTCAGCTTTAGCATCATTCCCTCCAAAGAAATCCTAGGGTTGATCTCCTTCAGAATGGACTGGTTGGATCTCCCTGCAGTCCAAGGGACTCTCAAGAGTCTTCTCCAACACCACAGTTAAAAAGCATCAATTCTTTGGCGTTCAGCCTTCTTCACAGTCCAACTCTCACACTGGAAAATCCATAGCCTTGACTAGACAGACCTTAGTCAGCAAAGTAATGTCTCTGCTTTTGAATATGCTATCTAGGTTGGTCATAACTTTTCTTCCAAGGAGTAAGCGTCTTTTAATTTCATGGCTGCAGTCACCATCTGCAGTGATTTTGGAGCCCCCCAAAATAAAGTCTAACACTGTTCCCACTATTTCCCCATCTATTTTCCATGAAGTGATGGGACCAGATGCCATGATCTTCATTTTCTGAATGTTAAGCTTTAAGCCAACTTTTTCACTCTCCTCTTTCACTTTCATCAAGAGGCTTTCTAGCTCCTCTTCACTTTCTGCCATAAGGGTGGTGTCATCTGCATATCTGAGGTGATTGATATTTCTCCCGGCAATCTTGATTCCAGCTTGTGTTTCTTCCAATCCAGCATTTCTCATGATGTACTCTGCACAGAAGTTAAATAAGCAGGGTGACAATATACAGCCTTGACATACTCCTTTTCCTATTTGGAACCAGTCTGTTGTTCCATGTCCAGTTCTAACTGCTGCTTCCTGACCTGTGTACAGATTTCTCAAGAGGCAGGTCAAGTGGTCTAGTATTCCCATCTCTTTCAGAATTTTCCACAGTTTATTGTGATCCACACAGTCAAAGACTTTGGCATAGTCAAGAAAGCAGAAATAGATGTTTTTCTGGAACTCTCTTGCTTTTTCCATGATCCAGCGGATGCTGGCAATTTGATCTCTGGTTCCTCTGCCTTTTCTAAAACCAGATTGAACATCAGGGAGTTCACGGTTCACGTATTGCTGAAGCCTGGCTTGGAGAATTTTGAGCATTACTTTACTAGCATGTGAGATGAGTGCAATTGTGCAGTAGTTTGAACATTCTTTGGCATTGCCTTTCTTTGGAATTGGAATGAAAACTGACCTTTTCCAGTCCTGTGGCCACTGCTGAGTTTTCCAAATTTGCTGGCATATTGAGTGCAGCACTTTCACACCATCATCTTTCAGGATTTGAAACAGCTCAGCTGGAATTCCATCACCTCCATCAGCTTTGTTCGTAATGGTGCTTTCTAAGGCCCACTTGACTTCAATTCCAAGATGTCTGGTTCTAGATTTGTGATCACATCATCATCACTATCTGGGTCATGAAGATCTTTTTTGTACAGTTCTTCTGTGTATTCTTGCCACCTCTTCTTAATATCTTCTGCTTCTGTTAGGTCCAGACCATTTCTGGCCTTTATCAAGCCCATCTTTGCATGAAATGTTCCCTTGGTATCTCTCATTTTCTTGAAGAGATCTCTAGTCTTTCCCATTCTGTTGTTTACCTCTATTTCTTTGCATTGATCACTGAAGAAGGCTTTCTTATCTCTTCTTGCTATTCTTTGGAACTCTGCATTCAGATGCTTATATCTTTCCTTTTCTCCTTGGCTTTTCACCTCTCTTCTTTTCACAGCTATTTGTAAGGCCTCCCCAGACAGCCATTTTGCTTTTTTGCATTTCTTTTCCATGGTAATGGTCTTAATCCCTGTCTCCTGCACAATGTCACAAACCTCATTCCATAGTTCATCAGGCACTCTATCTATCAGATCTAGGCCCTTAAATCTATTTCTCACTTCCACTGTATAATCATAAGGGATTTGATTTAGTCATACCTGAATGGTCTAGCGGTTTTCCCTACTTTCTTCAATTTAAGTCTGAATTTTGTAATAAGGAGTTCATGATCTGAGCCACAGTCAGCTCCTGGTCTTGTTTTTGCTGACTGTATAGAGCTTCTCCATCTTTGGCTGCAAAGAATATAATCAATCTGATTTTGGTGTTGACATCTGGTGATGTCTATGTGTAGAGTCTTCTCTTGTGTTGTTGGAAGAGGGTGCTTGCTATGACCAGTGCATTTTCTTTGCAAAACTCTATTAGTCTTTGCCCTGCTTCATTCCGCATTCCAAGGCCAAATTTGCCTGTTACTCCAGGTGTTTCTTGACTTCCTACTTTTGCATTCTATTCCCCTATAATGAAAAGGACATCTTTTTTGGGTGTTAGTTCTAAAAGGTCTTGTATATCTTCATAAAACCGTTCAATTTCACCTTCTTCTAACTCCTAAAGCCAGATTTTCACTCCCGTTCTCATTCTGTTCATCTCTGAATCATGAATAAGTCTTTTTCATACAAAAGACTTTATACCAGGAAATAAGTTTAGGCTTCTGGATTTAAAGCCTAATTTGTAACCCTTCTGTGCCAAATTCATCCACCCCTACGGATATATTGTAATGAAATATTGAAAGTATTATTAAATCACAGTGTAATTCACAGCTGTTCAGGTGTATCTGGAGAGGCAAGGGTTTTCTCTTAGGTTTGAATTGGCCCAAGACAATAATAACATCCTTTCTTTTTAAAGCAAACAAGTCAATAAAAAATAATCCTTGTATCTCAAAGAAAGCAAACTTCCAGGGAGTATTTATCAAAAGCTGAAGGAAAGTTATGACCAACCTAGACAGTATATTCAAAAGCAGAGACATTACTTTGCCAACAAAGGTCCATCTAGTCAAGGCTATGATTTTTCCAGTAGTCATGTATAGATGTCAGAGTTGGACTATAAAGAAAGCTGAGTGCCGAAGAACTGATGCTTTTGAACTGTGGTGTTGGAGAAGACTCTTGAGCACCCCTTGGACTGCAAGGAGATCCAACCAGTCCATCTTAAAGGAGATCAGTCCTGGGTATTCATTGGAAGGACTGATGTTGAAGCTGAAACTCCAACACTTTGGCCACCTGATGCAGAGAGCTGACTCATTTGAAAAGACCCTGATGCTGCGAAAGATTGAGGGCAGGAGGAGAAGGGGACGACAGAGGATGAGATGGTTGGATGGCATCACCAACTCAGTAGAGACGAGTTTGAGTAAACTCCAGGAGTTGGTGATGGATAAAGAGGCCTGGCATGCTGTGGTCTATGGGGTCACAGAGTCAGACACGACTGAGCAACTGAACTGAACTGAATTCACAGAATTATACTGAATACCATAATCAGTTTCACCAATACAAAATCATAAAAATCATAAACATTCTTTACAACAGCATTCTCTAACCTATGTTATATATGGTATTAGTCAATAAGTATTAAGGAAAAAAATAATAGAATATGGTACCAATCATCTTTAAAAAATAGTAATTCCCTCTTGAAGGGTCATACTTTACATATCATACTGAAGAAACTGAGAAGTCCTAGAGTTAAGAAATTTAACTTTGTTTTCCAATGTTTCCTTGATTAATTTGACTGCAGAAATTCTCTTTCCAAAAACATCTTTTAACATGTGTCAGACTAGAACTCTTTGTGGAACAAAGTTTGGGAAACTCTGGGGTAGAATCTCAACCTCCTATGTCACCCAACTCCCTTGCAGGACATTTGGCCCATGGCAAAAAGTCCTTGATATTCAGTCCTGTCCAAAATGTCTGTAAGACATTTAGTGCGTGAGACATTACTTTGCTGACTAAGGTCCATCTAGTCAAGGCTATGGTTTTTCCTGTGGTCATGTATGGATGTGAGAGTTGGACTGTGAAGAAGGCTGAGCACCAAAGAATTGATGCTTTTGAACTGTGGTGTTGGAGAAGGCTCTTGAGAGTCCCTTGGACTTCAAGGAGATCCAACCAGTCCATTCTGAAGGAGATCAACCCTGGGATTTCTTTGGAAGGAATGATGCTGAAGCTGAAACTCCAGTATTTTGGCCACCTCATGAGAAGAGTTGACTCATTGGAAAAGACTCTGATGCTGGGAGGGATTGGGGGCAGGAGGAGAAAGGGACAACAGAGGATGAGATGGCTGGACGGCATCACGGACTCGATGGATGTGAATCTGAGTGAACTCTGGGAGATGGTGATGAACAGGGAGGCCTGGCGTGCTGCGATTCATGGGGTCGCAAAGAGTCGGACACGACTGAGCAACTGAACTGAACTAAACTGAACTAACATCTGGTCCAAGCCAAAAGCTTCTCGAAATTTGTTTCTGTTCAAAATGTCCACAGGCATATTTGTGCGTGTGTTAGCCTCTCAGTTGTGTCTGACTCTTCGCGACTCTATGGACTGTAGCCTGCCAGGATCCTCAGTCCATGGAATTCTCCTGGCAAGAATACTGGAGTGGGTTGCCATGCTCTTCTCTAGGGGATCTTCCCAACCCAGGGATCAAACCCAGGGTCTTCAGCGCTGCACATAGATTCTTGACTACCTGAGCTACCAGGAGTCCATGCCAAATGGTTTTGGACAAGACCAAATATCAAGGACCTTTTGGTGTGGACTGAATGCCTTCATGGATGTTTTGGACAGGACCAAACCTAACCAAGTATTAAGGACATTTTACAAGATATTTTGGATACTTTGAAGAGGAACAAATGGTCCTGCAAATATCAAAGTCCCTTTGGCATGGACTCCATCCTGGTGCATATGTGATGAGCACATGTACCCCCATACACACCAATATCATAGTTGCTCCTTTGGAAGCATTCATTCTTTGCTTTCAGTTTAACCTTCCAAAACTAGTTTCCTCTCACTATCAAAACATGTTAACTCTACAACTTCAAGATAACTGCTTTCTGCCAAGAGGCAACTTACCCAATTAACTAGTCAGAAATTCTAAGGTAAAAGTAAGGGCTCTGGCATAAAGAATATCTAGATTTAAACCCTAGTTTTATCATTTATGGCCTGTGTCATCTTGAGCAATTATTTGACCTCCAGGGGATCTTCCCAACCCAGGGATCAAACCTGGGTCTCCCGCATTCCAGGAAGACACTTTAACCTCTGAGCCACCAGGGAAGCCCTATTTGACCTCACTATGCCTTAATTTTCTATTATATAAATCGGGCATGATAATGGGCATACTGCATTGGGCTACTCTGGTGCTGAAGTGAGGTTATGGCTGCAGCAACATGTGTCTGACACATGTAAGTGTTCAAGAAACAAATAAATACAAGAATCGTACCATAAATCTCAGTTGCTTCTTTTCTCCTGCTTTACAATATTTCCCTTTAGATAAAGCTGTTGTATAAACCCTCTGGAGGAAGACTTTGTGAGGCTTGACTACAAGACTGAGACAAATGAATCGGTCAAGCTTTAGTTTCAATTATTGCTGCTACTTTAATGTTGTGATTGTCAGCAAGTCATCTACCCTTTCGGGATCTGAACCTGATTTTTCAACTATCTGGCCCCTCCCAATGCCCCAGGCCGCATCTCACGGCACTCTACTTTCTTGCTGTCTATGCCAGAATTGGGCTTCCAAGGTGGCACCAACAGTAAAGAATTCACCTGCCAATGCAGGGGACACAAGAGAAGCAGGTTCAATTCCTGGGTTAGGAAGATCCCCTGGAGTAGGAAACGACAACCCACTCCAGTATTCTCGCCTGGAAAAATTCATGCACAGAGGAGCGTGGTGGGCCACAGTTAGTGGGATCACAAAGGGTTGAACATGACTGGATATATGTATATACACACACACACACACACACACACACACGGCAGAATTAATGAACCACTCTGCCTGACAATCAGACTGGATTAGTTTCCCACACATTCTTTCCCTGTAACAATATTAATCACTCTATCTTGTAACGTAATCTGTCTTCTGTCTTACTGGAGTGACTGAGTTTCTTTTCCATTCTCACCCCGACATGTATCACAGAATAGAACACACTGGTTGTTTTATCAGTAAGTGGTTGATTTAGAGATACTCACTCAATGCTCCAACCTCATCCCCTATTGTGCACATACCACATATGTCTCTCATACATACGTCAAGGACAATTCTAGCAGAGGAAGCCCCTATGCTATTGGAGAACGAATTTTTCATAAGCTAACATGAAAAACTCAGAGTCAGATTTAAATTGATTTAAAGAAAATAAGGTAGCATCATATTTGCTACTACACAGTTAATCCTGCCACAAAGGTAAGAGAATTTCCATTTTAATGATGCAACTTAGAGCATTAAAGTAACTCACTCATCATCACACAAGTAGTAAAAGGCAAAGCTGGGATCCAAATTCTAGATGTTATAACTTTTAGTACTCCCTTTGCAGTTTTCATAGCACCATCCTGTCCAATTAAAACATTATTTGAATCAAAAATAAGATACCAAGAAAATAATTCTGAATACAGACATCTCAAGATACACAGGGTACAGGCGTACCAGCCAGATCATTGCCAAGCAACATGTATAAAGAGGGACCAGTGCTGTGTCTAAACAGCAGTATCCACCAGTAGGAAATCTTACCAGGTGTAGGAATTGTCTCCCACAGTGCCCTTTTGGCATGACACTTTGGAAGAGTAAGAAAAGCCAAAACTTTGAATCAGTCAGTCCTCCATTTTAATCATTGCTCTGTCACTTTAATCTTGTGTGATGTGGGCTCATCACCTACCCCTTATGAACCTCAATATTTTATCTATGAAAGTAAAAGCGAAAGTGTTAGTCACTCAGTCATGTCCAACTCTTTGAAACCCCATGGACTGTAGCCTGCCAGGCTCCTCTGACAATAGGATTCTTCAGGCAAGAATACTGGAGTGGGTAGCCATTCCCGTCTCCAGGGGATCTTCCCAACCCAGGGACTGAACCCAAGTATCCTGCATGGCAGGCAGATTCTTTACCATCTGAGCCATAAGGAAAGCAGAGACATTTCTACCTATCTGTCAAGGAAAGTATGAGGATCCAGCAACTTCACATGTGTTAAGCTGCCAACACAGCTCTGAAGCCCATTGAATATGCCCTTATTTCCCCTTTCCTCTGACATTTGGTTTCTGATAAGAGAGCTGACTTCTTAAAGAATACCTACCTTTCCTTTCAGGTGAACATCCTACTGATTTGATGCTATCACAGGAACTGGTTCTGGTTGGTATTATAGTATCCTGGTCTTGGGGAAAGGTGAGAATTTGATGGAGGAAGGTAGTAAATTCTTATTTCAATTTGGCTTTGAACATGTAGAGATGACATGGAGTTTTGTGCAAAGAGAACACACTGGAATCCCATATGCTCATATGGGCTAAATCCAGGCCATGGCTACCTGAAAAGCCCTCCAGACTGTGAAACTCAAACCTCTTCATCCTCCCCACAAACACGCTGGTGGCTGTTTGGTTCTAGGCAACTATCATTATAGCATCCATCCACTCTGCCCTGAGAGTTCTCCCGAGGTCAACCAAAAACCAAACTTCCTGGCAAGGGTCAAATTAAGTGACATTAAGGTTGGACCCATACATTGATATGTGAGACTTGGCAGATACCCAGAAAGGGAAGGATTGGGAGCCTCTTTAATTTGATGCTCTTTCTACTGAAGGGATATCTTTGCCACGTGGTTCTCAGGAGCCCCCTGACAGAGGCTCTAAGGGAATCTGACTCCACGTAGCAAATGTCTATTGATTTCATCAGTAATTCTTTAAAAGGTTCAGTGAATGATGAGAAGGAAACAAAACTGTGTTAAACAGTGGCGGGAGGAGGGGAAAAACAGATTCAAAAGACGTAAAGCTGGAATTTTCAGCCTTCTTCAAGTGTGGTGAGGATCTGAATGCAAGAGGGCTGATCAATTACATCATTAAGACAGTTTACCTTCATGTAGTAAACTTTCTAAATGATGTAATTGACAGATGGATGGATAAAGAAGTTGTGGTACATATGTGCAATGGAATATTACTCAGCCATAAAGAGGAATGTGTTTGAGTCAGTTCTAATGAGACAGATGAACCTAGAGCCTATTATACAGACTGAAGTAAGCTGAAAATAGAAAAACAAATATATATTAACACTCATATATAGAATCTAGAAAGATAGTACTGATGGACCTATTTGCAGGGTAGCAATGGAGATGCAGACACAGAGAACAGACTTGTACAGGGGTTAGGGAAGGAGAGGGTGGGAAAAACTGAGGAGCATGTAAACATGTACAATATCATACATGAAACAGACAGCCAGTGGGAAACTGCTGTATGACTCAGGAAGCTCAACCCAGCGCTCTGTGACAACCGAGAGGGGTGGCAGGAGGTGGGAGGCAGAGGGACACTCGAGGAGGGACATAAGTATACTTTTGGCTGATTCATGTTGATGTATGGCAGAAACCAACACAAACTGTAAAGCAATTATCCTTAAATTAAAAACAATAATTTTTAAAAATCTGTAATGGAAAAGATTCTGAAAATCATATATACATACGAATGTAAAACTGAGTCACTTTGCTTTACACTCTAAACTAACAAAAGATTATAAATTCACTACATTTCAATAAAAAATTTAATTGTGGGGAAAAAAGACAGTTTACTAATGGGTAACAAGAAAAAAAAAAGAAACACAGGACATTATTGATAAAAGCAAGAAGACAGTATATAACAATAGTGGCATTTTCTCAGTCCTTTCAGAAAATTTCCTGTACCACCCTCCCTCAAAGTCCATATCTATCTTACTTTTTAAAAAGTTATAGATGATAAATTCCTGACACTGGCTTTCATTATATTTTGTTTATTCAAAAACATGTGCTTATATATTTAGCTTTAGACCCTCTACTAGAGCTGCAGAAAAAAAAATTATGAGCAAAAATAGATACATACTTGCTCTCAGAAAGTTCAAACTCTAATTAGGAAGATAGACATTAACCAAATAATCACTTTCATGAATGTTTAATTAGAGGCATATAAGTGTTCTGGATGAAGAGGACCAGAGATATGATGGGAAATTGACCCACATAGGGGAGGAGTGCCATGAAAGGCTTCCCTAAGGAAGTAACTCATAAGTGGGTTGCTTACTCCATCACTAGTGGGAGTAATGAAGCAAAAGTATATCAAATGAAGAATGTATAAGAAGGTGTTGGGTAACAACTCACTGAACTGATAGGAAGACTGAAGGAATAAGCTCAGAAGATCAAGGGAAGCTGATGGCAGAAACTTTTAGATCTGTAGCTACTCCTGCTCACTGATGCTGCCACTGAGGCCAGCGACTGAACTTTTTTGTCCTTTGTCTTGTCACTAACTCCAGATTCAAAGTGCAGGATGGGAACACCCAGATGTACAAGTTTACGTCAGATGTCCAAGAAGAAAGTGACTCTTCTTTCATTGACCCACATGCTGAGAGTTCCCAAAATTATGAATGGTGGGTGCAACACTGGACATAAAAAAAGAAAAACAGTCTGATATCAAGGCAGAAGGGAGAAGAGTATTTCTGAGAGAAAGAAGAAGATGCACAGTGGCCCCGTGCCAGAAGGGTGGAGAGACTGTACGAAATGGATGAGGCTGGGAATCTAGGTAGAGTGGAACTAATTCAGGTTTTAGCAGGCCATAGAAGGACTTGGCCCTTTACTTTGATGCAGTAAGTCATTGGTTAATTTATAAGCAGGGGAGAGGTATACCCAATTGTATTTTGGAAAGATAATTTGGAGTAGGGTATAAAGAACAGGGGATGGGGGGGATTGGAGTAGATAGAGATCAGTGCAGTGGATGCTGTTGTGTGTATCCCAGGTACCCCCTTCAGGACTACAGTGCATTCTACCAGTTACAGGAGCAAGTGTTGGCTGCTGACAACTCAATGGTTAAAACCTTTTCTGGTAGTAGCCCTTGACTAAAGGAAGTTGCTATTTGGAGGCCATTCCTCCTTGGGAAGAGCTGACATCAGATAACTGATCCATGTTGCTACAAAAGCTTCCATTCAGGGTGGCTCTGGTGTGCTATATGTGCTCTGATGCTCCCTATGGTATCAGCAGAGACCTTGCTGCAATGACATCATGACTGAACATCTTCTGCCCAATCCTGTGACACTCACTGCTCACAGGCGGTGATGTCAGAGCACGCCTCAGTAGTCATCTTGCATGCCAATCTTCCATCTCAAAGTTTATGTCTCACGGAATGCAACCCAAGTCAGCCAAGCAATCAGAAGACTACAGGAAGCTGGCAACACAAGACAGCAGCCTTAGCAGTGGATACCAGGGAGAGAAGTGTACTGATTGAAATTCTCAAGTCCTAAGGGTCCCAGAATAACAATGAGAGAACAGACCATTTGTGGAGTCAATGAAAGTAAGTAAGTGAAGTTGCTCAGTCGTGTCCGACTCTTTGCGACCCCATGGACTGTAGCCCACCAAGCTCCTCCATCCATGGGATTCTCCAGGCAAGAATATTGGAGTGGGTTGCCATTTCCTTCTCCAGGGGATCTTCCCGACCCAGGATCGAACCCAGGTCTCCTGCATTGCAGTCAATTGGAGTCAATGGAGCATTGAAAGAAACGCACTAATCCCTTCTAAGCTGAGATGCTTCCAACTTCCCTCATGCTTGCATGAAAGAGAGGAGCAGTAATTCCTCAGAACACTAGCCCCAGTGCCATTTCAAACCTTGTCCCCATTCTAATAACTGCTAATGCTCCTGCTACATTTGGCATCTGTCGCAGTGTGTGACGTGCTGGGAGCTGGCTGTCCCTGGAGCTCGGACTCAAGGCTGGAGCAGCTGTTTCAGCTCAGGCTCTATTTGATTCTTTGTAGTCATGTCACTAAATTTCCAAAAGTCAGTTCAGTTCACTTTATGACTTTTTTTCCCTCTCTCCCTCTTTTTAAAGCTGTCTCTGCCCAAGTACAGACTGCCGAGAGGCTTGGACTTCTACAGACACAAGGCTTTTAAAAGGTGACAGAGGAGATGATGTCATGGCATCTTAGGTAAAAAGCTCTTCTTCCCCCAGAGTGGTTTAACTAATAATATTAATTTGCCTGTTTTAAAATTTAAAATAAAGACAAGATAATCCAATTTTTCAATAAAGAGGTTTGGCAGGAGCAAAGGGAGTTATCTGCATGATGATGGGACTGCTGTGAAGCCAAGGTACACACCGATCTTCCTGACGTCACATGGACAAGCCTTTCATTGCAGAGGGAGCTGCAGAGATCCAGCTCCCTGGAGGGGAGACGTGGGCAGGGTGGCTGGGAGCTGGTGGGAGCTTTGGGCACTGAGCCGTTGACACTCTTGAGCCATTAAGAGAAGTGATCAATTCATAACCATTCTCAGAGCACCACGGGCTTGGCAGTGCCCATCCCCCGCTGGCTCTCTTCAGAGCTGAGGCCCAGCTCTCTTTGCCATTTGTGACAACCATCAAACAGATGAACTTTGTGAAGCTTCATGGATTCTTGGCAGCTACTACATGTGACATTATGGAATTCTACATTATAGAATGCCCCCATCTCTTGCTTTCTCTCCCCGACTACAATCCATGGTTCAAAGGGATGGCTGTAACTCTTCACTGAATGACACTAACACTGAATTTGAGGTCAAAGTCACGGAATCTTGAAAAAGCCCAGAGATTTACAAGGATTTTCCAAAGGACCTGCTCGTCCCTAACAGCCTATATTTCACCAGAATATAATTCATCTTTGCAAGTCTATCACACACTATTTTTTTACAAAGTGTTCTCACATACATTACTATATTTGATGCAAGTGAGTAAACTGATGATTATGGGGAATATGAGAAAGATAAAAAAATTTTTTTTTGCAACTCATGCATTAGAAACCACATGGAAGTTTTGCGACCTTACCCAACTGAATCTTCACAACAGCCCCAAGACCTAGAGAACCACATGGAGCTGTATTCCACTTACACATGAGAAAAGGGAGACGGCATTTATGTGAGCACTCAGACTGACAGAACTGACCTTGGATTTGTACTTAGACCAGGCTGGCTTCAGGTTTTTCCCCTTACATTAGCTGAGGGTTTACTTAATTTTTCTGGCAGGTAGGTAAGTCCATTTGGTCCATTCACTCCTCAGCTGCCCTTCTAAGCTAGATTATCTAACAAACTCTCCCCTGCAAGCATCTTCCTTTGTGCCCCTGGTAAACACATACACGCACACAATCTTTTTAACACACCTGAAAAGTTACTCACTCCACAGTTCTCATCTTCAGCTGGCATCAAAACAGGGAATAAACCCAATACTGCCATCACTATCACCATCTCCATTACCCTATCATTATCATCAACATCATCAAAGCCTGTCTTTGGGACTCCCTCAAGCACTTCTCCTTCCTTATGGGCATTTTTTAGAACATGAAGCAGACATGCTCCTTGCTTTTGAGCTGCACTTTGTGGTAATGTTCAGCAAGAATTTCATCTCTAGAGCTGGTGGAAATTAATGAACATTAAGGATAAGTGACTTTGGGAAATTCAATTGTTGAACCAAAGTAATACAAATCTGTTTACTAGACAACCTCATAAATAGCATAAAATGAATATATTGCTTAAAAAAAGAAATTAATTAACATTTAACTACTGTGCATTTTTCTACCCATTAATTAAACATCTCTACCAATGATTTGTGGAATGGACAATTTATTCCCACCCTTTTGGTTTTCATTGCTAATGGTGGAAGTGAGAGGAGGAAAATGCTTGATGCATCAGCAAAAAACCCACTCAGGCAAGGTTCAGAAGAATCCTGCAAAAATGTGGACAATGCAGAAGTGGATGTAACCCTTTCTTGACAGCCTCCTTCCCCTTCAAGCTCACTTTGAAGGACAAGAGTGCTCCCTAGAGACGCTGATCATCACCTGCATTCTCAACAGAAGCAGCTATATCCTCAGCAGCTAGCAGGGTGCCTTCCTCATTGTGCACATGTAGTAAATATATGCTGAGTTAATTAACTAATGACTTAACTTACCTTAACAGAAAGTCTCTTTGCCAACATTGTTTTTCATTCCATATTCCAATTTCCAGTGCTTTACCCCAAAAAGCAACCCTGAAACATGTCATGGGACAACAGTACATCACTTCTCCAAATTCAATCTTTTTATCTTAATAGCATTCTGAAAATTAAAACAAGTACCTGCCAGTTCTTCCTACATCCTTAAAGCCCCAAAGCACTCTTTCTTTCTCTCCAGTGCTGCTTGTTATTGGCCTGCTTTCCTGATGCTGACTGTGACTTGGGAGGTAGGAACACTGGTGGTGGCACCCTCCGCTCTCACTCAGGAATGAGTGCACAGCTGATGCTCAAAGCAGACTGTTCTGTTGGATAGAATCAAACAGGGCTTGTTCTCTGGAAACCTAAGACATTTATTAGGAATATTAGAGATGCAGTCCCTTCCAGAAGCGGAGAGATGGCCTCAGTGACAACAGGCTGACCCTTCCCATCAGATGTGTCCAAGACTCCACTTACACCATCGTTATTAAGGCCAGGGTCAGGGACAGCCAACTCTTCAATTCAGCCATTCAGGCTTTAGGAATGTACGTGATAATCCTGTACACTGAGTTAATGGAGCCCACATCTCAGTATGACTTCTATGCCCCATGCGGGCAAAATACAAAAACAAGGCCATCTGGGAGGCACCATAGTTTGGTGGGAAGTGGGGAGGTCAGCAAAGCAGGACAAGCAAACTGATTAACACCACTTTCATGACCTTACAGAAAAGCATTAGTGTTCTACTTAAGGACAGGAAGTTCTCTCTGGCCATATTAATTCATTTCCCAGGTGAGGCTTTGTGGTGTGTGTCTGTACACATGGCTGGTGGATGTGGGAGTCTTTCTCTTTTCTGCTGCACAGTAGATGTGTGCACATGTCTGGGACTCCTTAGATGACTGAAAATTCAACACAGCTGGAAATTCATGAGGCAAAAAGGCAGATCCCATTACCAGAAACATTAGAGGCATGGCCCATGGGGAGGTAAATCGTACGATGACAAAGTCATAGAATCATTTGGCCTTTAACCCTGCTGACCACCCAGTCAGATTGACAATTCTGTCTACTTTTTGCTTCTACCACCCCAGGATCTCTTGGTTCTCCTCTTGTCAATCATTCAGCCCCCTTCTTGCTCAAATCACAGTCCTCAACCCACCTAAGGATATAAATGTTCCCAAGGTTTCCACAGTGCTCTTCTTCTCTACCTAATTTCACTGGGTAAACTCATCCATTCCCATTACTTTCCATAATGCATGCCCCAAATTACATCTTCATCCCAGACCTTCTCCCAGACTCCAGGCTTATCATGAAAAGCCTCAAACTCATTGCTCCTCTTGTGTTGCTAGGTCAGTTGCTGACACCAGCGTGTACTCAATTTCCCGAATAGGGCCTCAGGTCCACCCTCCATTCTTCTTGCCTTCCCGGTCTGTGGTCCAGTGAAATGGACCTTTTTATGAATGATATTCTTATCTAAAAAATGCTAATCATGGCCAGGTACTGCCTTAAGCTTTATAGCCCTGTGAGGAAGACACTAAAACTTACCCATTTTGGAGAAAAGAATGACATGTCAAAGGTTAAACATTTTGGTCCAGGCCCTACAGCTCATAAATGGCAGAGCCAAGATTTAAACTCAGGCAGCTTGGGTCCTGAACCATTTACTCTGCTGTATCTACAGTGCCTGCATCGAATTACTGTTGCCTTCTCCACTCTCAATTAACAGCCATCTCTTTCTAGATAATACCCCTCCATCAGATTTTTCTTTCTAAATTAGAAACCTCTTTTCTAATATCTAATCTGAACTAAGTTGATCTAATATCCACTAACTAAAATTCAAACTTTCAGACCCCCCAAGGCATTTGAAAATTTATCCCCAGACTTATCCTTAACCTTATTTCCTACTCTTCCCCTTCAAACACCCTGTCTCTGCCCCCCACCCACAACTTTTTCCTTTTCCTTGATCTAAAAAATAATTATTCTAGCAAGTGGACATTGAGTATCTAGGACGAACTATCTTTGAAATAGGCATTTTATACATTATCTCATTAATTATCATAGCAATCCTACAATGTAAGTGTTATTCTTATCTCCTTCATGCCAATGAGAAAACTTGAGCTCTGGAAAATTAAAACTAGCCTAAGGTCCCTTTGGAAATGAGTGATGAGTCAAGATTTAAACATAGAAATCAAAAATTACATCCTTTTTCTTATGCAACTAATAAACACATTTATATAAAAGTGTCCAAAAAATTTCTGAAGGTATACTCAGGATGGCAAATTTGCTCTTTGTCATAAACTGTCTTGGTATCTTCTAATCACTGATATGGTGGTGAACCAGCCATGGTTCATCTCCCTCTTTCTTTAGGTATATCTGCATTCTGACTACCTTAACCCAAGGAGAATTTGCTTATAAACTAGCAAGTTCAGTGACTATGAAATAACCTCAGGATAGTATTCAGCTGTCTTATACTTACACCTGAAGCAAAGAAATATATTACTGAATATTAGGCATCAGTGGTCGCCCATTGGGTGGGAACTAGACTCTGGAGGTCAGAAGATGCTCACAGCCCCCATCTTCTCTCGCAATTAGTTCCCCAGCTCTGGTAGAAGTGGCTGTGGGGATGTGAATGATGTAGGAAACATTTGTTAATCACACGCCATATACCATGTGTTGGGTTAGCCTTTACATAGGGTCTCTTAATCCTCTACAGCTCTGTGTAACGGCTATTACTATGTTCATTTCAAAGGAGGACACTGAGGTTCACTTATCCAGCAGCCCCCAAATTGCTGAGACAGAATCTAAGTTTAGTTCTGACACTAAAATCCCCCATCTTTCCCCTTTGCGACACCACCTGTCTTAGAGGTAGGGCCACTACATCTTACTTCCCCTGTCATTTACCCTCCCTTCTTTCCTGAGTTCTTCATCCTCATTTCTTTCCTCAGGAAAGGAAGACAATTATTTTTTTTTCCAAATCTCCTTGTACCATCTCTCCATTTCCCTTTCCTCCTAAGAACATGTTTGAGAAATCATTTTTAACGACATCAAATCATTTTTTATTGGTGTTCTGCAAAAATGATAGTGGTGTCACACCAGGCACTCTGAAAGGCTGGTATATTATAGAGAGAAACTGCTCAAATGGCAGCCTCATGCTGCGATGCTTCTCACAACTGCTTCTTAATCTGCAACCCTGGGGCTATGAATGACAACCCATAAAAGTTCTTAGAAAGTTAAAGCTAGGGGAAAAAAAGGTCCAAATCCATATCCATTTATTTAACCAAAATATATTAAACTTGTCCTATGCTTCAGAATCAGTAGTAGGCATTGGAGGTAAAATGATAATCATGCCATCATATCAGCCCTCATGAAGCATATAATCTAGTACAAGGGGGAATAAATTGGTAATTAAAATACAATAGGTTGAATTCCATGATGGACTAGTACAGAGTGCAAGAGGGGAGGTAAGGAAACATCTCAGTCCTCAGAAGTTTCTTCCATCAGGGACACAATCTCTTAGGATATGAGATTTGAGCTAAAATATGAAGGATACTTTTACATCAGCCAGGTATGCTGGATAGTGTCCACTCGCCCTTTGTTTCGGGTAGCAAATGATCCTAAAATTTAGGGACTTAAAACAAAAACAGTTTTTTATTATGATCACAAACCTGCAATTTGGACAGAGTTTAATGGGACATACTTGCCTCTTACTCTATGTGGTGTAAACTGGGGTGGTTCAACCAAGGTGTAAAGGATTTTTCAGCAAGATGGCTCATTCATGAAGACTGACAATTGGTGCCAACATTTAGCTGGTTTCTCAACCAGGGTTCACGGCCAGAAACCTCAGTTCCTCTCCCATGGATCCCTCCACATGCCTGGAGCCTCCTCAAAGCAGAGCGACCAAGTTCCAAGGGTGAGTGTCCAAATAGAGCAAGCCAGTGAGAAGTTGTATTTGCTTTTATGACTTGACCTTGAAAGTAACATAACCTCAATTCCACCTTACCTTATTAGTTCAGACAGTCATAAAGGCTCACCTAAGGAGATATGACCCGACTCTAGGTCTTGAGTATGGCAGTATAGGTATGGTAGTAATGCGGAAGAACACACAAGACAGTAGATAATATTGCCGTCATACCTGAAAATCTTTATTAACCACACTCCTCTAAATATACTGTCCATAATTCAGTCTGCTCTTATGTGGAGAAGCTAAATATATGGACTACACCAACAACAGGCTCTCTTTCCTTTGGTTTCCTTTTGGGTTGGATAAAAGGGAGCACCAGCAAGAGACTGAAGGGAGAGAGCAAATGTAGTCTAGGCATTCCTCTAGTCTTTTGAAAACAAGTTCACCTTGACTAGCTATGCCCTTCAACTAAAAGCCCCAGATCCTATGAGGCAACCCTTTCCACTCTGCTTTCTTTATTTAGGATTTGATAGCCTTTTCCTTCTCCTTGCCTTTTCAGACTTAAAGGTAGTAAGTATCCCTGTCTCTTACTAGTCAAGGTACTACACCAGTCCTTCTGCTTTCCTACACTCTGCATTATTCCTTAACATTCTCTGTACTCCAATTACACAAGTAGAAGTAATTCTTTAATAAATAAATTTTCAAGTTACCTAATTTGAGTATATAATCTTTTAGTTTCATTTTTAACTGGAGGATAACTGCTTTACAATGTTGCATTGGTTTCTGCCATACATCAGCCATAGGTATACATATACCCTCTCCCTCTATGAACCTCCCTCTCATCCCACCATATCTCTCCCCTTTCGGTTGCCACAGAGCACCAGTTTGAGCTCCCAGTGTCATACAGCAAATTCCCACCGGATATCTATTTTACATATGGTAATGCATATGTTTCAAAGCTACTCTCTCAATTCACTCCACCCTCTCCATCCCACACTGTGTCCATAGTCTGTCCTCTAACTCTGCAGCTCTACTGCTGCCCTGCAGGTAGGTTCATCAGTATCAAATTTCTAGATTCCGTGTATATGCATTAATATACGATATTTGTTTTTCTGACTTACTTCACTCTATAAAACAGGCTTGAGGTTCATCCACCTCACTACAACTGACTTAAAACCATTCCTTTTCATGGCTGAGTAATATTCCACTGTGTATATGTACCACAACTTCTTTATCCATTCATCTGTTGATGGACATCTATGTAGTTTCCATGTCTTAGTTACTGCAAATAGTGCTGCAATGAATATTGGGGGACACGTGTCTTTTTGAATTGTGGTTTTCTTAGGGTATATGCTCAGTAGTGGGATTGTGTATCATTATGGTAGTTTTATTCCTAGTTTGTTTTTTTGTTTGTTTGTTTTGAAAAATCTCCAAACTGTTCTCCACAATGGTTCTATCAATTTACTTTTTTACCAACAGCACAAGATGGTTCCCTTTTCACAACATCCTCTCCATCATTTATTGTTTGTAGTCTTTTTGATGATGGCCATTCTGACCAATGTAAGATATTACTTCATTGTAGTTTTGATTTGATCTCTGGTTCCTCTGCCTTTTCTAAAACCAGCTTGAACATCTGGAAGTTCACGATTCACATAATGCTGAAGCCTGGCTTGGAGAATTTTGAGCATTACTTTACTAGTGTGTGAGATGAGCGCAACTGTGCAGTAGGTTGAGCATTCTTTGGCATTGCCTTTCTTTGGGATTGGAATGAAAACTGACCTTTTCCAGTCCTGTGGCCACTGCTGAGTTTTCCAAATTTGCTGGCATATTGAGTGCAGCACTTTCACACCATCATCTATCAGGATTTGAAATAGCTCAACTGGAATTCCATCACCTCCACTAGCTTTGTTCGTAGTGATGCTTTCTAAGGCCCACTTGACTTCACATTGCAGGATGTCTGGCTCTAGGTGAGTGATCACACCATCATGATTATCTTGGTCAGGCTCCAAAATCACTGCAGATGGTGACCGCAGCCATGAAATTAAAAGATGCTTACTCCTTGGAAGAAAAGTTATGACCAACCTAGATAGCATATTCAAAAGCAGAGACATTACTTTGCCAACAAAGGTCCATCTAGTCAAGGCTATGGTTTTTCCTGTGGTCATGTATAGATGTGAGAGTTGGACTGTGAAGAAGGCTGAGCACCGAAGAATTGATGCTTTTGAACTGTGGTGTTGGAGAAGACTCTTGAGAGTCCCTTGGACTGCAAGGATATCCAACCAGTCCATTCTGAAGGAGATCAGCCCCGGGATTTCTTTGGAGGGAATGATGCTAAAGCTAAAACTCCAGTACTTTGGCCACCTTATGCTAAGAGTTGACTCATTGGAAAAGACTCTGATGCTGGGAGGGATTGGGGGCAGGAAGAAAAGAGGACGGCAGAGGATGAGATGGCTGGATGGCATCACTGACTTGATGGACGTGAGTCTGAGTGAACTCCAGGAGTTGGTGATGGACAGGGAGGCCTGGCGTGCTGCGATTCATGGGGTCACAAAGAGTCAGACACGACTGAGCGACTGAAATGAACTGAACTGATTCTGACCAATGTGAGATAATACTTCATTGTAGTTTTGATTTACATTTCTTTAAAAATGAGCATTGTTGAGCATTTTTTCAAGTGTTTATTGACCATCTGTATGTATCCTTTGGCAAAATGTCTGTTTAGGTCCTCTACTGGCCATATACAACAAACCCACAACAAATAATATACTCGGTGATGAAAAACTGAAAATATTTCCTCTAAGATCAGGAACAAGACAAGGGTACTAACTCTTACCACTATTATTCAACATAGTTTTGGAAGTCTTAGCCACAGCAATAAGAGAAGAAAAAGATATATAAGAAATTCAGATTAGAAAACAAGAAGCAAAACTCTCACTGTTTGCACATGACATGATATTATACATAGGAAAACCTAGAGATATCAGAAAATTACTAGAGCTAATCAGCAAACTTACTGAAATCACAGGATACAAAATCAATACACAGAAATCCCTTACATTCCTATGCACTAACAACAAAAAGTCAGAAAGAAAAATTCAATCCCATTTACCACTGAAACAAAAAGAATAAAACACCTAAGAATAAACCTATCTAAACAAAGACAAAAGACCTATATACAGAAAACTATAAGACACTGATGAAAGAAATCAAAGACAACACAAACAGATGGAAAGATATACCATGTTCTTGGATTGGAAGACTCAATATTGTGAAAATGACTACACTAGCCAAAGCAATCTACAGATTCAGTGCAATCTCTATCAAATTACCAATGGCATTTTTCACAGAGTTAGAATAAAAACCTTCACAATTTTTATGGAAGCACAAATGAGTCTGAATAGCCAAAGTAATCTTAAAAAAGAAAAATGGATCTGGAGGAATAAGTCTTGTTGACTTCCAACTATACTACAATGCTATAGTCATGAAGAGAGTATGGTATTGGCACAAAAACAAAAATGTAGACCAATGAAACAAGACAGAAAGCCCAGAGATAAACCCACACATCTATGGGCACCTTATCTTTGACAAAGGAGGCAAAATATACAATAGAGAAAAGACAGCCTCTTCAATAATGGTGCTGGGAAAACTGGTCAACTACATGTAAAAGAATAAAATTAGAACACTTCCTATTACCATATACAAAGACAAACTCAAAATCAATTAAAGACCTAAATGTAAGACCAGAAACTATAAAACCCTTAAAGGGGGAAAAAAAATAAAATAGGCAGAACACTCTTTGACATAAATTGCACCAAGATCCTTTACGATCCACCTCCTAGAGGAGTGGAAATAAAAACAAAATTTTTTTAAATGGGACCTAATTAAACCTAAAAGCTTTTGCATAGCAAAGGAAACCATAAACAAGAAAAAAGACAACTCTCAGAATGGGAGAAAATAATTTCCAATGAAGCAATTGACAAAGGACTAACTGCCAAAATATACAAGCAGTTCATGAAGCTCAATATCAGGAAAACAAACAACCCAATTAAAAAAATGGGCAGAAGACCTATAGATAATGTTTTTATTTTCTCCTGATTCTGTCTAATATACCAAGTAAAGAGCTATCAGGTGAAATTGATGCAGTAAATTGATGGTGTGATACATCTTCTACTCTAAACAATCAGGACTCTTTTGAAAAATTTATAACCAGTGTAAAAGAAATGAGCAATGTATTTCCATGGACTAATAATATGAGGAAAATACAAAATGGTGATAAAGGCAGAAGCCATGGGAGTCCTAAGCTTGAGTTGCAGAAACAGATACTGGGGCACTGAGACAAAAAGGAAAAGCTAAAATACAGATCATCAAAAGAAAAGAAAAAAACTTAAGTTATGGAGAAGTCTGGTTGACACTAACATAAAGGCAGCTTCCTACATACCCGTCCCAAAGTCTTAAGCTCAATAAAGACCTCAAATAAAATCAAATATACCACATATTAAGAATTACTTGGAGAAAAATAATAGCACAAATTTCAAATTACCTATTGAACACAGGTCTCCTGCATTGAAGGCAGATTCTTTACTAGCTGAGCTACAAGGGAAACCCCCATTAGTAGCAGAAAAGCAATCATCAAATTCCAACTGGAGCTTTCATTATCACAAGCTTGTAGGTTCAGAAAGTGAGGCATTTGTTGCCTTAGGAGTCTCCAGAGAAAAGACAAGAGGAGTATATAAGACTTACACAAAAGCCAGATAAAAATAACTCCCAGGGAGAGACTGCATACTGAATGCTTAAATACTGAACATAGGTCTGGGGCTTAGTAGTTTATAGTAACACCAATAGAAAAGAGGTTTGAAAATGAGTGAAACCAGAGATTCCACTGATGTCTCTGCAAAGTATTTTGGGGGAAGATAATAAATGAAGGAGTGAAACCTTGTTGATGTGGCATTAAAGTAACAAAGAAATAAGAAGGAAAAAAGTTAAGGAATCTACAGGAAAAAGAGAGAGAGAGGAGTAAGAGAAAGAGAAACAAAATTCATACCAATCCCTCCTCCAACACCTTCATCAATAAAGATTATTGAGTAAGGAAATTGTACTTCAATATTCTGGCATGAATGGGTACACTTCAGTGATGAACTCTGAAATATCTTGGAATAGAAAAAAGAAGAACAAAACAAATGAATAATAACAACAAACTTTTCAGGCTAACTCTATATAAAGCCATGAGAAATAGAAAACAAAAAATGAGACTTAAAACAGTTCAGCTGATGATTAGCTCCCTCAAGAAAGATAATCAAGAGATAAAAAGTGTAAATCAATGCTCCAAATTTAAACTTCCTCAAATAATCAATTGGAGATATAAAACTATTCAAACTCAGGAATTCAAAAATTTAAGAAATAAAAGTGAAAAATAATAAAGACATGCAATGAACTCCAGAAAAAATAAAAGAAAAAAGTGTCAGAAAAAATTACAAGGTATCTAAATGATTATAAGAGACAATGAACAAAGACAAGGAAACAACTAAAAAGAACAGAAAGGAGAAAAGAAAAAAGTAAAAAGGGTCAGAAAGAAAATTGTTGAGAAAGAAGGAAAAGAAAATCCAATATAGGTACAATTGCAGTAACTAAAAGAAATACTATATATGTATCTGAGAAGTGTTTCAAGAGATGAGACAAAAAGAAAATCTACATATTGAAAGTATCCACTACGTACACTGGGGAAAACTGGTGTGAAATAATCGGTTCTGAGATAGAGTCTAATAGAGAAGAAGACTTTAAAGACAAAAATTTCTCGGGACTTTCAGGCAAAAAGAACTAGTTATTCTATGGGTAACAAATTCACATGGGTATCAAATTTCTCAAGAGAAACATACAAAGAAAGATAAGATTAACAGTAAGAAACTCAAGGGTAAAAAATAGGAGCCAAAGCTTTTATATTCAGCTAAGGAATCTTTCCAGTATCAAAGCAACAGAAAGATAATTTTAAATATCAAAGAATTCAAGGGGTGCTCTTTTTAGAACCATTTCCTGAAGGATTTACTAGAGAAGCTCCTTTCAATCAAGACATAACTAGGGAAATTTAACAGTGCTGAGAGTAAGAGTTTGATATATTTAATTAAAGACTTAGGACTGAAAGGTAATAGCATAGATGGGAAACAGGTAAATATTATGTGTTCTGACAAAGTAGACAAATGCAAATTAACACAATAGAAAAAGAAGATTAAAATCAGATCATTGATCATTATATTAAAAATAGGTGGAAGTAAAAGATTATCATTTAAAACTAGCAACAAGATCATAAAAAATTGAGAACAAATAAGAGCATTATAAAAGATTTTATATAAATACAAAGTTAACCACTACAACAAAAATACAAACCTTTCTAAATACTAAAAGAAATTTTCAAAAAAGAATGAAGGATACACACAGGCTGTGTTATAGAAAATAATGTAACAGTGTTGAGATCAAAACTTATCAATCATTTCAACAAATGTAATTAGGCTTAACTTGGCAATTAAAAGAAAACTTTTCTTCAAATGACTCAAAAACAAAGGTCAACTCTGCATCATACAGTTGACACACCTAAAATAATGACTCAAAAAGGCTTAAATAAATGGATAGGAAAAAATAGACAAGGCTAATGGAAACAAAAACAGGGCAAGGTTGCAATCTTAGTATTAGACAAATAGAATTCAAGCCAAGACTATAGGAGATGCAAAAGAAGCAGAATCATTTTCAGTACAAGAACAATTTAAGGTGATAATATTTATATAATGTTTTAGAAGACCTAAAGAGAGCAACCAATGCAATGGATAGTGTAGAACTTATGAATATATACCTAACAACTCACTCCAATAATAGGAAATATAAGTTCTCTGATCATACAGGGAACATTCATAATAGTTAATAACGTATTACTTCACTAAGACAATGTTGATAAATTTAATAGAGCAAGAATACTGCAAAATTATTATTGGATCACAATGCAATAAAACTAAAAAATTACAATAATACCAAAAACCCAAAGCACCCTTCCATCTGGAAAAAAAAAAAAAAAAAGTCCTCAAACAATTTTTTAGTGGAATAGGAAATAAAAAGACACTGAACACTGAAAGGGGAAATAAAACAATACTGCATATCAGCAGAACTGATGGGATATGTTTGAAGTAATGATGAGACTAAAATTCATAGCCTTGAGAACATATTTAGAATAAAAAGAAATTAAATTTCCAACTCAAAAAGCACGAAAAGGACAATGAAGAAAACTAAAAGTATAAGGAAAGAAATGATAAAGACAAAAAAAGTTAATGAGTTAGAAAACAAATCACAAATAAATATACAATCCTGGTTCCTGGTTCCCTAAAATGAATCAATAAAATAGATAAACTACTAGCTAATTTATTATAATTTATTAAAAAGAGGAGAATATGCAAAGATGCAAAACAAGAAACAACAAGGGATAAATATTAGTACAGAGGAAATGTTTTAAATCATGAGGTCAATTGTCACCCTATACACCAGAAAAATTTAGGAAATGATGAAATGGCCAATTTTCTAGTTGTATTTAACTTACCAAAATTTACTCTGGTAGAAATAGAACATTTAAATGACCATTTTCTGTAGAATAAATGGCAAAAGTTATTAAGGAGCTATCTAACCAAAAAGCACAAGTCCAGGTGGCTTCGCAAGGAGACCTCTACCAGATAGTTCCCACGCTACATAAATTGTTCAAGAGAATATAAAATTAAAGAGAAATTCCAAATCCCTTTTATAAAGTATATGATATTTATAATTAAATCTGATTTAAAAAACAAACCAAGAAAGAGAAAACAGACTAATATATCTAACAACAATTGATGCAAAAATTCTTTAAAAAATATTTGCAACTAAACCCCAACAGCACATTATGAAAACATGACTAAGTAGAGTTTATACCAGGAATGCAAATATTGTGGATTAAATCCATTAAAATACCTCACCAGATTAATACTTTTAAGTATTAATACTTTTTAAGAGGAAAAATCTTATAAAGATATTGAAAAAAGCATTTAACAAAATTGAACACTCATTCTTAATAAAAGCACTTGAGATTATAAGAATGGACATATAGTTCTTTGTTGTGGTAATGAACTATGTATACTTCATCCTATGGCTAGTATCTTATCTAATGGAGAAACTTTAGAAGTGTTCTGACAAGAGTTAAGATCAAGGCAAGGGTGACCAATATCTTTGAGATATTAGCTAACACAGTTCAGTTCAGTTCAGTCACTCAGTGGTGTCTGACTCTTTGCAACCCCATGAATCGCAGCACGCCAGGCCTCCCTGTCCATCACCAACTCCCGGAGTTCACTCAGACTCACGTCCATCGAGTCAGTGTGCCATCCAGCCATCTCATTCTCTGTCATCCCTTTCTCCTCCTGCCCCCAATCCCTCCCAGCATCAGAGTCTTTTCCAATGAGTCAACTCTTTGCATGAGGTGGCCAAAGTACTGGAGTTTCAGCTTTAGCATCATTCCTTCCAAAGAAATCCCAGGGTTGATCTCTTTCAGAATGGACTGGTTGGATCTCCTTGCAGTCCAAGAGACTCTCAAGAGTCTTCTCCAACACCAAGTTCAAAAGCATCAATTCTTTGGTGCTCAGCCTTCTTCACAGTCCAACTCTCACATCCATACATGACCACAGGAAAAACCATAGCCTTGACTAGACGGACCTTAGTTGGCAAAGTAATGTCTCCACTTTTGAATATGCTATCTAGGTTGGTCATAACTTTTCTTTCAAGGAGTAAGCGTCTTTTAATTTCATGGCTGCAGTCACCATCTGCAGTGATTTTGGAGCCCCAAAAAATAA
The DNA here is from genome assembly GCF_014754425.2 of Oryx dammah. Lineage (NCBI taxonomy): Eukaryota > Metazoa > Chordata > Mammalia > Artiodactyla > Bovidae > Oryx > Oryx dammah. The sequence goes on from NW_024070185.1 coordinate 36,674,570, forward strand.
AGTCTGACACTGTTTCCACTGTTTCCCCATCTATTTCCCATGAAGTGATGGGACCGGATGCCATGATCTTCGTTTTCTGAATGTTGAGCTTTAAGCCAACTTTTTTACTCTCCTCTTTCACTTTCATCAAGAGGCTTTTTAGCTCCTCTTCACTTTCTGCCATAAGGGTGGTGTCATCTGCATATCTGAGGTTATTGATATTTCTCCCAGCAATCTTGATTCCAGCTTGTGCTTCTTCCAGTCCAGCCTTTAGAACAGAAAACAGTTCATGGCATATGAGCTGGAAAGGCAACAAAACTATCTCTATTTGCAGATGGCATGACAGTATACCTGAAAAATCCTAGAGAATAATGCTAAAAATAATTCAAACAATTAAAAAATATTTAGTGATCTGGCAGCTTTAAAATTAACATGCAAAAACCAATAGCTTTTTCATGCGCAAATAAAATCTAATAAAAGATACAGCAGAAATAAGATTCTATTTATAACAGCAAAAATAAATAAAAGTTAAAATACTTAAAAGTAAAGTTAATACGAAATGTTCAAAACCTATATGAAAAGAACTATTTAAAAGGAAAAAACACTGGAAGACAAAAAAAAGATTTGAACAATGGAAATACATCCCTTATTTCAAGACAGGACATCTCTCCATTGAGCAATCCCAGGACAGGACACGAAGTAGAAATAAACTTTCCCCACAAAGACCTGCTCAAATTGCAGATTTTTGCCCAGATCTTGGTTCCTAAATACCATTCTCCACTAAAAGGAACCATAGCTCCTTGGAGAAATGGCTGATTCCAAGGCTGGGGCAAGAAAGTATTAGATGAGCCTGAATCCTATTTTTGAGCCTGTAAATAAAGAAGAACCGAAAAAAGAAGTGTGGATATGTCGCAAAGACATAGGAATCAGCTTGAAGGAATGCCAACTGACCAAATTCAGGAAATGTAATCATTAAAATAGAGGACAGTAATAAGTTGCAAACTATTAAATAAAATAGAATCCATTAATTTATATGTGAACAAACACAGACTAACAAATTTCATGTAATACTGATATGAAAATAGAGTAAAGGGGGGTGCTTGTAGAAAATCAGCATTTTGCAAACAGCATTGTAAAAACTGATGCAGGCAAGAATCCTCAATAGGTGCTAAATTTGGGTAACAGAAAAGTTCGACAGGGAAAAGGATATTACATCTCAACATAGCCCGTCAACAATTACTTTTTGACTGCAAAAGGAAAAAAATAGTAACTGTACAGTGGAAAAAAATGGGCAATTAGGCTAAGGTAATAAAAAGCCTATATTATTATCAAAAATGCCAGTGGTATGAAAGACAATGAGAAACTGAGGAACTGTCCCTCAGTAAAGAAGGGCAGGAGGAGAAGGGGCGACTGAAAGTTAGATGGTTGCATGGCATCGCTGACTCAATGGACTCACCTGTGTGCATGCTAAGTCACTTCAGTCATGTCATGTCGGACTCTTTGCAAACCTATGGACTGTAGCCCACCATACTCCTCTGGCCACGGAATTCTCCAGGAAAGAATACTAGAGTGGGTTGCCATTCCCTTCTCCAGGGGAATCTTCCCAACCCAGGGACTGAATCCATATCTCTTATGTCTCCCGCGTTGGCAGCCAGATTCTTCACCACTAGCACCACCTGGGAAGCCCAATGGACATGAGTTTGAGTAAACTCTGGGAGACAGTGAAGGATAGGGAAGCCTGCCATGCTACAGTCCATAGGGTCACAAAGAGTCAGACATGACTTGGTGACTGAACAACAAAGAAGATCCAAAAGCCATGCTAACTACATGTAATACACAATTCTGAACTAGATCTTAAAGGAAAACAAAATTGCTGCTAACAAGCCCACGTTGTTGGGACAATTGACAAAACTGGAATATGCCTAGATTAAAAGTTATGTTAAGATTCCTAAATTTTATGGAGTTCAGGATGATTGCAAAGGTTGTATTTGATAAGCAGAATATAAGACAGGGTCCCAGTTTTCAAAGACATTACATTCTAATTAAGAAAAGAAAATCAGCACATGAAAGAAAGTATAATACAAAAAAAAAGTGGCAAATTATCAGAACAGAAAGTAATTAGATGAGTTGTAGTGTTCTGAAGAGTATTCACAGGGAGATAGGACATAAATGAGGCCTTCCAAGGGGGATGGGTTTGAGCTAAGTGGGGAAGAAAAGAAAAGGGTTTTCTATGTAGAGTTACTATCAGTGTAAGAAGAAAGTAAGAATAAACTCAGCTCACACAGTATTGTGCAGAAGACTTCGATAAAAAGTCAGTGACACAGGACAACAGGAATATCATTTGATGTGTAAGAGGAAAGTACCAAAAACTTCAAACAAAACTTCAATACACATCAACTAAACTAGAAGAAATTAGATTATGTAAACACGTGGGTTTTAATTCATTTTTTCTAATTTGAGAATGTTTTAAAAACTCTGCCCAAAACTTTTTTTTAAGAGTAAGTCCTTTCTTATAGGGGAAAAGTCTACCACTGCTGTCCTAAAGAACTTTCTGTGATAATGAAAACATTCCAAAATTTTCAGTGTCCAGTAAATGGCCATATGTGCCTAATGGTTTGTGTGACTGAGGAATTGAATGCTTAATTATATTTACTTTTCTTTCTTCCAGTTGAAGTACACTTGATTTATACACTTATATTAGTTTCAGGTGTATAACAAAATGATCAATATTTTTATAGATCATACTTCATTTAGAGTTGTTGCAAAATATTGGCTATCTGTGCTGTACAAGATATCCTTGTAACTTATTTACTTTATATGTAATATTTTTTACTTCTTAGTCCCCTACCCTTGTCTTGCTCCTCCCACCTTGCATCATCCCAGTGGAAATCACTAGTTTGCTCTCTAGTGAGAGCAGAGTCTGTGAATACAGAAACAGCAGAGTCTGTTTCTGCTTTGTTATATCCATTTGTTTCAGGTTTTAGATTCCACATATGAGTGATAACATACAGTGTTTTTCTCTGAATTATTTCACTAAGTATAACATCCTCCAGGTCCAACCATGCTGTTGCAAATGGCATAATTTCATTTTTATGGCTGAGTAATATTCCATTCTGTATATATAAACCACATTTCTTTATCCATCTATATACTGATGGACACTTAGATTGCTTCCATATCTTGACTGCTGTAAATAATGCTTCTAGGAACATTGAGATGCATATAGCTTTTTTATTAGTGTTTTCATGTTTTTCTAATATATTTCAAGGAGTGGAATTGCTGGATTATATGGTAGTTCTATTTTTAGTTTTTTGAGGAACCTCCATACAGTTTTCCAGTGGCTGCAGCAACTTACATTCCCATCAACAGCATACTAGGGCCCCCCTTTCTCCACATCTTCGCCAACATTTATTTGTAGACTTTTTGATGATAGATATTCTGACAGGTGTAGAGTGATACCTTATAGTGGTTCCAATCTGCATTTCTCTGAAGATTAACAATGCTGAGATCTTTCCACGTGCCTAATGCTCATCTATGCATCTTCTTTGGAAACATGTCTATTTAGATGTTCTGCTCATTTTTTTCTGGAGAAGGCAATGGCACCCCACTCCAGTACTCTTGCCTGGAGAATCTCATGGATGGAGGAGCCTGGTGGGCTGCAGTCCATGGGGTTGCTAAGAGTCAGACATGACTGAGCGACTTCACTTTCACTTTTCAATTTCATGCATTGGAGAAGGAAATGGCAACCCACTCCAGTGTTCTTGCCTGGAGAATCCCAGGAATGGTGGAGCCTGATGGGCTGCCATCTATGGGGTCACACAGAGTTGGACACGACTGAAGCGACTTAGCACCAGCCCATTTTTTCATCACATTGTTTTTTTGATATTGAGTTATACAAGCTGTTTATATATTTTGTATATTAACCCCTTACTAAGTCACATCATTTTTAAGTGTTTTTGAACATTCAGTTGGTTTTCTTTGGTATGCAAAAGCTTTTAAGTTGAACTAGGTCCTATTCATTTATTTTTATTTTCCTTTGCCTTAGGAGGCAGATCCAAAAACATGGTATAATTAATGTCAAAGTGTTTTTGCCTATGTTTTCTTCTAGGAGTTTTATTGTTTCCAGTCTTACATTTAGGTTTTTATATTTAATTATATTTTATGTTATAATTACATTTAATTTTGTTACTTAAGAAGTTTTACATGGCTATTCATGATTTTAGCAGACATCACAGGTATGTACCAAAGCGCTCTCAGGGCTGGCATGGATGACACAGATGTGTGCCCTCATTTCCCTCTTAACTTCTCACATGCAGATGTAGTATCAGCTCTCTCCTCTAACCCTTATTTTTGTAAAGGCATCAGTGTTACATAAGGTATGACAGTTCCAGTGAGCTTAGAAAGTAATTAGGTCAGGGTTTCTCATTTCTGAAATGTAAAGTTCACCCTGAAACATCATGAGGAATAAAGCTCCCTTGAAAACTAAGCAAATATTTGGAATTCCAGTTTCTATCCTTTCCTTAAGCTCATCCTTCTGCCTACTGTAATGAAGTCTGTGGCTCATGTGATCAAAAACTGGAAGCAGCCTTCACAACGGCCTCCCACTAAAGTTCCTACAGTAAGGACACAGTGGGGCCATGGTACTGTGAGCTCTTTCACTGTGAGCTCAGCCCCTTAAACCTCCTGCAAGAGCAGCACATTAAGCTGCCCTTCTAAAAATTCAGCTTCCAAGATTTTGGCACATTTAGGCTTTTCCTTGGGTATAAAAATCCTTCAAGCCCTTATGTTCAAGAATGTACATTTTCTCTCCTAAAAATAAGTGAGCAGCAGGCGCCGTACCAAACAAGTCCTAAACGATTTAAGCTGCAGTTGGGAAGGCTCCATAACATAATCCATTCCAGTTACTGCTCATTTGGAGCTGGGGGAGGCTTTTGATCTAGCTGCATGAATTTCAGATAATTTCTATTGGACAGTTATAATTTTGTTATCAGTCTTTGCAAGTTGAACTTATAGTCTATTTGAAGTAACAAGCACACACACACACTTTCCTATCAAAGGTCAACATCACTCAATGCTGCTAAGAATAGGCAATATACAATATTTAAGGGTTACTTTTCATTCTTTTTCAGCATTCCTTGTGACATTTTATGCCCTGGCTCTATTTTATCACTGCTAGAAAAATACCATAAATAATTGGCTTGGGATGGGCAAGGGAATGTACAGAGCCTCGCTGCTGATTACAAAATAATGCCAAGCATTTTGTACAAAAGGCATTGCAAACTTCTTCCTGGATTTTAAAATAAAGTCAAAATTCCAAACATTTTGTTCAATTGTTCCCATCAAAATATGCCAGAAATTCCCATGCTGTTTTACAAATCAGCATTACTATACTTGAAATCTATTTAAACCTAAAAAAAATGAGGGAGGCAGTAAACAGGATAAACAATCACAGGTCAAAAAAAATTGTCACTAATTATTGAAAACATGCCCATATTAGTTTAGATTATATGTGCATATAAATAGCATGCAAACATTAGTATGCAAATGATATAGTGAATATAGGAGGGCTGGCAGACAGGAAACTTCTGGTAAGAAGATATTAAGTAGGAAAGGTCAGTTGCTGCTCCCTAGGAAAGGCTCAGGATCTAGACTCTCAGTCTTTGACAACACCAGCAGTCCTCACGGGCAGGGAGCAAGCTATCCTGGGAGGAGAGACTCAGTAGGGGACACTGTGTTAATGAGCACAAGCTCCCATGTGAACTTGCCATGAATAGGAAAGGCAGGGATGGAGACCAGAGGAATCTCATGGTGGTAAAACTATACAATGCTTCTCTTTCTTTGTACAATACATACAACCGAGGTAATATTAAGCCAGTTCATTTCTAGTTTCAAGTTTATTCACATATGATTTCCTCTCAAAATGCCTTTCTCCATGCCCCACATCTGAAGTGACCAGCTTTCTGTCGAGTTTGTGTGTGAATATTTCAATTTCAAAATGACTCAAAATAACTCCCTGATTTGGTATAACATAGTTTTAAATATCACTAGTTATATGATATACAAACAAACAAAAAAAAGTAGTTAGACCACTGTTCTCCAAAATGACAAGAATGCCCTATGTTGGGAAACAGAAGATGTCTTTTTGCTAAATTTGCAAATGGTGCATAGGTGAAGGCTCATAATGGTCTGACTGGGTGGGCTCAGACATGCCCCTTCCTGTGTGCCATTTCTTGACTGTGGACTTGACTACACAAACCCTTCCTGTTGCTCTCAAGGCCATGAAAAATTAATGCCACAGAAATAAGACAACCAACCAAACTCTCGTCAGCATGAAATCAGGAAACTGCAAACCACAGTTCAGCTGTGGTGGATTGCATTATTTCCCCCAATTCTTCACTCCTCCCAGGATTCATGTCCTTTGACATTTGACTTTCCAGTTTTGCGTTACTAAAGGTATATATTTCTCCAGCTCCTGATGTTGGCTGAGACATGCAAATTGCTTGGGCCAGTTCAAGGACGGAGGAATGACTGTGTCAATTCCAAGCCTACACCTTAAGAAGAAGACTTGTCTGTTTCCACTAGTCCCCCTGTGCCTCCAGTGTTGCTATGAGGAGAACATCCCCAGTTTGAACGCAGGTCCTAAGAACGTAAAGAGCCATGTGGGGCAGAGTTGTACCAGCCAACTGAAGCTGAGCCCCGTCAACCAACCTGGACACCCATAGTCAGTGGAGCTCCCAGCTAAGTCCAAACTAGATCAGACAAAACCCAATACAATTGGTCACATATGAGCAATTCTAAAGGACCATAGCTTAAAAACACTTTATTTGCTTTACCACTTTTGTACATGTGTGTATGCATGTGTGAAGACACAAGATCTACTCTTTAAGCAAATTTCATGTATATGCTACAGTATTATTAACTACAGAAGGAGGTGGAAGAAATGGGTAAATGCTAGTCAAAGGGTACAAACTTTCAGTGAAGCTACCATGTTTTGCAATACCCTTTTAGGTAGAATTACTGTTGCTCTAGAAACCAGTATCAGCCTTCACAGGACTGTCACATCCAGAACTGATTTGGAAACTGCAGCAAGTGGGAAACAGGTCTCTACTCCTCTCCTTTACTCTCTACCACCCCCCTACCCAGAGGAGGCCATTCCCCTTCCTCTTGACCAAGCGTTAGAATCATGCCTTCCCCTATTCACACTGCAATCCAAGTGTAATTCCTTGATATAAACTAGATATTCCTCTACATATATTTGATACCTACTTTCTCTAACCCTTAGCTCTTATTTCATAAGTGGGGCCAATGGTGACAAGATATATTATTAAATTAAGTCAGATAATGCTTGTAAAATGCCTGGAAAGTAGTAGGAACTCAAAAAACAGTAACTATAATTATTCTGGCTCTTGAAAAAGTATTCTCCTCATAATGATCTACCCTGAAACCCAGAGATAAGAAAGTCTCTTTTGATAAGAGCATGCAAAAGCAGTTAAGATAAAAATAATTGCTAACTCATCAAACTTTCTAATATACAGAACTTAAGACATGACTTGAAAAAATTATTTTCAACATGTGCTCTCTTGATCTAAGTAATTTTGAAGTTTGGAGGATTTTTAAATCACCTGAAAAATGTTCTAGCATCTTTGGAGGTATTCCAGTCTTTTTCTTTTTGTATTGCTGTTCAGTCTATTCAACATAAGAAGAACAACAGTTCATCCATTTTCCCCACCCCTTATCCCTCACCTCTGGTAACAACCAATCTGTTCTGTGCATCTATGAGCTTAATTTTTTGTTTGTTTTTTTTAGATGCCACACAAAAGAGAGATCATACACTATTTATGTTTCTCTCTCTGACTTATTTAACTTAGTATAATGCCCTCAAGGTATATCCCTGTTGTCACAAATGGCAAGATTTAATTATTTTCCACAGCTGAATAGCATGCCATTGTGTGTGTGTGTGTGTATACACTACAATTTCTTTATCCATTCATTCACCTGTTCTACTCAGTTAGTCTGAAATTTTGAGACTCTAAATTGTCAATTAACATGTTAGTCATTCATTGAACCAACACTTAGTGAGCACCTGCTGTACACCACACTCCATGCTGGGTTGCTATGTGGGATTATAGGTGAGTGAGTGAGTGAGAGATGATCAGTCATGTACAACTCTTTGTGACCCCATGGACTATAGCCCACCAGCCTCCTTTACCCATGGAATTCTCCATGCAAGAATACTGGAGTGGGTCACCATTCCCTTCTCCAGGGGATATTCCCAACCCAGGAATTGAACCCAGGTTTCCTGTACTGCAGGCAGATTCTTTGCCATCCGAGCCACCAGGCAGGCCTGGGATTAAAGGTACACAAAATAATTTCTTCTCTCTGGCAAATTATAAAATGTTGGGAAGTCGGTGCACTGACAAAGTAACAGCTACCTGTGGTGGCACCTGCTGAGTCAACTGAGTGAAGCTGATATTAACTAGAGTAGAAACCAGATAGAGAATAGATGAAATATCTGAATTGGCAAAGTGTAGGAAGGGTACCTGGAAATGACAAGGAGAGTAACAATGGGGCGTTATCACTTCCCCAGGCCTGAGTGAGAGCAGTAAGCATTTACCTGAACCCCGTGACAGACAGTGACATGACAGGGGCGGTGACGTGAAGAAGGAATCTAGCCAAGCACAGGGAGGGGGGCTACCAATGTTTCCATGTTGGTCAACCTCCCAGAACAGAAAGAAAGAAGACAGAAAGCGCAAGAGCAGGCACACCACTGGGTTGACCAAACATTTCATTTAGGGTTTCCCATAAGCTATATGGAAAAACCCAGATGAACTTTTCTTGGCCAACTCAATATATCCAGTACACAAGATCACAGAAATTAACACCCCCAAAGATATTCTCTTAGCCTACCAATAGAAACATACTGGTGAATGTAACGGTAGACCATAGCAGTGAAAATTTATCAGTGAAAATTCTCTTGTACTCTCCTCACCCGTTAGAATAAGAATTATGCCAAGGCAGCCCCTGAAAAGACTCCCCTACAAATTCAGAGAGCATTAGAAAAGATGAACCTTGGATGGGATTATTGTAGGCTGGCAGGTAAAACGCAAATGAGCAATTCTGGGCTCCTTCCATACCTTCTTTCCTGGGGGAAAAACACAGGTAATGGTCCTCAGATAATCTCCCCTCTAGCTCTGCTTATTTATGGTCAGAAGGGGTTCTGCCAAACACCCCATAAAAGAAAGAAAATGGAGATGATAAGAGATTATTTCTTAGCTAAACTGCTATGTGAATTGTTAAACATCATCAAACTGGAGTGTTTTCATGCTAGTTAAATTTTTCATGACCCTATTGTGCTAAACCTGGTAGAAGGTGAAGTTCATTGCTTCCAGTGGGACCTTATACTTCCTGCTAACATAACTGGGCAGTAGTGCCATCTGGAAATAACAATCATCTTCTTTGGGTTCAACATAACTGTAAAGAGGTAGTGCCGTTCCTTGCTTTGAAAATGCATTAACCTATACGCATACGTAGTTCCTTTCCAATTCAAAATGATGCTTTTGTTTTGAATTCAAATAAGTTTTCCATCCTTGTCTGCAACCTCCAAATGATTTCACTGCCATTATTTTTTTAGCATCATCTGTGAATGAGAATGCAAACAAAATTTCATAGCATCTCTGATTCTCTGAAGGAAAGCTTTATTTATACTAGCATAATAGGGATTGATTGTACTATAGGATAAACAACCTTCAGTTTATGTAAGAATGTTTTCAACATCCCATTTTCCATTCACATATGTTCTCAATAAGCAACTCATCAACCAAGTCTTATTTTCTGTGCTTTTCAGTGCTTGCCTTAGGGCCTGTTCTTTTTCCTGATATTGCAAGGTAGTAGCAAATAATGTCATAGTTAAGATTTCAAAGGCACAGCATTATAAACCCCTCATCTCTATTGCCCATAATGAAAATCTATATTGCAGCTTTAGTTTTCCAAGGGACTATCTCATAATCAAGTGATATGCTTCTTAGAAATTCATCTTCTGCTGTTCTTTTTTATATCTGAGTCATCTACTTTAAAATTTTTTGATGGCATCTAACCCTTTATAGAATAATACCAACCTCCTTTCTGTGCTATTTATGCATTACGCAAATATTTACTGCACCATCTTTGTGACACTCACAGGTTCAGGAGATATTTTCAATACCATCCACATGGAGCTTCTTGCTTTCTCCAACATTCAACCTCTTCTCAATTCCTTGACTTGCCTGGTGATGCACATTAGAGCACACTTTCAATCACATCTCCCCAGCTTATCTGAAAAATTCCTATTTCTGCTTTAGAACTCTCCTCAGTAACACATTCTATGGGCTTCCTCCCTGCCTCCCTCTGGCTAAGTTCATCACTCTTTCCTTTGATCCCACCAAGCAGAGTTTTTCTGTCTTTATTACAGCCTTTGTTACATTTGCTAAGATTGTGGTTGTATCTTAGTCTGTGAGCTCCAGGAAAGAAAGATTGGAATTTTCCTTTCTCTAGGTATAGTGTACATAGTACATACTCATAGATTTGCTGAAAGAATAAATACATGAAACCAACAAGTAGAGAACAAAGTATTAGTTGAAACTCAGAAACATTAACCCACAGGTAAGAATTACTTAGCTAGGGATCTAACTATAACATGGTAAGTATAGTTGATCACATTGTATTGTATAATTGAAATTTATAAAAAGAGTAGAACTTAAATGTTATCACCAAAAAAAAAAAAGTAAATATATGAAGTGATGGATGTGTTCATTAACTTGAAGGAGAGAGAATCCTTTCTCAGTATATATATAGATCAAATCACAACAATATACAAAGACTTTAAATACCTTATAATTTTGTGTCAATTATACATCAATAAAGCTGGAAATATCCATTCATTCATTCATCATTAAAAAAAAAAAAAAGAATTACTCAGCTAGAACTAAAAACCATCACTGCAGCCACCAGCTATCTAGACTTTTCAGCACCAGGTGGCAGGCTGATAGGCTAGATCTGGAGGGAATTACAAACCCTGGCCTGCACATTAGTTGTTCCACATCCCTCTTGTCCCAAGCACAGTCAATCAAAGTTGTCATGTCTCCGAGAAGCTGCTCTGCAGAGCACAAAAACCTCAAAGACTGGAACAAGCTGCAGGAACTCAGGGAGTCCTACCTTTCATGTATATGTGTTCTGGATCACTGTCTAACTAGACTGTAGGCTTCTCCAAGAAAAAGTATCATGTCTTGAACATCTCTATTTCCCCTTACTATAACCTCTTGTCTCACACAGGACTAAACCCTCAGCTAATGAATAATAGAACTCTTTTAAGGGAAAAAATATTTCTGGCAAAAAGAAAAAGAGGAAGAGATCATGTTAGTTAAGAAATATCAGCTGCCATAACAAGCACTCCAAAATATCGGTGTCTTATCACAGTAGAGTTCAATCCGGTTTGCTGCTTAGCACACAGCTTTCTTCTTGGTGATGGTCCAGAGATCCTGGCTTCCCTTTTGTGCTACAGGGGCTATCTCACCTTCTCATCCATGCAGTGGAAAGAGAAAGAAAACCTGAAGGAGGCACACCACTGATTGAAAGTTATGGCCTAGAATGGTACACATCATTCCTGCCCTCATTTCATTGATAAAACTGGTCACATGGCCACATATAGAGGCAAGTGGCTTGGAGATGCAGCCCTGGCTGGGAAGTCTCTTCCTTGTAACAACACTGGACACTGGAAAAGGGAGCCCCAATCTGGTGTTCAATTAAAGCTTTCCTGTCGTAGGATTTTTTACTGAGGAAATGAGAATGAAGAAATACACTTCTATGAAATTAACCCCATTTCTCCAAAAATGAAACTTATTGTGACCATTAAATACAAACTCCTGACTCATCCATCATTTCTGTATAAGCCACTTGTCCTGTCAAAGTTGCTGCTTAACTTCGAAGAATCTCCATGAAGAGTCAGAGGTATGATTTGCACACTCAGGGCTCATGCTCTGTTCCTAAAGATTATTCTGGATAAGGCGGTGCATTTCCCAAACTGCGTCCTACAAAACACGGGCAAAGTCATGTGTAGATTTTTTTCCAGCAGTTGAGTTTGGGAAACCTAGCATGTTGTACTTCCTACCCTCTTGACATTTCCTAATACATATAAGCACAAATACTCTGAGAAATCCTATAGCAAAGAAGTCTGTTCCACTCTGTTCAAACATTCCTCAAACTTAATTAATTTTATATTTTAAAAATATAAACATTATATTATAGAAACTGATATTTTGAAAAGCATCTACTCACCCCAAATGCTATGTAAGAGGGCAAACTAATAAAAATAAAGATTAGCATTTATTTAAACCTCTCATGTGTCAGATACTACTCTATTTGGTTAAATGTGAACAAGTCCCTCAAACATTAAGAAAATATTTTCCATTTAAAGGTGAAGAATATTAGGCTTAAAGAGGTTAACTGTCAATGTGCCATCACTAAATGTAACCTGTTTGGGTCAATGAGAAAAATGTCCAAGAGATCATGTGTTTCAGTCCTTTTAGAGAGGCCATTAATGAAAATAACACAGTTGATGTCTAAGTACCCAGGTTAAAGTCCAATGCCTGGTGGAGATTTGCCCAAAGACCTGCAGGGTCAAAACTCTAAAAGAACTTACTGATAACTTTTCTAACCAGGCGTTACTGTTAGTTTTCTAACTCCACTTTACTGACATGTGGATTTAGTAGTGAGACTGAAAGAAAAACAGAGGGAAGTCTAGGGTCCTGAATATAACATTTTCCATAGAAGGAAGTTTCTCCATCTGGGACCAATAAGTTCTAGTTCCCAAGAACTGCTAGGACTATATGGGAACCAAATTTCTACCAACAGCCTTGCTAGATAATGGTAACACCTCATTAAGTTATATAAACCCACTCTTAAAATGCTTAGCTATTCACCAAAGACTAGACATTTTGTTCCCATTTCCCACTCCTGTCTCCTAGAAATACCTGGATTTGGGGGATGAGATGGTATAGAGGATTGGAAAAGGTCCTTTGATCAGAAACCAAGAGATCTTGATCCTAGCCAGCACATATGCATGATTTTGAACAAGACATGTCAACTGCAACAACTGCTATTAACTTCTACTTCTGCTCTTACTTTTATCTATCAGAAGTTATGGTAAGAGTTCTTCACTTAGTATCTCATTCAGTTGCTACTTTTCTTTAATGTAAGCATTTATCATAACCATTTTATAGATGAGAAAACTTGGTGAGATTTCACTCTATGAGTCTACAATCCATATGGATAGATTCCAAGACCAAGTTCTTAAATAGTTCCCCTACACCTCTTCCTCTTGAGGCTTCTCTCTTTTGTTCCAAACTTGAGGGGTCTTTACTAGCCATTCTCTACACACTTCTTTCCACTTAAACCTTTTGCAATCTAAACAAAACAAAGCAAAACAAAACACTCAAAGTTTTTACTTCCTTCTAGGAACAAGGGATAATTTCTGGTAGTTGCTATTAAGTGGAAATTAGTAGTTTTCTGAATTATGACATGAAATAATATACATTAACTATCGCTACTTATATGCAGAGTACATCATGAGAAACGCTGGACTGGAAGAAGCACAACCTGGAATCAAGATTGCTGGGAGAAATATCAGTAACCTCAGATATGCAGATGACACCACCCTTATGGCAGAAAGTGAAGAATAACTAATGAGCCTCTTGATGAAAGTGAAAGAGGAGAGTGAAAAAGTTGGCTTAAAGCTCAACATTCAAAAAACTAAGATCATGGCATCTGGTCCCATCACTTCATGGGAAATAGATGGGGAAACAGTCGAAACAGTGGCAGATTTTATTTTGGGGGCTCCAAAATCACTGCAGATGGTGACTGCAGCCATGAAATTAAAAGACGTTTACTCCTTGGAAGGAAAGTTATGACCAACCTAGATAGTATACTCAAAAGCAGAGATATTACTCTGGCAACAAAGGTCCATCTAGTCAAGGCTATGGTTTTTCCAGTGGTCATGTATGGATGTGAGAGTTGGACTGTGAAGAAGGCTGAGCACCGAAGAATTGATGCTTTTGAACTGCGGTGTTGAAGAAGACTCTTGAGAGTCCCTTGGACTGCAAGGAGATCCAACCAGTCCATCCTAAACGAGATCAGTCCTGGGTGTTCATTGGAAGGACTGATGCTGAAGCTGAAACTCCAATACTTTGGCCACCTCATGTGAAGAATTGACTCATTGGAAAAGACCCTGATGCTGGGAGGGATTGGGGGCAGGAGGAGAAGGGGACAACAGAGGATGAGATGGCTGGATGACATCACTGACTTGATGGACATGAGTTTGAGTGAACTCCGGGAGTTGATCTTGGACAGGAAGGCCTGGTGTGCTGTGATTGATGGGGTCGCGAAGAGTCGGACAAGACTGAGCGACTGAACTATTACTACATGGAATATCAGTTATTAACCATCTATACAGGTAAAAGTTTGTGGATAAACCAAGTAAATAGTGACAATACTCTCATTCCTCTAAAACTTTAACTCAGTGAAATGGTACACAGAACAGAGGCAAAGAGAATTAACTGTGAATCTAATAAAGCTTAAGTTTCCAAGGTCTGGTGAGAAGACTGAGAAATTTTGTAATACTTTTTGTATTTTTACTTAGACAGGGTCCTTAAATTAAACCTTGAGTGTGTTCCTTAACTTATCTGTACCTCAATTTTCTTTTTTGAACAAGGTGGTTAAAAGAGGACAGATTATAGGATTATGCTGTAAAGAGCAATATTGCATAGGAACCTGGAATGTTAGGTCCGTGAATCAAGGCAAATTGGAAGTGGTCAAACAGGAGATGGCAAGAGTGAACATTGACATTTTAGGAATCAGCGAACTAAAATGGACTGGAATGGGTGAATTACTTCAGATGACCATTATATCTATTGCTGTGGGCAAGAATCCCTTAGAAGGAATGGAGTAGCCATCACAGTCAAGAAAAGAGTCCAAAATGCCGTACTTGGATGCAATCTCAAAAATGACAGAATGATCTCTGTTCATTTCCAAGGCAAACCAATCAATATCATGTTAATCCAAGTCTATGCCTTGACCAGTAGTGCTGAAAAAGCTGAAATTGAACAGTTCTATGAAGATCTACAAGACCTTTTAGAACTAACATCCAAAAAAGCTGTCCCTTTCATTAAAGGGGACTGGAATGCAAAAGTAGGAAGTCCAGAAACACCTAGTGTAACAGACAAATTTGGCCTTGGAGTACAAAATGAAGCAGGGCGAAGGCTAATAAAGTTTTGCCAAGAGAACACACTGATCATAGAAAACACCCTCTCCAAACAACACAAGAGAAGACTCTACACATGGACATCACCAGATGGTCAACACCAAAATCAGACTGATTATATTCTTTGCAGCCAAAGATGGAGAAGCTCTATACAGTCAGCAAAAACAAGACCAGGAGCTGACTGTGGCTCAGATCATGAACTCCTTATTGCCAAATTCAGACTTAAAATGAAGAAAGTAGGGAAAACCACTAGACCATTCAGGTATGACCTAAATCAAATCCCTTGTGATTATGAAGTGGAAGTGAGAAATAGATTGAAGGGACTAGATCTGATAGATAGAGTGCCTGATGAACTATGGACGGAGGTTTGTGACACTGTATAGGAGTCAGGGAGCAAGAGCATCTCCAAGAAAAAGAAACGCAAAAAAAGCAAAATGACTGTCTGAGGAGGCCTTACAAATAGCTGTGAAAAGAAGAGAAGCCAAAAGCAAAGGAGAAAAGGAAAGATATAACCATCTGAATGCAGAGTTCCAAAGAATATCACGGAGAAATAAGAAAGCCTTCCTCGATGATCAGTGCAAACAACAGGATGGCAAAGACTCGAGATCTCTTCAAGAAAATTAGAGATACCAAGGGAAAATTTCATGCAAAGATAGGCTCGATAAAGGACAGAAATGGTATGGACCTAACAGAAGCAAATGATATTAAGAAGAGGTGCCAAGAATACACAAGGGAACTATACAAACCGGATCTTCATAACCCAGATGATTATGATGGTGTGATCGCTCACCTAGAGCCAGACATTCTGGAATGTGAAGTGAAGTGGGCCTTAGAAAGCATCACCACGAACAAAGCAAGTAGAGGTGATGGAATTCCAGTTGAGCTATTTCAAATCCTAAAAGATGATGGTGTGAAAGTGCTGCACTCAATATGCCAGCAAATTTGGAAAACTCAACAGTGGCCACAGGACTGGAAAAGATCAGTCTTCATTCCAATCCCTAAGAAAGGCAATACCAAAGAATTCTTAAACTACTGCACAATTGCACTCATCTCACATGCTAGTAAAGTAATGCTCAAAATTCTCCAAGCCAGGCTGCAACAATACATGAACCGTGAACTTCCAAATGTTCAAGCTGGTTTTAGAAAAGGCAGAGGAACCAGAGATCAAATTGCCAACATCTACTGGATCATTATAAAAGCAAGAGAGTTCCAGAAAAACATCTATTTCTGTTTTATCAACTGTGCCAAAGCCTTTGACTATGTGGACCACAATAAACTGTGGAAAATTCTTTAAGAGATGGGAATACCAGACCATCTGACCTGCCTCTTGAGAAATCTGTATGCTGGTCAAGAAGCAACAGTTAGAACCAGACATGGAACAACAGACTGATTCCAAAAAGGAAAAGGAGTATATCAAGGCTATATATTGTTACCCTGTTTATTTAACTTATCTGCAGAGTACATCATGAGAAACGCTGGACTGGAAGAAGCACAAGCTGGAATCAAGATTGCCGGGAGAAATATCAATAACCTCAGATATGCAGATGATACCACCCTTATGGCAGAAAGTGAAGAAGAATTAAAGAGTCTCTTGATAAAAGTGAAAGAGGAGAGCGAAAAAGTTGGCTTAAAGCTCAACATTCAGAAAACGAAGATCATGTCATCTGGTCCCATCACTTCATGGCAAATAGATGGGGATACAGTGGGAGACTATTTTTCTGGGCTCCAAAATCACTGCAGATGGTGATTACAGACATGAAATTAAAGACACTTACTCCTTGGAAGGAAAGTTATGACCAGCCTAGACAGCATATTAAAAAGCAGAGACATTACTTTGCAAACAAAGGTCCGTCTAGTCAAGGCTATGGTTTTTCCAGTAGTCATGTATGGATATGAGAGTTGGACTATAAAGAAAGCTGAGAACTGAAGAATTGATACTTTTGAACTGTGGTGTTGGAGAAGACTCTTGAGAGTCCCTTGGACTGCAAGGAGATCCAACCAGTCCATCCTCAGGAGATCAGTCCTGAGTGTTCATTGGAAGGACTGATGCTGAAGCTGAAACTCCAATACTATGGCCACCTGATACGAAGAGCTGACTCATTTGAAAAGATCCTGATGCTGGGAAAAAATTGAAGTTGTGAGAAGAAGGGGACGACAGAGGATGAGATGGTTGGATGACATCGCTGACTCGATGGACATGAGTTTGAGTAAACTCCAGGAGTTGATGATGGACAGGGAGGCCTGGCATGCTGCAGTCCACGGGGTCGCAAAGAGTCAGACACGACTGAGCGACTGATTGAACTATAGGATTATTATGTGGATTAAATAATTTATTGCAGCAAAGCACCTGAAACAGAGCACATGAAGTGATCAATAAATGTAAGCTATTATGTACTTATTACTTTTAATAGCATATATGGATATTGAAAGTGGACATACTATTTGAACAAAATTTGATGAGCCCCAATACTTGTTCACAATTGCTACTTTGCCTAGCTCAGTGCCACCATTACCAATCATTCATTTGAAGACCTATTTTCACTCACACACTGAGTCAAACTTCCTAGAATGTACTCAGCATTCATAGACTGAAACTGTATCAAATAACTTGAGTTTAGTTGCTGATCTTAGACATGGGCTAATTTGGGGATCTTCATTTTCCTAATAAGTTATTGAATAAATTTTTCTCAATGCTGAGTTCTTGATTATTTGAATTAAAAATCCACCTATCTTTATTGTCCTTGTCCAAAAGTACATTAGACATGTTTTGTTTGGTTTCTTTTCCTGTTTAACTGGCAGCGTACTAAGTTACTCACTTGCTCAAAACCTTCTAATTGGAAATAATAATAATAATTTTATAATAATTTCATCTAATTTTTATCACATTTCTAGGATGCAGTCCAGGCAAACTTCACTATTTCATTTTACACACAAAGAACTGAATTTCAGGGTAGTGAAATGGTTTGTCCAATAAAATTGAGTAAATGAGTCAGAAACAGGAGCAGAAACCAGAATTTCCAACTCCAATTCCAAGACTTGAAGTTTACACTGACTAAACTTTTCAAAGCTCTAGTCCTTTAGTAGAATAATGTTTTTATTTTATTTTTCAAGCCTGGGCTCTCACTAGAGACTTGTATATTAAGGGGGGTAAGATACTTTTTTTCTTTACTTTATAGTATATATCCAACACTTGATTAGTCTCAAGTGTTGAGGCAGAAAATATGTCAATAAATGTTGTGTAGTACTCTTATTATAATTGTTACTAATAATTTCAGGCAGTGTAACCTCTGGGAAACCTTACATTTAATAAGCACCACTGCCAAAACCAGCCTTATGTACATGTATATATAATGGATATTGTCTTGCAAACATTATTTGTGGAACTGGGGGAAAGCCACCCAGAGAACTTCTCTCCACAATTTTGCCATGCTGGAGAGTCTGTTATTACTACTTTTGGTTTAAGACATTGCTGACCCAAGAAAACTTAGTTTTCAGATGCAAAAATCCCTGGAACTGTTTAAACCCTACCAAAGACAATTACAGCTTAATGTCACAGAAGTAGGCAAATTGTAACTATAAGAGGGAGACATGTCAACAAAGAAAGATTATGGGATTTGAGTTAGAGAATCTGAGTTTTAGTCCTACTTAGTTTATTTCTCCATTCTAGCAAGATGCTTCTCAGCTTAATGCACTGACAAGGCACTATTTAGTGCTATCTCATTTAGACTATATTTCTGGATCTTTGAACCTTCAGAGTTCTTTCCCCCCACCCCAACTCTTATCCCACTAGTGATCTTAAAGAAGAAGTAAATAGTACACTGATGAAATTTTCAGCTGATATTTTTAGGAGGTGGTAGAAACACCACTAAGGACAAATGGATAATGCAGATTATCTGGCAAAGATGTATTAAGATCTAATTTAGGAGGGAAATGCACAATATTTTCCTAGGCAATAATCAAAAATACCAGTGATTAGATAAAGTGAAATGAACTTGATCACAAAAATCAAGACACACAGGTTATAAAAATAAAAACATATTTGCCATCACCAATAACTTAAAAAGCCACAAACTTTTCTGGAAGTTAGTATCATATAATGTTATCCCAGGAATCGGTAGTCTGAGCCAAGCCACTATTAACAGGAAGCATGACTTTCACCTAAGAGACAAGAGTACGTTTGAGTTTGAGGGAGTAAAAGTAGTAGTAATACTATCGCTATTAATAATAATGACCAACAATAATTACAAAGCCTCTATTTGATTAACACTGTATAACTTTAAAAGCACTTTCACATATATCACTTCGTTTGATTCTCAAAATGACTTAGTGAGGTAAGCAATAGAAGATTCAGAATTGCCATTTCAGAAGAGAAAATTAAAAAGGGGGAAGTATTTTCTACAAGGTTATTTAATTCATGAATCAAGGACCATTAGAGAAACTTAGAACTTGATTCCTCCTTAAAAACTTCTAGTTCAATCCCTTATTTTACACGTTAGAAAACTTGGAGGCTTGGAGAGGAAAAGTGACTTTCTCTTCACACTTTCTTTCAAGGAGAGTACAGTTAATTAGTTGCAGAGTAAGCGCTTGAACCCAAAGCTTAGTGCATATATCTTTTCACCAAATTGCTGCCTCCTAGATGGTCTTGCCTGGAGAACCCCAGGGATGGGGGAGCCCAGTGGGCTGCCATCTATGGGGTCACACAGAGTCAGACACGACTGAAGCAACTTAGCAGCAGCAGCAGCAGCAGCAGCAGCAGGTGGTGGTCTTGAAAGGATAGAATGATTAAGTAAGTCCAGGTCAGTTATGAAATTTTTCAGGAAGAGTCCAGGGCTGGCTTTGATGTTAGAGGAGAAAGACAGATTTTCACTAACACGTTTACAGTAATAGTGACACTTGCAATGGAATAAATGAGTGCAGCTTTGAACACCTATGAATCAAAGACACAGATCAAATAGGTGGAGGAGCTAAAGTGATGCTAGCAATGTGGGCACTGATTTATGAAGAGTCTAGAAGATTAAAAGTGCTAAATATGCATGACTTGGGCTAATGACTGAGGAAAGACAAGGAAGTCTACAAATATTTGAAGGGTACAAATGTTATAAAGGAAGCAAAGATATTTTAAAGACAAGGAGATAAAAGTCAACATTTTAGATTAATGGAATCCAATGAAGAAAAGAAAAAACAAAGGTTGAACATACGGAAATACTTTAAAATGAAATTTATTATTTTCTAGATATGTCTTCCAAGATTAGAGGTGGAATCTGCCCTTTGGAATATTTAAAATCTGATTGGACACAAAGTACCTAAGCCAAGACACCAGAAGGTATGGTCTGTGGATCCATAAGGGCTAGCGTACACACTCTCACAGGTCATTTCCATCGCTCATGTTGTAATTCTGGAACCACACAACATTGCCTTGACTTTCATTCATTTTGAAGGCTGAGGCTTTGGACATGTATGTACGTAGTAAGAACAGTGGGCTCTCTGACTGACTATAAGTCCTATCTTCAGTGCAGGACCCTACTAGAGATGAGTTTGTCAACCAAATAAGAGAAGATCCAAATAATTTTATAAAATTGCTTCAAGTTAGAAGGAGAAAAACAAATATCATATATTAATACACATATGTGGAACCTATAAAAATGGTACAGACTGTCTTATGTGCAGAGCAGAAATAGAGACATAGACATAGAAAATAAACAAATGGATACCAAGGGAGAACCGGAGGGTGGGAAGAATTGGGAGGTTGGGATTGACATATATACACTATTGATAGTAAGTACAAAGTAGATTATTAATGAGAAAATACTGTATAGCACAGGGAACTCAATTCTCTGCGATGACCTAAATAGGAAGGAAAGTCAAAAAAGAGGGTATAAATGTATACGTATAGCAGATTCACTGTGCTGTACAGTAGAAATTAACAACATTGTAAAGCAACCATACTCCAATAAAAATTAATTTAAAAAATTAAAAAATAAGACTGCTTCCCAAATAATGGGGATAATTAAACCTAGCAGCTTCAGGAGGGAAGCTCACTCAACTCCAGCTACCTGTGTGCTCCCACATGAAGAATCCAGGAAGACTAGCTCTTGCATCCCAAAGAACATCTAAGAAGCACCCTGGCTGAGGCTAAGGTTGTATCACTATCATCATCTCCTCACAGCTGATATTTTACATATATTGCCTAGACTGTTAGCCTGGATGCCAACATCATAGCTTTGCCATGCCCACAAGTATCTGAGATGCCTGCCTGGTCTGGTCCTACCTTATCTTATTTCTCATCACCTGCACCCTTTGGATCCTGATTCTGTGGTCAGCTATTGCCTTACCCTGCCTCCTAATTCCTGTGTGCTTTGCTCATTGACAGTACACTTGCCAAGGGGAAAGAAAAAATAGTCAAGTCTACTGAAGTCTCTGCATGTGCTAAGCTGAAAAGTCTTCCCTCTGCCTTGCGCAGAGCTTAGACCCTGGCTACCTGTTTGCTCTTCCATTCCCTGGGATGATGTCTATAACGCTCACCATCTGTCACCATGAAGCACTGTATCTGGCGCAGAGTAATGGTTCAATAATACTCGTTAAGTGAATAAATGAATGAATGAGTGAACCCCAGACTGCTTGGGTGGCTGAGGATAAACCACACTAGTCTTTGTATTTCTAGATCCTAGGGATCTGTTTCCTGGCCCAAAATCCCTGCACAAAGGAGGGACCCTGGCTGGATCACATGGAATATTGATGTACGACTATTTTTAAATAGCGCTATTTCCCAGAAGTCCTAGTGGTTAGGCTGTACTTACCATGTTGGAATTATGTCAATTCTGACACTAGCTTTCATTAAATCCTAAGAGTATCTCATTGCTTTAGACAATATGATTTGGGTATGTGGCCACCTTCAAGGTTCTCTGTGAGTTACAGCTCCAGGGCTTTCTCTAGGTTCTTCCTCCACAAATACTACTGTAATGCTACCCTATCTCCCTGCAGAACCCACGTCTCTTACGAAAACAAAACACTTTTCCTTTTTAAATCCTTTTTCTTCTTTTCCTCTTCTGGAAACCCATACATCCTTCCCCAAACAATTTCAGTCAGAATTCTGGTTGCCATCACATCTTAGACTACTCATTAACTATGTGCTGTATGGAAAAGCACTGAAGATCATCCCAGCTGGAGTCGAAAGCCAGTGTGCTGGGATAATGAAAACCAACTCTGCAGTCCCCCGTGCTCTGTTAGTTGGGTTTGTCATAAATGAGTTGTGGAGATTCAGAGTGAATGATCCATAGCATATTGAACTGTCTCTTTTTTTATCGCTGACAATTGAAGGTGACTGAGAAGCAGGGCCAGTGTCAGACTGACTCTAATTGGAAACCTTCTCTCATTATGTCTGATGTTGACTTGCATTACTTGATGAAATTAGGACCACAGTGAAATGGATTTTCTTGTGCAGAATGAGCTGGTGGAGCTCTCTTCCATTTCAGTGTTTTTTGTTTTGTTTTTCTTTTTAACCTCATCCCACCCCTAGTTCTGTGGCAGAAGAGGCATAGAAGAGCAAGAATTTTGAGTAAGGCAGGTCTGTGCACAAACAAAGCAAAAACAGATATGTAGGAAAGGAAATTGAAACCATGTGGACTTTTATATCACATATGTCCGAGCAGTTCCTGGGTACTGCTGTGGAACCAGAGGACCAGGGAACCTTCCAGAAGTCACCTTGACCCTAGGACTCCAAGCACAACTGCGCCTAACTTGGCCCAGATAGATGAGCATTTACCTTACATGTAAGGGGTATGGTATGGAGAAGAACACACACATCCTCCCTCTACCCTTTCCAGTTATTGGCTGCCTTGATGAGACGCACTTTTAAAAGCTCTCGTTGAAGGTTTGGGTCTTCAGTTGAGGTATTATTTCCAAGAGGAAAAAAAAAATGTTTGAATTAAAGAATGGGAATTTTCCTCTAGTTATTTCCCCTCTTACCTGACCCTTACCATTTCTAGAGGCAATACGAGGAATCAGGGATGGATGAGGAGAGATGAAAAATCTGAGCAGAATATTGAGGAGAATACTCCAGACCCAGAGAAGAAAAAAACTTCAGACCTTCCAACAAAAAACAAGCAAGCAAATTTGCTTTGAATAACAAAAACATGGCCAGTGCTTACAGTATGCTTTTCATTAAGCATATGTTAGACCACAGAGGTGAAAGTCATGCAGTCTGACTTTTGTATACCCAAAGGTAGGCTGGTTTAGTTTAGTTTAGTTTTTTCCACAGCTCTGTTAGATATGAGTAAAATTAATAGGAACTCACATTCTGAATGATTAGTTGAGCATTTTACAAATGTTAAAATGCTTTCAAAACACTTGACAACAACAGAGGAGCTTAGAAATGTCATCTGGAAACATCACAAACTAGAATCCACAAATTATTTGCTCTAAAACCTCCTAGTTAGAAGCATGGCTTTTTAGAATACACATTCTATTTACTCAGAAATATACACAGTTGTCTTCAATTTCAAAAGATGAGGCAATGGCTAAGTTAAGCTATTTTGATATCTAATTAGTGCCCAGATAGTCAGTGGTCTTTGATCCCTCTGACCCTGAGATACTATGATCCATCCAGTAGGACTTAAGAGAGGAGGGGGCCATTCTTAACAAAAGTGTGGTACTAGCCAAGTTAGTCCTCTGTACCTCCCCATCCTCTTCCCACATTTTCTTCCTGTCCTTGTCAACCCTCCTCACCCAGTGTCAGTCACCAGCCCCCTCCCTTGCCCCATAACAGTGCATAAGAACCTTCTTTCCCATCTGAAACCTCTTGAAGGTTTCCTATGTCCACTCTCAAACCACATTTGTCTTGTGCTTTTCAGTAAGAATGAAGCTTTTTTAAACAAATTCATTCCAGGATATCAATGACACAATCGTATTTACAACACTACCCAACCTAGAAACATTTGGAAGTAAACTGACACACTAACTCATCGTGCAAGGTCTTTTTCTTACCTGTATGGGATTTTATTTTCCTCAAGCAGCAATACCAACTCAGTGTCATGACAGTGATTTTATCTCATCCATCACCTCCTGGGTTTCAACAAATAACAAATTACTAGAGCCCTAAAAACCTC
Organism: Oryx dammah; assembly: GCF_014754425.2. Lineage (NCBI taxonomy): Eukaryota > Metazoa > Chordata > Mammalia > Artiodactyla > Bovidae > Oryx > Oryx dammah. Next base: position 36,698,942 of record NW_024070185.1, read on the forward strand.
AGTTGTATTTCACCATTTTTTCTGGTCAAGAAATGGACACCTACAAAGTTGAACTGATGCCCAGGTCACTTAGAGGCCCAATGAATGAACTGGCTCTACTGCTAAAATCCTGACTCCTAATCCAGTGCTCTATCCCCTCCAGCACACTGCCAACTCTGCTATACACTGTTTTGGATCCCAAATGTTTCACTTAAAGCTACCAACAGAATTTCTCTCAGGCACAGGAGAGTTGCCTAGCTAAACAGAGGATAGTAGAAAGGACATTACCATGCTTACAAAAGACCTACTCTATTATATCTAGAATCCGAATGTCCAATTGATAAGTGATAGCTTCTCCCTCTAAGGAAAATTCAACATAGGGATAATCTGTGAGATATTCTACGCCATGAAAATACACCTAAATGCTGTGCTCATGCTGATACACTTTTGTATTGCTATAACCACTGCTAGCATCTCTGCCAAAGATGTCTTATAGAAGAGGGAATCAAACAAAGCTGGAAAGTTGTTGATGGGTGGTTGGTAAAAATGCAGAGAAATTATGCAGTAAGCAAAGCAAACAAGCTTCCATCTTGGAGTCAAAAGTTATATTAGTATAAGCGAAGACTTTCCTATAAACTAGAAGTGATGCAGGGCCTCAGGAGAATGACCTTCTAAAGGGTCTACACACACACTGTGCTTAGTTGATGCCAAACACCTGGCCTGAGAGAAAACCATTCAGTCAATCAAGCAGATGTTTAGTCTACCCTCTGCCAAACATCTGGGCGATTGATGGGATCATTTCCTTTTCATTATGGAGCTTGGCCACAGCAACCCAGAGGTGTAATCACAGCATGAGAACACAGCATAGGGATGACAGATATCTTGACTCACTAGGATCCCCAGCATGGGACATTTTTCAGGTCTGTGCAGGTCAATTCAACATCACTTTAGTTTAAGATTTGTTGGTCATTTGTTGAGCTGAGGCACTTTGATGCCAGCAATTTTTTAATCCCTACTTCATAAAGAGCAAAGGCCCTGAGCTGACAAAAAACACCTTATTGAAATTCAAGGATAGGAGGCCACTGGCTGAAAGCTAGACTGGTTTCCTCCCAAACTGTAGCTAAGTGACCTTCCTCTGCTGTTCAGATGCTGTGGGGGGAAAAGTGCAGGAGTTTTGCTGGCATTGGCCTGGGGATTCATGAGTACAGAACTTGGCTCCAATGCAAAACATACTCCATCTGACAAAGAGAAATCATTTAATGGGCACTCTCTTAATTATAACAATTTGGAAGACGGAAAAGTTAAGGACAACAGCAGAAAGCATAATAGAGTAACAACGAAAATTTTGTCTTTGGCTTCCCTTCTGGTACACTAGCATTCCAAAAGGTTGGAGGGGAAAACCAACATTTACCAATATTTTCCTCATCAGTTCTAATAAAAGGCAAGAGGAGAAAAAAAGGAATGAGGAGACAGGGACAAATTTAAAAAAAGAGGGAAATAAAGGACTCCATCATCTTGTATACTAAGGAGTAACAGGATAGTGATGACAATTGTCATTTATTATTCAATAAAATTTTCCTCTGGGGTAGGGGGGTGTCTGGAGGAAGGGTACAAGCGGTCAGCCACAGGTCACATCTCACTCAGGAACACTGCAGGATCTGATCCAGGAATCCTCAGAAAGCTAGATTTACAGCTCTCCTGATGGCTTCATGGGGAGACTGCCCCTGGGAAGAGTAGAGGATTACCTTAGCGTGTCTTTCTTGCTTACAATACTACAATGGTAATGCCTTACAGGTGTCCAGAATACTGTACTTTTCAAAGTGATTTCATACAGATGACTTCCTTTGATCCCTGCAGTTTAAAGTGCAAGGTGCACAACAAAGGAAACTATAAGTAAGGTGAAAAGACAGCCTTTTGAATGGGAGAAAACAATAGCAAATGAAGCAACTGACAAACAACTAATCTCAAAAATATACAAGCAACTTATGCAGCTCAACTCCAGAAAAATAAACGACCCAATCAAAAAATGGGCCAAAGAACTAAATAGGCATTTCTCCAAAGAAGACATACGGATGGCTAATGAACACATGAAAAGATGCTCAACATCACTCATTATCAGAGAAATGCAAATCAAGACCACAATGAGGTACCATTTCACACCAGTCAGAATGGCTGCAATCCAAAAGTCTACAAGCAATAAATGCTGGAGAGGATGTGGAGAAAAGGGAACCCTCTTACACTGTTGGTGGGAATGCAAACTAGTACAGCCACTATGGAGAACAGTGTGGAGATTCCTTAAAAAATTGCAAATAGAACTGCCTTATGACCCAGCAATCCCACTGCTGGGCATACACACCAAGGAAACCAGAATTGAAAGAGACACATGTACCCCAATGTTCATTGCAGCACTGTTTATAATAGCCAGGACATGGAAACAACCTAGATGTCCATCAGCAGATGAATGGATAAGAAAGCTGTGGAACATATACACAATGGAATATTACTCAGCCATTAAAAAGAATACATTTGAATCAGTTCTGATGAGATGGATGAAACTGGAGCCGATTATACAGAGCGAAGTAAGCCAGAAAGAAAAACACCAATACAGTATACTGACACATATATACATAATTTAGAAAGATGGTAATGATGACCCTTTATGCAAGACAGCAAAAGAGACACAAATGTATAGAACGGACTTTTGGACTCTGAGGGAGAGGGAGAGGGTGGGATGATTTGGGAGAATGGCTTTGAAACAGGTATACTATCATGTAAGAAACGAAGTGCCAGTCTATGTTCGATACAGGATACAGGATGCTTGGGGCTGGTGCATGAGGATGATCCAGAGAGATGATATGGGGTGGGAGGTGGGAGGGGGATTCAGGATTGGGAGCTTGTGTACACCTGTGGTGGATTCATGTCAATGTATGGCAAAACCAATACAGTATTGTAAAGTAAAATAAAGTAAAAATAAAATATTAAAAAATAAATAAATAAATAAAAATAAAGTGCAAGGTGCAGTTTAAAGGAAACAGAAGGAAGAATATAATAAAGTATATACTCTCTGCCCAATACTTTTCCAGAGTCTTTGCTAAGCACTTTCACACAGCATCATACTCAGCCTATCCAAACCAGGGCATATGTATTTTTACCTCCTATTCATTGAAGAGAAGATTGGGTTCAGAGAGGCTAAGCAATTTGCCCAAAGTCACCTAGCCAGTGTATCCATTTTAGGTATAGCGTTTTATCAGTTTAAATGTACTCATATACAAAAATGTAAACAGTTTTGGTTTATTTCTTTATTTTTAAATTGAAATCTTAAGTGAGGATTTCGATTACCACATCAAGATAGTACCTTTCTGAGCACCAATTAGCATGTCCAATGACAGAGAAAAAAATCACTGAAGCAAAATCTCCCCTTGAAGTTTTCCCTTTCACTCTATTCTTTCGTGAACTACTGGGCAACCCATTGCAGTTGTCTCTCAGGAATCATCCCCCTTCCCTCAAATGTTCTCTGATCTCAGCCTTGCTCTGAAGCCCTTCACGAATGCCTTATGACCCTCAATTACATTAATATGGTGAAACCTACACTTTCTTTCATTATATAATCCAGACCCAAACCATTCACCTCCCACTCGGCAGAGCTCTCCCCATGCGTTTAACACAATCACTAGCTACTTTCAAAATCCTTTCTTCACCTGTCCCTGGGCACAACACTATTTTCAGATCCCTTGGTTGGTTTCTCTTCATCTTCCTGACCTTTACAGCTTGAAATACTCCAGAGCTTCTCTTTTTATCTATAATCATGTCTAAGGTTATCCCATTCAGTTCAGCGACTCTAAATACCATCTACACAGAGATGACTCCCAAATCTGTATGTCCAGAACTAATCTCTACCTTGAACTTCAAATATACACAACTATGTTGTGCAACATTTTCACCTGGATAAAAGTTATCACAAACTTAACATGTCTGAAATCACACCCTCATATGTTCCTTCCCTTTCACAATCTCAATAGATAGCAGTTCCATTTCACCAGTGTTCTGACCAAAATCCCTAGAATCATTCATGACTCCACTTTTCTACACACATCAATACAAATCCTACCAGATTCACTTTGAAAATAGGTACAAGCCCCCACCTGCTTTAAGATTTTGGCATTCACCATCCCCTCTGCCTGAAATGATCTTTCCCCAAACGTATGCATGGCTCCCTCATTTCTTTCAGGTCCTTACTCCAACATCACCTCCTCAGAGAGTTGACTGCCTTATGTTCAGAAGTTCTATCTCCTAACTACTACTCTATATTAGTATTTATTCTCACCTGATACAACAGAGTTGATGTTGCACTGTCTACATCATTGATCACAGCTTTGGCCTCCCCCAGAGGTAACCACAGATACTTCTCTTACAGCCTATGGTTTCTTTTGTCTCTCTGACTAATGGCCTTATTGCTTTCCTCTAGCAATGAAAACACATTCAGCCTACATGCAAGGCAGGCCAGAAATGTTAAAAAGTTAACCTAGGAACCACGGAGGGACAGAAGTTTGTGGATAAATATTCCAACTTGTGTCCTTAATGAGGACCACTCTGAGCAGTTTTCTGCACTGACTTTCAGAAAATTCTCAGTGGGATTCAGCCCCAGGTGCCCACTGTGGCAACCCAATCATTAGTGCACTCTTTATTCACTTTTGTCCCTTCTCTGCCTCACTTCTCTATCCCTTCATGAGGTTACCTCTTAAATAAACTCCTTCACCCAAACCCCTGTTTTGGGGTTTGCTTTAGGGGCAACCAACACAGAAATATATTTTATACACTTATTTGTTTAGTATCTCTCTCCCCCACTCAATGCAAGCTTCACGAGAACAGCAAAATCATTTTGTCCATAGTTGTATCACAGCATCTACGAGCCTGGCACATAAGAAGCATTCAATCATTTCTTGTTGAATGAATTCTATCCCTATTTGAATTTGATTTCTTTCCCCTGTGTTTTCTTGCCAATGGGATGTAGTATCACGGGTTCGAAGATCTGTGCTCTCATCATAACAGAGAAGACAGAACAGAAGGCAAATGAGATGGCAGGGTCAGGGGATGAAAAGAAGAGAAAGAAGAGAAATCCACATTCTTTATCACACATCTTCCAGGGGTCCCAAGGGCAAGCCTCAGATAAACAATATCCAAATCTGAAATGGACCTTGGTGACAGGATGGTCAATAAATTTGAACTCATCAAAGCACTTCCAGACCAGGGTAGTAGTGGGTTCTGTTACTGGGACAAAGCAGCAGGACCAGCTGGGGAAGGAGAGTTTGACAAATGCCTTTTCCTCTTCAAATATTTTCCCTCTTGGGTCACTGGTCTTTTATCAACATCTGAAGCACAAGAGCTGCTTTTGAATGATAGGCATGATCTTCTGGTCACTAGGCTGATAAGAAGGTGAAAAGCCAGTGGATATATTTGCTTTTTACCTCGGTGGACATCCCTTTATTTGGGGTGAATCATCACTCCAAGAACATAAGGAAGGCCCCACTCAAGTAGCATAAAGGTAAAAGTTCATTGGTATGTTCAAGACATGCAGGTCTTTATTGAGAAAACAACATGTATCACATTAGTACAACCTCTATGGGGTCTATAGGTCCCATTAGTACCTTCAGCATCAAGTACATGGTTGGCAGTACTAGTCAACAGAGTATTGAAAGTCCCAGCCAGAGCAATTATGCAAATAAATAAAAGATACAGAAATCAGAAAGAAAGAGGTAAACTGTCTCTATTTGCAGATGATATAATATTATACATAGAAAAACCTAAATTCAACCCAGGCATCTTGGAATGTGAAGTCAAGTGGGCCTTAGAAAGCATCACTTTCTAAGCTATTGGAGGTGATGGAATTCCAGTTGAACTGTTTCAAATCCTGAAAGATGATGCTGTGAAAGTGCTGCACTCAATATGCCAGCAAGTTTGGAAAACTCAGCAGTGGCCACAGGACTGGAAAAGGTCAGTTTTCATTCCAATCTCAAAGAAAGGCAATGCAAAAGAATGCTCAAACTACCGCACAATTGCACACATCTCACATGCTAGTAAAGTAATGCTCAAAAGTCTCCAAGCCAGGCTTCAGCAATACGTGAACCGTGAACTTCCTGATGTTCAAGCTGGTTTTAGAAAAGGCAGAGGAACCAGAGATCAAATTGCCAACATCTGCTGGATCATGGAAAAAGCAAGAGAGTTCCAGAAAAATATCTATTTCTGCTTTATTGACTATGCCAAAGCCTTTGACTGTGTGGATCACAATAAACTGTGGAAAATTCTGAAAGAGATGGGAATCCCAGACCACCTAACCTGCCTCTTGAGAAATCTGGATGCAGGTCAGGAAGCAACAGTTAGAACTGAACATGGAACAACAGACTGGTTCCAAATAGGAAAAGGAGTGTGTCAAGGCTGTATATTGTGACCCTGCTTATTTAACTTATATGCAGAGTACATCATGAGAAATGCTGGACTGGAAGAAACACAAGCTGGAATCAAGATTGCTGGGAGAAATATCAATCACCTCAGATATGCAGATGACACCACCCTTATGGCCGAAAGTGAAGAGAACTAAAAAGCCTCTTGATGGAAGTGAAAGAGGAGAGTGAAAAAGTTGGCTTAAAGCTCAACATTCAGAAAATGAAGATCATGGCATCTGGTCCCATCACTTCATGGCAAATAGATGGGGAAACAGTGTCAGACTTTATTTTTTGGACTCCAAAATCACTGCAGATGGTAATTGCAGCCATGAAATTAAAAGACACTTACTCCTTGGAAGAAAAGTTATGACCAACCTAGATAGTATATTCAAAAGCAGAGACATTACTTTGCCGATAAAGGTCCGTCTAGTCAAGGCTATGGTTTTTCCTGTGGTCATGTATGGATGTGAGAGTTGGACTGTAAAGAAGGCTGAGCGCCGAAGAATTGATGCTTTTGAACTGTGGTGTTGGAGAAGACTCTTGAGAGTCCCTTGGACTGCAAGGCAATCCAACCAGTCCATTCTGAAGGAGATCAATCTTGGGATTTCTTTGGAAGGAATGATGCTAAAGCTGAAGCTCCAGTACTTCGGACACCTCATGCGAAGAGTTGACTCATTGGAAAAGACTCTGATGCTGGGAGGGATTGGGGGCAGGAGGAGAAGGGGACGACCGAGGATGAGATGGCTGGACAGCATCACTGACTCGATGGACATGAGTCTGAGTGAACTCCGGGAGATGGTGATGGACAGGGAGGCCTGGCGTGCTGCGATTCATGGGGTCCAAAGAGTTGGACACGACTGAGCGACTGAACTGAACTGAACTGAAACTGTTCGAACTAATAAAAGAATTCAATGAAGTTGCAGAACACAAAATCAACATTTAAAAAGTTTATTTTACACACTAACAATGAATTATCTAAAAGAGAAATAAAGAAAACAATCCCATTATCAACTGCATCAAAGGTAATAAAATACTTAGGAATAAATTTAACCAGAAAGGGGAAAGATCACTACACTGAAAACTATAAGACACTGAGGAGAGAAACAGAGAGGAGATCAAGATGCTGGCGTAAGAGGTTGCTGAGCTCATCTTCCCCTAAGAAAACATCAAGAATACACCTGCATGTGGAGAAATTCTCATTGGAAAACAAAAGGGAAACTGGCAGACGGATTCTTCAACCAAGACTATAAAGAAAGATCACACATAGTCAGATGGAAACAGAAGTCATCAGGTTGGGACCCATGCTGCTACGAGAAGACACAAGTGAGGGGGGCTATCATGGGCTCAGAGATCCTGGCTGGGGAATAAGCAGTTTGAGCCACATACTGGGCACCCCAGCCCTGAGGTGTGACAACAGAAAGATAAGTCCCCTTAGCTGGTTTAAAAACTAGGGGGACTTACAGGAGGGCTGTAAGAAACCAAGACTCTGCTTATGAAGTGTGTGCATGCTTGTTTACTTCCAGGAACAAGGCGGGGGAAGCAGACTGAAACTGCCCCAGGGCTCTGGCTGCTTTCCTCTGACCATCCCAGACCCTCTAGCTCTGGTACAGCTCTCAACTAGGGTGAAGGCCATTTAGTGAAATAGTCAGAGAAAGATAAATGCTTTATGTTATCACTTACATGTGGAGTCTACAGAATAAAACACACAAATATAACAAAACAGAAACAGACATGGATATGGATAACAAACTAGTCATTACTAATGGGGAAAGGAAAGGGGGAGAGGAAAGATAGGGATAGGGGATAAGAGATAAACACTACCATGTATAAAATAAATAAACTATTAAAACATGTTGAACAGCACAGGAAATGTAGCAAATATTTTATAATAACTTTAATGCATTCTAATATGTAAAACATTGGATCATTATGTTGCACACTGAAATTAATACTGTAAATCAACTGTAGTTGACAACTCATACAACTCAACAGGAAAAACAAACATGCAATCCAATTTTAAAATGAACAAAAAGCATAGACATGCATTTTTCCGAAGACACACACACACAAATGTCAATAGATACATGAAAAGGTACTCAACACCAGTAATCATAAAGGAATTGAAAATTGAAACCACAATAAAATATCATCTCATATATGTTAGAATGGCTATTATCAAAAAAAAAAAAAGAGAGATTCAATGTTGGTGAGGATGTAGAGAAAAAGAAATCTTATACACTGTGGTGGTTAACATAAATTAGTATAATCCCTATGGAAAACACTATGGAGGTTTCTCAAACATGAAAGCAGAACCACCAAATGATTCGGCATGTCTATTTCTACATATATATCCAAAAAAATGAAAGGACTATCTCTAAGAGCTATCTGCAACCCATGTTACATTGTAGCATTATTCATAAAGTCAGGATATGTAAACAGTGTCAACATACACACACAGGAATATTATTCAACCACAAGAAAGAACGGGAGCAGGAATCCTTTTGCAACAACATTGATATGTTAAGTGAAAAACTATATAATCTCACTTATAGGTGGAATATTAAGAAATCAGTCAGAAAGTTTATTTGTCATTGCTAGCAGCTGGGGTTGGGTGAGGGCTAGGGAGATGTTATTCAAAGGATATGAGCTTCCAGTAATTTTGTACCTAGTATGTATCAAGCTGACTAGTACCTGCTCTACATATATTGCTCATTTAGTTCTTTTAACAGCTTTTTAAAGTTAGTGGTCAGCATTATTCACACATTATTTGGGACTTATAAGAATTAAGAAACTTGCCCAAAGTCACACAGTAAATGAACCATTATTACCTTACCCTTGCTGGTCAAAACATTTAGGTTTCCAAACATCCTTTATTGATGTAATGCATGTGCCACCCAGAGCGGCTCATTTTGCCTTTTGGCGCAGGCATTTTGGCTGAACCCTTTTTGCATGCCACTGCTTGGTAATCAAGTGCATCAAAGTGGCACCAGGAAGGGTGTACATGTGCAGATGCAGGAGACTTGTCTCAGCTCACACTGAAGACACGCTCATTGAGAACAAGAGATGGAGAAGGGCCCATTCCTGGCCAAGAGGCAAATTGATAATGTGAAAAAGACAATTACAAAGATAGCATCAAAATATTATAAACTAGAATTGCCATCCTGAAAAAGTCTACAAGGATGAATGGTGGGGAGCCAACCTCGTTAACTGGATGACGACACCATGCCTATGCTACCCTGAGTTCATAGATCCTGGAGGAAGTTCCCCTGCCTGTATAAAATGTCACCAGGACAGACGAAGAGAACAGGCCAGATATCTTTGATGAGACAGAATTCAGTCTGAAGGAGAGTGACAAGGGTTAAAGCTCTCCTCCTCCGGCACTCAATCCCCCAGCTCTACCCCAGGTTCCCATTCCACACGCCCTTTACTCTAGCGGCATCCTCCATGGCACTTGGCAGTCCACTACCGCAGATTTCACTGGCTACGCACTATCCTGTATAGTGGCAAGAACACAGACCTTGTTGCAGCAGACAGCTCAAATCAAGACACTGACCCTCACAAGGAAGGAAGCTTAAACAGGTCACTTACACTTGAATTTCAGTTTCCTCACCTGCGGAGGTTTTTAGGAGAATTAAGTGAGATAACATCAGAAAGCCAGCCAGCACACACGCTCAATGAATGGTATCAATTGTTGCACATAGCAGTCATTGTTGTTTTCCTTCTGATTCTGAAGTATCATAAAAGTTTAATTGCTGAGATGTCTGAAGGAGATGAAGAGGTAATAAAGATGACAAAGCCTCCTCACCTTTCCCTCCTTACATAATTTATGAGTCCAAAGAATCCAAAGGTCTATGAACTACGTTAGCACCATAGAAGCAGGCCCAGAATTGGGTTTTCAGGAAATGTAGGAGACCCAGGTTCGACCCCTGGGTTGGGAAGATTCCCTGGAGAAGGAAATGGCAACCCATTCCAGTATTCTTGCCAGGAAAATCCCATGGACAGAGAAGCCTGACAGGCTACAGTCAATGAGGTCACAAACAGTTAGACACAACTTAGTGACTAAACCACCATCAGTATAACCAAGGCTATGGGCCAAGGATCCTTTAGCACAGAGTCTAGATGAAAGGAACAGAGACGCAAACGGAAGCAGACATAAAATCATGTCCAACTTACAACAGCCTGCAGGCCCGTGTGGGAGGCTCAGGTTTTGGCCAGCTCCACCGTGCAGCTCCACGCACTGCCAACCCACAGCCTCACTCTTAGACTAAGGCCATGGCACGTACATAAAGGGATGCTGTCTAACCATTGATTTGGATTTTATCCACATATCTAGGCTTGTGTAGAGCACTAATCCAGAAAAAAAGCCTTGAGAAGCCTGAGGGCTTTTTTTTAAGACTTTAACTCAGCCTGCCATATGGATGGGGTGAAGATGGTAGGAGACAAAAGTTGAAGGCAGAAAAGACACTTGTTGTCCCTCAGATAGATTAAAGCAGGATAAAGTGCTGGATCAAAACTCACAAAATGGGTTAAATTACCTGCCCTCCTTCTTAAAAGCCAGCTTAAGTCTCGTGAGTCTCAATCTTTCCATCTATAAAATGGGATGACTAAGTTGTACCTCTACAGTTCCTTGTACATCTATAATTCTATGAGTCTTAGGAAAAAGTATGATGCAATTTTTAAAATGAAAGAATAAACTAGCTTATAAATAGTCATGTGGGCCCATGGGATTCCCCATAATATGTCAGAGTATACACAAAGAAAGAAATAGCCTTCATCTTCAGTTTGTAATTCTGACCTTATATTAAGGGCTGGTTGAACAGTCTATTCAAAAGCAGAGACATTACTTTGCCAACAAAGATCCGTCTAGTCAAGGCTATGGTTTTTCCTGTGGTCATGTATAGATGTGAAAGTTGGACTGTAAAGAAGGCCGAGTGCCGAAGAATTGATGCTTTTGAACTGTGGTGTTGGAGAAGACTCTTGAGAGTCCCTTGGACTGCAAGGCAATCCAACCAGTCCATTCTGAAGGAGATCAGCCCTGGGATTTCTTTGGAAGGAACGATGCTAAAGCTGAAACTCCAGTACTTTGGCCACCTCATGAGAAGAGTTGACTCACTGGAAAAGACTCTGATGCTGGGAGGGATTGGGGGCAGGAGGAGAAGGGGACGAGAGAGGATGAGATGGCTGGATGGCATCACTGACTTGATGGACAAGAGTTTGGGTGAACTCCGGGAGTTGGTGATGGACAGGGAGGCCTGGCATGCTGCAATTCATGGGGTCACAAAGAGTCGGACATGACTGAGCAACTGAACTGAACTGAACAGTCTATACTACACAATGATAGAATGATGCTTAGACTAGGAATCAGAGGATCTGACTCAGAAACCTGGTTCCCATTCCTCTGACTGCATCTTCTGGCAAGTCACATAACCTCTCTACATATCACCATCACTTTCTGACTATTCCTTAGAGCATTGAAAAATATGACATTTAATCATGAAAGTGAACATACTTCATAATCTGTACAGCCCTATACAAGTAAAATACTTCACTATTATCATATTTTTCTGTTGCTGTGGCTAACTCACCAAAGCACCTAATACTGTTTCTACCCACCCTGGATTATAAAGTGTACTTGATACCATTCCATTTTAATCGAGCATAACATAGTGTTCAAAGCTTAGTTTATCTCAGCCTTGGATGACTTCCTGGGTTCTGAAGCCGACAGTCTAAATATGGCAGATAGACAAGGGCATAATTATGGAGAGAGAGTGGCAGCTACTACCCAGGGACTAGAAAACTGTTGAGACAGCAGAGGTATCAGCAGAACTTCTAGCTGACTTGGGCCATGTTTAGAGGTATTCAGTGGGCCTAGTCTCCCAGAAGGATCTGGTCTAAGATTCAAACAAAGGAATCACACTGGTTCAGTCAATGAAGAATAGGTTATTCCTCTGAAGAGTCATGAAGCAGCACAATTAAAAAAAAAAAAACTCAGCCATATCTCCTCCTTTCCCCAGTCAAGAAGCTAAAAGGTAGCTCAGAAGCTTAAGAAGTCTTCTTTTGGGAGTGTTGACCATCAGCAACCTTATGGCACTTACCTAAGTAAACTATGTAAATTATTCTGATGCTGCCCAAGGTCCTTTATTTATAGTACCAAGGCAGACCTGCTCTCCCTGACAATGAGGTCCCATTAAGCTAACCTTGGCCCTCACACTGGGGCTGGGTGTGGACCTGTGTAGTCAAGCCATCAGGTAGCTCATTAACTGTGGTTATAGTACAGACTACTTCACCCAGGTCAAATGTATGATCCCAAACCCAAACCAAGTCCATACATACATGAAGACCACAAGCCAGGCAGTCTGTAGAAACCAGATTCCTAAAGATGAAAGGGAAATCCAAAGATTAGCCAAGTAAAACGCACATGCCCAATTCAAAAACCAAGAAGATAAATTCAACAGCTGAGTTGCCAAGCCAATAATGTTTTTAAAGTCAGCTGAGGCCAATAGCTGGCTGGACAGTTTAGATCATCATGGGTGGTGAAGCTTTACCAGAAAGATCAGCCAAGAGAACTGAAGGAGTCATTTTGAAGCTACCATGTGCTTCAATGCCCCAAGCTTTCCTCCATTCATTTCCTACATTCATGAATGAAGACGGTGTTAGAGAAACCAGCAAGGAAAGTTGCTACATGGCCAGCTCCATTTTATTCTCTTCTTCTGTCACCAAAACCTACTGTTTCTAGACTGGAAGGACATGCATGGATGTGTTGCCACAGGGGACAAATATGATTTTGTTTGTCTCTTCTATCTACTTCTCTAAAATGTTATTTCATGGATATACATTATTTTTCATAATGGATTATATATATATATATATAGAGAGAGAGAGACAGACAGACAGACAGACAGAGAAAGCACACTTTGAAAACATAGAAAGGAATACTGACTATTAAAGTCTCTTTCCACTGTTTAGCAGACCACAGTAGATACTTCTGTAAGATACTTTAGGAAGAAATGATGTGCTCAGTTCCAGTGTGTTATGTTTCTTTTAGCAAAAAGACACAACAACCTGTTTCCCAATTCAAACTACTATAGATGGAGAAGGGAATGGCAATCCACTCCAGTATTCCTGCCTGGAGAATTCCATGGACAGAGAAACCTGGGGGGCTACAGTCCGTGGGGTCACAAAGAGTCGGACACGACTGAGTGACTGACACACACACAAGCTACTATAGGAGGCATCAGGACCACTGTTCTTAAGTGAAACTTTTAATTCCCTTCAAATTATACCCCAAGAGTAGGATCATCATCAGTTACATATACTCCTTCACTCTTGGGTCCCTGGAATATCTCTGACGCCTGCAACTGAGGATGAAAGGGAAAGAAAAGAATAAAGGGCATACCATCAGTGCATGCCTAACTCAGCTGAACATCCAAGGGATGAGTATCTCCACTGAGGGGATGTGGCTCTTCCTAACCAGCCCCTAAGTGTAGCTTGAAAACAAGTGGAAAAGAGTGAGAAAAATCATTCTTTCATCCAGTAAGTTCAGTTGACTCCAGTGTATGGCCAGTCCTGCTCTAGGGTTTGTTTGGAACACCTGAATTTGTTCCAGAGTGACTGACTTAACTGGGAACAATTTGAGCATAACAAGAATTTCACATTTGCTTAACTATGAGTTTATATGTGAGTAACATGAGGTGAAGCAGAAACAGTACCTTGCTGAACCAAGCACAGGAATACACAAGACACAGGCCTCAAACATCTGCTCACTCCTCAGCTCCCCATGTGTGCTATGAGCTTCACTCATACACACCTGATGCCACACCTTTCCATCCAGTGGTTCAGATAGAACAAGCTGAACTGTGGTTCAGGTCATACTCCTCCCACCACTTTGCAGTAACTCACAAGCTCCAACTGCTCTGAAGCCTAATTCCAGAAGCAAACCTCAGGTATTCTTCAAGATAGTGTGAAAGCTGTTGTTACATTCACATACATCTTAATTATTTAACTATATATAAAACCATGCTACCATTTTTATGTGGTTCTTATCTTTGTTTTTATGTGTTACTGATGAAGTTTTTTGCATTATATCCCTGGTCCATTATCTACAAAATCCCTGTGTTTTTTCTTGCCTGATTGTGCATACCACCATGATTTTTAGGAGTTCATGTTCCCATATTATAGAACTGACTGTACAAGGCTTTGCCAGGCATGATGAGGAAAGCAGATATAGCTGAGGCAATGAATCCCTGCAGAACTCCTTCCCCAGAATTACTTAGGAAATGTATGATTCCCTAAACCTCAAATCCCAAGAAAAATCAATTGAGAAACTGGGGAAATGGAAGCAAGTATTCTAATTCTCCTATGAGTATTAAAACTTATCAATTAATTTGAAGACATTACTGGCTCCAAGGAATCAACTGACACATAGAATAAAAAGACAAGATTGGTATATCCAGAAACTGGAAGAGAATTACACAGGAGAAAAATGATCAGGATCAAACCTGTTGGTCTTGCTTATAGCTACTGACCATGTTATCTGCATATGCATGCATCCCTGTCTAGCTTTTGGCATGAAACTAAATTTTAATATGCTTAATATTTATTAAACATGAATTATACTTTCTTGAAAGCAAATATTCATAAGTTTATATGGGCAGTATACTTAATGCAAGTCCTATAAGTGGTGTTCAAAGAAATAACAAGTATTGAAAGAAAAATATGTTCTTAGGTGACAATTCTCTCTTCACCTTACTGCTGCTGCTAAGTCACTTCAGTCATGTCCGTGTCCAACTCTGTGCGACCCCATAGATGGCAGCCCACCATGCTAGGAGACACAAATACTGTTATTCGAATACTACATATGGTGATCACTACATGTTAGTTATGTCACTTGTATTTTCCAGTGTTTGAGTATGCATTATAAGTTATATTTTCCATTAAGTGCTATTATTTGTTACTTTCAACTGTTATTCTTAATAACATGTAAATAGTATTAGGGATATTCAGTTCAGTCACTCAGTCATGTCCAACTCCAGGAAACCAGGCTTCCCTGTCCATCAACAACTCCCTGAACTTGCTCAAACACACGTCCATTGAGTCAGTGATGCCATCCAACCATCTCACCCTCTGTCGTCCCCTTCTCCAGCCTTCAACCTTTCCCAGCATCAGGGTCTCTTCCAATGAGTCAGCTATTTGCATCAGGTGGCCAAAGTACTGGAGCTTCCGCATCAGTCCCGCCAATGAATATTCAGGACTGATTTCCTTCAGGACTGACTGGTTTGATTTCCTTGCAGTCCAAGGGACTCTCAAGAGTCTTCTCCAACACCACAGTTCAAAAGCATCAATTCTTCAGCCCTCAGCTTTCTTTATGGTCCAACTCTCACATCCATACATGACCACTGGAAAAACCACAGCTTTAACTAGATGGACTTTATCAGCAAAGTAATGTCGCTGCTTTTTAATATGCCATCTAGGTTGGTCATAGCTTTTCTTCCAAGGAGCAAGTGTCTTTTAATTTCATGGCTGCAGTCACCATTGGCAGGGATTTTGGAGCACAAGAAAATAAAGTTTTCACTGTTTCCATTGTTTCCCCGTCTATTTGCCATGAACTGATGGGACTGGATGCCATCAAGAGGTTCTTTAGTTCCTCTATTAGGAATGTATTATTTAGTTCCTATATTAGGAATGGGTTTCCCTGGTGGCTCAGATGGTAAAGCGTCTGCCTGCAATGCAGGAGACCTGGGTTCAATCCCTGGGTCAGGAAGATCCCCTGGAGAAGGAAATGGCAACCCGTGCCAGTACTCTTGCCTGGAAAATTCCATGGATGGAGGAGCCTGGTAGGCTACAGTCCATGGGGTCACAAAGAGTCAGACACAACTGAGCGACTTCACTTTCACTTTCTTTCATATTAGGAATATTAGGTGTATTTTAAGATTAACATGACTTCAGGCATACCTGAAAATGCTTAGGAATTCTGATTTCTCATTCCAAAATCCTAAATATTGATATTTGTCTGGAATTTAGAAATGTTAAGTCCAGGCATGATCTTTGGCCAAAATAAAACCTGAGTTCTACAAAGCCTGCATGACATGTTCCTCGGGGATACATTGCCTTGAAATCTCAGGTCCAGTGTTCTCAGAACCATATGCCATATCTTGCAACTATTCTCATATTTTTCTTGGCCAACTCAGAGATAACTAGAGTTAGAATTCAGGATCAGTTAAAACCTATTGTGTTTTAAAATATAATATTAAAACATGTTATGTATATGCATGCATGGGTAGGGAAACTCTGTGCCTTGTCAATTCTGCTGTGAATGTAAAACTACTCTAAAAAGTAAAGTCTCTTTTTTTAAAAAAAGCTCACACAATCTCAGAGTTTGGAGTTAACATTCTCCACATGATGTGCTTACACACACACACACACACACACATACACGAGATCCAAATTATATAAACTTCCTTGGTCTTTTAAAAGAGCAGCTTCCCTTGGCCCATAAGCCCTAGTCCCAGTCCAAATGATGGATGGAGGTTTCCATTTCTCACTCACAAACACACATCGAACTCTTTGTCTGCACCCCTTAATTTCAGAGGAAGCAGGCATTCCTCAGCAAGGCCCTTGGGAGGTTCGCAAAGGCTCAGCTGTCATAAATCAAAAATTTGTGGCATTAGCGGAGTCAAGAAATAGTGCAGGGGTAACATTTCCCCAATCTTGCTGAAGGAGAGTCAAGTCTAGAGTTTAATGAAATGAAATCTTTTCATGGTGAATGCGACTAAGGCAGCTGGAGCACTTCTCTCTTGAAGTGACTTTTAACTGGACTGTGAGAAGATTTAAGACCTGTCCCCAAATCCAGAGGCAGAAGCAGTCTTCATCCCCCACCTAGAGGGACAGCCAAGGGAAAGCTGTTTTCTAAGCACAGAGCTCTGTGCAAAGCTGACTAAAGCTGGGGACATCTTGAAGGCATTGAAAGAAAATGAAGCCACAAATGAATAGAGAATCCAAGAAGGAGCAAACTCACTGTCTTGTGGGCAGTATTTTCTGTCCCCTGGGCAGTACGTTCCCTCCACAGGGAAAGTGAAAACCCACTGCTGCCAATGGACTGAGAATAGGGAAGCATGTTTGTCTTTAGTACTCTGTGTTCAAAATTGACTTCTCTGAAACCTGGATGAATTGAATTGCAAGTGGATGGAAAGATGATGTAACAATTTGTACCACGCAATTACCTGGAGAGATCTTTCAAAATACTCCAAAATTTTCAACAAACCAGTTGAGTTGAATTTTAATTTCAAAACTCTTATCAAGGATATTCATTTATTTCTTTTTGTTTTTAACCAGCAAACAATTTTGGTCCTGGGTCATTGAGGATTAAAGAGGTATAAAGGCAGAGCTGGCTGCTATAAAAGAAATTGTATTTTTTCAACCTTTCCTCTGGCTGTCTGGAAAACAGTAAAAGAAATGGGAAGAGAACAAAGAACCTATCTGAAGTCTTTGATGCTGTCATTGGTGAAGAAAGGAGTCCCCATACTCTCAATGCCCCATCCCTCTCATCTTTATTGGCCAGGTGATACCACTTTTAAAAATAAAGATTTGTAAAGTTAAAACAGTCCACCTTGGGAAGACTTGCTCCAAGTTTTTGCCCCCTCTTTTGGTTTTGTTCCTGATCTACAAACTCTATACAAATGGTCCCAGATGTTGAACCCTGTGTAAGGGGATGGGGTCCTAGGTGCCTTGAACTTTTGATAAACAGTCTCTGCCCTGACTAATGCTTCTTTGTGACTTTATACATAAATTTTCTCCAGACACTCTCTTGACTGCTAACCATACGTAGCTTCTTTGTCATCATATATACCTATAGAAGAAGTCATCTATCAATCCTGAAGATGTCATCAGCCCTTCTTGGAATTCCTAAAAATTTGTATACAAAAAATGTTATGCATGGTATTGATTTTATTAAAGATTTTCTGAGAGAGGGAAGGAATGTCACATCACTAATTCTATACTCAGACCCATACAAAAACAAAATCCCAAATGGACAAATTCTTTCCTCTTTATCAGGTCTCCCTCTTCCTCCGCTAACTCTGCCTGACTCCTCCAACCCCCTGCCCTCCCACCAGTATTTTATAAAGTCCTTTCCTTCTTCTGGGTGCTGGGGACCTGTATGCCACTAGAACTTGACTCTACCACAGAGCCCACTGCCCAACACTTCTTTTTGACATGACTCATCTTTCCTCAGAAAGGAATTATCATAATACTACTAAAAAGATAAAATTTTCTTCATATTACTGTTGATTTATTTTCCCTCCCAAGTGGTGATATTTGCTGTAGAAAAAGAAAAAAAGATGAAAGCCCAATCAGCAATTTGAGGCACAGGGCTGTGTCTAAAAACTTGTAATTCTCTACTCATGGACCTTACCACGATTTCCCAAATCATAAGACTGTGAACTACTACAAGAGAAAATACACCTAGATCACCAGAAAGGATGACACATCTGATATCTACTGTAATAAAAAGTATTATTTAACAATAAAAAACTCAACCATGTGATTTATGAAATGGAAGCTTCATTAGGATTTTTTAACTGTAAAGCCTAGGATTTGACTGTACTTTTCACTTTCAGGTTTGGATTTAATACACAACAAATGCATATGGCCACTAAACCTTTTGAAAAATTTTGGTTTGTATCCTTTTTATCTGGATTGAAGCCTGTGGGACTGGATACATAAAGTGAAAACTGATTGTTTGATTGGCCAACATCCATATTTAGAAATATTACTTTAATTTCCCTTTGTGGAATTCACCTCTTCTCCCACTTTCTGCCAGTGTTGTACTGAAAGGGACTGACAAAGCTAACCCCGGATTGATGAGACAATTTGCATAGTGCAACTCCTTGACCAGAGGGATTAGTTCAGAGATTAGCACATAATCCATCAGATTCAATGAGACCTTTGCTGAGACTTCTGGGAAAAGAAACACTCCCTTTCTTTCTCTGGCCTTAATAGAATGAGAGTATCTGCTCCAGTCACCTCAACACTGTAAGGGGACCCAGGCTGTGGATAAAGGAAACAACCAGAGGAAGCAGAGTTGACAAATGCCTGCTGGCCACATTGTTTGAACCTTGAATCAAGCCATTCTTAAAGCCAATATTCCCTAGATTTTTCAGTGACATGAAACAATAAATTTATTTTTTGCTTTAATTACTGTGAGCTTATCTTGCTCACAACATAAAAAAAAATCCCAACAAATAAAATGTAGGTATTCATTTTCTCATTCATTTTTAGTGCATTTACAGAGTACCTATCAAGTACCAGGCAATAGGAATAGAAAAATTAGTATTGTCCTGACCCTGACCCACAAGAAGTGCAAGGCAGAGGTATGAGCACAGCTAATACCATAGAGTATGAGTGACAGTGGAAGGTGTTATGGGAGCACAGAGAATGAAGAAAGCTGGTAAAGAAGTTTAGCAGGCAAGGAAGGGACATTCTAGGAGAAGCACATGGCGTGTGCAAAGGCCCATTGTCATGAAGCTGCACAGCCTTTATGAGGAATCACCAAGAGTCCATTATAGCTTGCAAGCGGGTGAGCAAGCAAAGCACAGAGAGATGTGCCTGGAAAGGAGGGTCAGAATCTAATTAGGAAGCACTAGGTACATGTGATTATAAGGGGATGTCATGGTCAGTCCTGAATTTTAGAAATACACAGACAACACCCCCAAGGGGCAGAACGAATGGGCTTCCTTTGTCTAACCCTGCAAACCTGCCTGACTCCTGGAGCTCCTCGCTTGAGCCAGAGCTCCCCTCGTAGATAGGCCTCTCCCCTCTCCCCATCTGCTGCCAAGAGGGATTATAAGGCTGATGCTGACAGTCTCCTGTGCTATTGTGCGCTTCAGATATTCATCTGTGCTCTGGAAAATGGCTTGAAATTCTCCATGGAGAGTGCAGACAGAAAGGTCAACAATTATGGGAAATGAATAATGGGCCTGGAACAATCAGGCCACACAGCTGCTGCAATGCATTCTCTGAAACCCGCCTGCCAGGTGTCCGTGTCCCTGCCCCTGCCTCGGCCAGGGGTTGGCAGCCAAGCCCTTAGCTAACTAGTATTCCTGGATGGCTAGGGAAGATCCCCAACGGGAGCAGAGAAACCAAAAAGACCACAGCTCTGAGCATGGAGGAAAGTCTTCCTGATGCTTCCTTTGAAGCTCAGTGAATAACCTGCTCTCAGAAGCAAGGGTTAAACAAGGGGCCAAGAGTCAAGACCTCCGGGCAGGGGACAGCCAAGCTGCAGTGTACAGCCGTGTGTGCCTGCGGCAGCCTTCTGTTCTCAGAGACACCACTTTCCACGGCCTTCCACCAGCCAAGCAGGAAAACACTGTTGAGAACCTGTGAAAGGCGCTGGAGGAATGGAGAGATGCTCACATTCAGTGCCTAGGAAATAGGCATTCAGCCACTCTGTGCCATGTGGAGGCTGACAAAGCTGAAGGCTTTGATGACAGACGGAGGAGATGGCACATGTGCAAACACGGCATCCATTTTAATCAGTGGTGATTCTGCATCCTGTCTGATGAGGAAACTGAGGACCAGAAGTACACAATCCAAGGTAGCAAGAGAAGAGACTGGAACCTGGAGCAGCCCAGTTCCAACACTTCATCTCTTTCCACACTGTCAGAGACAGAGGGGAGGCCCAGAGACTGCCTAGAAGTAAACCTCAGCTCTATGATCAGGGTTTCAGGAGTTCTGCCAAAGCCTTGATACAAGAAAGGGTACATCTTTCTATGTTATTTTTACTGAAGACTGGAGAATGTTTTTTTCTTTTTTTCTTCCCATTAAAAAACACTCAATTTTTTATCATTAGTGATGTAAATTTCAAATGCATTTTTGTGAGAAAAAGTGGCCTTTTAGTTATGCCATAATGATTCTAAGGGCCTTCCCTTAGGGCTGCTGAGATGGTAATTTTTGAGAGGTGTCCATACCGGGGACTAGAGGGAGAAACACGTGGTAAGGTAGGCAGCCCTTTCTATACAGCTAGTGTTTTGGGGGAAGGGGGGGGTCTGGTGATATTTATTTTTCTTCTTTCACTGGGCCCATAAACTATGGAGCTTCTCCTGGCCCCTTTATCAAAATCTTTTCTAGTGTGCCATCTGTATCCTGCCAGGAACCTGATCCATATATTTCCCTATGCAGAGAGAAGGATGCCACCAGCATAACTGATGTCCTCAGGAGGCAGCAAGGTTTTTCCCCACAAGCCCTCAAGGGAAACACACAGGTGTTCTTACAGGGTCAATTTGCTCCTATCACAGGAACTGACAGCAAGATGAGGCCTGAGCCCAGGACTCAGGAAAAGGAAGTTTGAGTCCTGGAACTACAGCACATACATTCTGTGACCCTAAGAAGTCACACACCCTCTCTGAACCTTGGCTTCTTTATCTGGATAACACACTGCTTAACTCGAAGTCTAAAAAGCTGACATGTGTAAATCTTTGGCACTTGACAGAGGAGTTATATATATTTGTTAAATAAAGATAAGGGGGGGGTTGTTGGTGTGGGAAAGTATCCTGCATTCAGTCTCAAACTAGACCATGGACTTGGGGAGATACAGAATAAAGTGATACTTGACCTATCAGTCTTTCTGTCCCAGTGACTGGAGCTCAAGGGCACTCCCTGCTGCCAGTGAGAATCAGGTAGAAGAAAAGGCCGAGAGGCTGGTGGCAGGGGCGCCACATTCCAAAGTCCACATCTCTCAGACAGCCCTAGGCCACGGAGATTACAGCAGGAAGACACAGCAGGGTGATGGCCTCAAGAGTAATATCCTCCTTCCCTTTTCCCCCTTTTGGTAAGAAATGACTATCACCATGACCAAATTACTTAGTTGTCCCTAGATCCTAACTAAGGAAAAATTAGTTGATTGTAGTTCAGTTCTGCACTGAGCTAGACTACCCTTCACCAAGGCAGAGGAGCATCTGGGCCTCTGAATCACGAAGTTTTGTCTCCCAAGTACTTAATAATAATAGCTCCTTATTGCACACTTATTAATAGTTTGTGCTGGCATGGTACTTTCACTGTATTGCCTAGACCAGGGATCTGCACGTGACTTTTTTTTAAGGACTGATAGTGAATAGTTTGGAATTTGCAGGCCAGATGGTATCTGGCCCAACTACTCAACTCTGACAGTGTAGCAAAAAAAGCCAGCACAGACAATATCTAAATGAATGAGCCTATGTTCCAATAAAACCTTATTGACAAAAACAGGTGGCTACTGTAGCTTGCCAAAGGCTGGCTTAGAGCAGTGGTTCTCAGTGGTAGTCAGGGGTAATAGACTTGCATCTATTTACGAATCCTCTGGAGGGTTTCTGAAGCAGAGTACTGGGCTGCGTGCTCAGAGATTCTGATCCAGGAGGTCTGGGGTTAGGTAGAGAATTTGCATTTCCATCAAGTTCCCAGGCAATGCTGACGCTGCTCGTCCAGGGACCACACTTTGAGAATCACTGGCCTAGATGGTGTAGTAGATATGTAAGATCACAGCTCCGAAGCTAAAGAACCTGTTACAATCTCTTCTACCTACAACTGGAATGAACTTGGGTAGCTTGGGTTTCTTTATATTTCTTTATATTTCTGTATCACCTGTAGAATTAGGGTACTAACAGCATAGACTTCATACAGTTGTCCTGAGCTAAAAGAGTTAATGCACATCAACAGCTTAGACCAGTGCCTAACACGTGTCAGCCCTCAAAAAATGTTAGCTAATATTACCTCATTTAACTCTCCCAACAATGCTATTTGGTAGATCGCTGGCCGGACTGGGGCATGATATCTTTGTGTGATTTCTCAGGAGTGTTCGTTTGGAGGTGATGTCATGGCCATCCTCTAGTCTCCTCCACCTCTTCCCTCCCCTAAGCCTGCACCCTCTGTAAAACGGAAGTTAAATGCATCACTCACAGCACAGAGCTCAGAAATAGCAAACTGGGAGTCAAGCCCAGAGCCCCAGAATTAGGAGGTGACACCTTTACCTTCTCTGCACTGCTCTTTTCCCACAGGCCTTGGAGCAAAGGCATTGCCACATGAGAGTCACAGAAATATAAGCCCTTGGGATCCCTACTGTACCCCAAGTCTTCACCTGGAGCTCAAGCAGGAAATGTGCTGACTCTGACACTCCTTCCGTGCTTCCTCAGGCCACACTGGTATCAAAGAGCAAGGGAGCCCTCTGCCTCCATTCAGCCCTGCTCAATCATTTTCTGTTAGAAGCCCCTGACCTGCATGTGGCCACCCTGGGCTAAATCAGGAGGTATTATGACAACATTTGCCAGCAATGGGCTAGATGTTTTAGATCCATTATCTTATGTAATCATCAATATCATTCCATATGGCAAACACTGTTATTATCCCAATTTAACAATTGCGGAGACTAGGGCTTAGTGGCCATTGACCTAAACCGTGCAGCTAGGGAGGATGCCAAGGCAGGTCTAAGGGCTTCCAAAGTTTTTGTTCTTTCCACTCACATGATCTCACCTCCTTAAAAGGTACAAAAAGTAAAAGATGGTTAAGGAAAAACAGCACTACAGATTAGTACTGAGAGCAAAGGATTTGAAATGTCCAAAATGTAGTTTTATATCTTTGGCAATTTTGGTCAATTTCTCTGAAAAATATGGTTAAGTATAAGTGAATTCACCCCATTCAGGTGAAGTACCCCTGCCAGTTTGAAGAAAGTTACGCAAGTCTTGCTTTTGGGGGGTGGCTTTTATGAGAAGAAAGGTAGAACTGGAGTAGCTCTGACCCCTTGTCCTTAAAAATGAAAAGGAAGAATAATCAAATGTACGCTGAAAATTTAGCAGCAAACAAGCTTCGAGATGACATTTGGGCTGTATTTTTTTTTTTCCGGTTGTGTGACAATGAGTGCCTGTTCAGCTGGCTTTTCCCAAAGCCCGAGAAAGGTCTCTTAGCTAAAATGTCACAATGCATCTTATTTTCCATTTTCAGCATGTGTTCCAAGGGGAGACTGACACTTCGTCCTGCCCTCGCATACCACTTTGAAAATAGCAACAGCAAAGCACAAAGAAAGGTAGGAAGGAAGGGGACAGTCTGGAGCTGGCTCAAGTTCTCTGACTTCCGTTTTGCAGTGGGTGCAGGCTTAGGGAAGAGGTGGAGGAGACTAGAGGATGGCCATGACATCACCTCCAAATGAACACTCCTAAGAAATCACACGAAGATATCTGACCTATTTTAAACAGCCATGTGATGCTCTGGAAAGTGATTGTCGGAATTATATTTAGAAATTGGGAGATTTTTCTTGGTTAAGTTAGTGGTTATTTCTAAGGTCTTTGGTTCAATGAGTAGCCATCATTTGGTGACCTGAAGTTTAAGCTCTGCCTCAAAGGAAGACATGACCCTCCTCCTTTCTAAATTAGCTCCCCTTCCGTTTGGATTTTCAAGGCTACATCTAACTGGACCCCTGCTGACATCTCCAGGCTTCTTTCTCTCCACTCATTTCCTATTTTTCCTGTGCTCTGCTGTTGATTTTGTGGTTTTGTTATTACCAACCGAGGATCCACTCATGTGGTTCCTTCTTCCTAGAACATCCTTTAAATACCCCACACTCAGCTTCTGATACCTTTGTCTCTTTAACTTCTATTCCTTAACTAAAGCCTTATGAATCTTAGACATGTTGTCTAATTTCAGATGTATTTGTAGTCAGAGAAACATAATTCACAACAAAACGTATTTTCAGAATTACCCAAGTTCTTTACCTATCCAACAAACCCTGATACTCGTATATACTTCCAACAAATTACAGTTGGCAACCAACTGGTCAACTCATTTGCCAGTTTCCCCTGTTTTATTTTACACACCATGCTGCCACTCAAGTGACCTTTCTAAACACAGGTCTCCTCTTCTATCCACCTCCATTTGGAGTCTTCTCACTCATCTACACTAAACAAATTTCAGTCTCCAAACATATCTATTCCCAAACACCAGTGCTTTCGCTTTCATCATTTTCTTGGATTACCATCTTCCTTTCTTAGCCTGTCCAAAACAAACACTAAATATCTTTCAGTTCAAATACCTCCTTCTTCATAAGTATTTCAACATCAGGCATTGTTTGTTTCTCCTCTACTGTTTCTGCTGTCCTCTCTTATAGGACTTATATTAGTATTACTTGTTTGTATGTCTCCCTCTTGCACTAAGGAAGAATTCCTTGAAGTCAAGAGTTTTTTTCTTATCTTTAAGTAATATTATATGAAGTTAAATTCAGCAAGCACAAAATGGTTTGTATATTTGATGTTCATTATAGTATCACAAGTTACTTATTCCAACAGATTTATGAAACATCCAATATTATCAATTTTAAGATGTGAAACTGGAGGCTCACAAAGTTAAGTGACTGCTTCAAGGTGGCACAGCTTGTAGGTGACTGATCTAGACTTGAAGCCAAATCTCTAATTCCTTTTGCAGTACTGAACTTCTATAATTCTATTCAAAATTGTATGCAGGAAAGGAGAAGAGAATGATTATTTCATTATCATTCTGCAGAGAAAAAGATGGCTGGCAAATGCTCTTTCCTTATTTGCAAGGCTATATTATGCCCCATTTGAAATGAATGTCATAAACATTTGCTTCAGCAATGTAACATAACAGCAGCTTCTTTTATTATCCTTGTTTAAACATTTGGGTAGTAAGCAGGTACACCTCACCCAACATATGTTCTCAGTCAAACATACATCCTCTATGCAAATTTTATGGAGTTATCTTTATTAGGTGTTATTTATTCTAAAAGCAGAAGGTGCTAACATGCAGAAAATAATGAACAATATTGGACTGCAGAAAAAAAGCTTAATTATGTAGGTCAGAAGAGTCTTACCAGATAACTACAAAGGCTCAGTAGCATTTAAAAACCACTTTACAAAATGGAGGAGGACTGGCATAGGGATGTGCATATATTAACTCCTCACATATTCAAATAAGATCCAGCTATTCTAAAACCATCTTATACAAAATCTCCAAAACAGCAGAAACCTTTCCCTGTGGCTTCAGATACCAAAATCAGCACAGTAAAGGACTTGTTGAAGTGGGGAAAACAGGCTTTTTTAATAATCTATAGATCTTCATGCGAAACCTGTTTCTGCCACGTAAACTATGGGTGACCTGGGGCAAGTTATTTCATCTTCCAAGTCTTGGAATGAGTCTCTCATTCCCATCTGTGAAATGGGCATAATGTTGAATTTATCTGAATGTCTATTATTTAGAAGATCAATTGATAAATCTATGTGACACAAAAACCTGGACCATCGAACTATCATACCTATTCACTCAGTTAATACCTATTGTTCTCACACTAGTTGCACAGAGATAAAATTGTCTTCTAAACACAGGTTTCCAGGAGAAGCCGTGGGGAAGATAGAGAAAAGTCAAGAGGACATTTTCATTCTATATCTCTATTCCAGACTCCGTAAGTCCCTTACTGAAGCATCCTTTGACTTCAACTTTCTTCATCCCTTGAGAACAAACATTCTAGTTATCTCCAAACACTCACTTCTAATATAAGAACAGAGATATTCAAGTTAAGCAGAAAGGAGGAAAGCATTCCAAAAAACAAAAAGCAAATGTACGTATCAAGAGATAGTCATTCTCCCCTTTTCTTCTTTGCAATTCTTCCTATTCAGCTTAGTTTAAACCCAACTAATCAGCGTTTCTCAGCTAGAGGTGATTTTGTCCCCCGGGGAACATCTGACAACGCCTGGAGACATAACTGGTTGTCCCACTGCAGAAGTGAAACTGGCATCAGGTGGACAGAGGTCGGGGATACTGCTAATCATCCTCCAGTGTGTAGGACAGTCCCCCACAACAAAGAATCAGCTGATCAAAACTGTCAGTAGTGCCAAGGCTGAAGGACTTTGTACTGAGCAAACAATGATCAAGCTAGACCTCAGTAAAAGTAAAGCGCTCTGATTCAATCCAAACAATATTTAGGGAGTTTTGTTTTGGTGAAAAACCCTTCATTAAATCCTAGAAAAACGGACCCAAGAGATTCAGAAACACTCAAAAACAGGAAAGTAACTTAAGAGTTGTACTTAGTCACTCAGTCGTGTCCGACTCTTTGCAAACCCATGGACTGTAGTCCTCCAGGTTTCTCTGTCCATGGAATCCTCCAGACAAGAACACTGGGTGGCCGTGCTCTCCTCCAGGGGGTCAACATTTATGTGGAAAATTCTTTCTTGATTGGGGCACTGCTTTCCCTAGAATTAGATGCACAAGAATTCTTTTGCAATAGGATACTTGAACAGTTTATGTCGCAGGTAGTTTGTAAAAACTGCAAGTTTAAGGAAGTAATTAAAAGAAGTCTTTACATGCAAATTACCAGCTTCACTTAGCTAGAAACTATCTCTGAGTAGAGTTGCCTAGAGGGGGAACTTTTAATTCTCTTTTAAACATTAATTGGAAAGTTACCTACTTCTCTGACTAAAAAATAAAAGGCCAAGTTTAGTTTGATGTAATGTCATTATTTTTGTAGAGGGATTTGTTGAGTTTCTTTTTCTACACCTAATACACAATGTTGTAATATAATTTTTTTTTTCCTTTTCTTTGACTTAACTATCCTATTTTAAAACAAGAGTTAGTGGAAGTGGAGGGGGAGGGTGCTAGAAAACTCGTGGTGAGTCTCTTTTCCCCCTGGGAAATTCTCAAGGAAGAGGAATAGGCTAGGAAATATTTCAAGGTGAGATAAACTGCTCAAGCTGTTTCTCTTATATTCCTCAGTCTCTCCTGACTTCGGAACATAGCACCAAGGTGACAGACACAGAACTACTAATATCTAATTATCTTGGTTAGCAGAGAATTTTGGACTTAAGGAGTAGGACCCTCAGAGCTGAGAATAAAGGTTCAAGGCATTTTTAAATACCTATGATTGCTCACAGAAAGCTGATACTAAAGAGGTTGGGTATAGCTGGTCATAAAGCATATTCTAGAATCATGCTAGAAGAGAATGGACATGAGCATTAAAAGACCTTTATCATCTCTAACAGACATAAAGAGGCAAACACTATGCCATTGGACCTTCTCAGCCAAGCATTAATAAGGAAGGTCTCACAAGACCTCGTTCCCAAGTAAATATTAATAGAACTTATTTGAAGTTGAAATGGTGCCTAGGTAAGAGTTAAGCAAAGTCTAGCAATGGGACAGGCATCTTATGCTGGATCAGGAGAAAGTCTTGGGAATGCAGTGAGGGCCATTCCCATTGCGGGATGGCCAGCCAGACCAACTATCTCTGGCCACTAAGGATGAGCAGAGGAGAGAAGGGATTATGAGACCTCCATAGGAGCCTGCAATATTAAGGGGCTGAGTGAGACTATATCTGGGAGGCAGGAATTAGATACTGGGACCCAAAGACCAGAAAAACAATAATTAGTGGGCCAGGCATTCCATTCATTGATATTTATTCTTAATATTGAGAATAGTACAGTCAGACTCATAGAAGACTTCACAGAGCCCTCAGTGTATTGGGTGCTGGGGAATCCCCAGAATCAGTCACCAGGAAGAGGTTCAATGTATTTACTCATTCAGTCCTGTCCAACTCTTCACAACCCTTTGGACGGCAGCCCACCAGGTTCCTCTCTGGGATTTCCCAGACAAGAATATTGGAGTGGGTTGCCATTTCCCTCTCCAAGGGATATTTCTGACCCAGGGATCAAACTCACATCTCCTGTATTGCAGGAGAATTCTTTACCCATTCTGAGCCATTAAGGAAGCCCAGAGGATCAATAGGCAAACACTATAAAGGGGTCCAGCAGTAAACCAGTGACTAATCATGGAGAGACAAAAGCTCTCTCACATTAACTGCACAACTATAATGTAAAACCCACATAACAATCCTGTAAGTTTTTTGTTATGACTTCATGGTACTGACTTAAAACACTAAGGTTCAGAGACATTAAACACAAGTTTGCACAGGTGAAGAGGGACGGGAGGAATTCCACTTATCCCTCTACCCTCAGACCCTGTTCTTCCCTCCCTCTGTGTTGACGGGCCCCAAAAGTTCCCACCATATGAAGGTATCAGGGAGGCTTGGTAGCAAATGGCAGGGACTTACCCATGGGACTTTACTTGGGTACAGAATTCCAGTCCCTAGGCATGGGTAGGGAAAGGCCAACCACAGTCTTTCAAAGAATTATGATATTATGTAAAAGAATCAAGAGGGACTTTCCTGGTGGTTCAGTGGTTAAAGACTCCATGTTTCCAATGCAGGCATAGGAGTTCGATTCCTGGTCAGGGAACTAAGATCCCGATAGCTGCCAGGTGCAGCAAAAAGTAAAATAAAAATTTTAAAAAGAATCAAGATCCAGTAAGAAATAAGGGACAAAAAAGTGGTTCAGTTACTGAGCTTGGGGAGAAGGCCAGCCAAGGAGAAAGTGAAAATGACCCACTGGCCTCCTGTTCTGCATCTCATGTTCCAAATAAGAATGTGATTGTCTAGGGTTTCCAGGTAAAAGGATGGATGCTCTGTTAAAATGTGAATTTCAGATAAACAATGAAATTTTTTAGTATTAGTAATTTTTAATATATGTCCCATGCAATGTTATAATACTAAATACTAATAAATACTGAATAATTGCATGTATTTTCTTAACAAAAACTTTCCACTATTACAATTTAATAATTACAGAAAAGACATTTAGTAAAATTTCACATATATTCTTAACAATTCAAGACAAAACAAAAAACAGAAAAAAAAAAAAAAACTGCTGCTGGTAGAATAGGAAATGAGTAGCCTTAACATGGTAAGCATGATGAACATCAATCTGAAAACCAGTCAGCTTGTATTTGAGGTCACCATGGAGGGTTAATGCGTGTGAGTTTGAGCAAACTCCTGGAAATGGTGAAGGACAGGGAGGCCTGGCATGCTGCAGTCCATGGGGTCGCAAACAGTCAGACACGACTGAGCAACTGAACAACAATGGAAGGATCTGTGCCGGAGCTTGTTGAAGCACAAAGACAGTAGGTCGCCTCACTGAACAGATCTTATGACGTCTTTTCCTACTGAAATCTTAACCTTTGGTGGTCTGGCTGTAGAGATATTACAGGTGAGTGGGTTTTTGCAGGCTACAATCACACATAATGTTCTTTCTACAAGTAAATGTCTTCCAAGTTCCCTGCAATGAACTTACAAATGAGTTTTTACAATACAATTTGCTGTTAACGGGGTCTCTCTCCATGACATGGCATGATTGGGCAGGCATTCCCCCAGCTGAGCCCACTCTGCTCTTCCTCTGTTCTTTCCACGCTGAGTCATCGCAAGCTCCCTCCTGCCAGACCATCCACCTCTATGGAACTCTCCACCTGTGGCTCTGGACATGGCTACTTCAAGTCTCTTCAACCAGGCCTTTCCTAATAACTGTACTATCTAAATATTATCCATTTAACAATCCTGAATATTGCCTTCTCTTTTATCAGTTTACAGATTGATACTGTTTGTCTCCCACCAGAATATAAATTCTTGAGTGCAAGGACCATCTCAGTTTTTCTTTCCACTCTACATTCAGAAGATACCACGGCACTTAGCAAAAAATAGGTTTTTAAATAAATCATATGTGTAAAATAAATACATGAATGAATGATCTGAGTGAGTTAGTGAGCGATGAAATGTCTTTCCCCTGCAAACCATGATGTGTCCCTAGCTTATGATTAAGACAAG
Organism: Oryx dammah; assembly: GCF_014754425.2. NCBI lineage: Eukaryota > Metazoa > Chordata > Mammalia > Artiodactyla > Bovidae > Oryx > Oryx dammah. Next base: position 36,730,031 of record NW_024070185.1, read on the forward strand.
ATCTTTTGCTAACTCATGCTAGCATATCTTAATTGCATTCAGGCATGCATCAATTTATTTATTCCTTTATTCTTTCATTCATTTGAGATCCCCTCATGTATAAGGCACCATGTATACTCTGTTCTTTTGAACTGTGGCACGCCATACTCAAGTCAAGTCAGAAAACATGCAGTGTGATGGTAAACATCAGAGGCTACCATGGGTCAGCAGTGTATTTTACATAAATTATAAATTTATATAAATTGATTCTTCTTCCCACACACACTTCACAAGGCCCAACTTGGTTAACCAGAACTTCTACCTGCAGCACCATGTGCTTTCTGGTTCAAATTTAAAATCCTGTCAGAAGACAGGGGATTGAGATAACAGGCTTCAAAGCAGGTATGTACAAACCAGAAGAGGGGAAGTCTCTCAGCTGAGAGACTGAGAGAGAACAGCAGGAAGAGTTGGTATCAGTTGTGCTGACATTTACTGAAACAAACATCAAACCAGCTGCCTTCCCCAAACATGTCCTCTGCCATCACAGAAACTGACTTTGCTTGCTCCTCTTTCATGTGTTAGTTTCATGGCTACCATTGAATGTCCAGACTGTCTCTAGCCTAATTTGTAGATATAATTTGTCATTTGTGCTTCTGTTCCCCCCAGTTTTTTCCAAACCTGCTAGTCCACAAGTACTCCTTCTTAACTCTAACCTGCTCTCTGTTGCTTTCACTATCCAAAAATAAAGCTCAGTTCCCTCCCAGAAATCTACGTCTCAGAGAAAGCTTTTAGGATAAGCAGGACTGTCTTCCGAATCTGCCTGGGTCTTTATATTCTAGAGTAGGTGATTCAGAGCAGAAGAGAAAAAGAAAATCATGGGAAAGTGAGAGGAAAACAACATAGAACTGCAGTCAAGGTCGCCAGTATCCTTTTGGTACAGGGATCACCCTAGGTGAAATTATTTCAATTTACCAATCTACAGAGATAAAAAACATCCCACTGTGAAAACCACAGAGTTCACAGTAGTGTGTGGCACTGATGTACTGCACCATATGATAAAGCAAATTGAGATCAGGCATTTCATGGTGAGGGGAAAATCATGTGAAGAGTTATAATATGGTTAATGGCATTGCAAGGCTGATGGCACTAATTTAACAATTCTCTTTTACGCCTAGGTTATCATACTAATTAGCTACATCTGGAATATTTGTCATTTTAATAGAGTGATTTCGCATTTCCCTTTTGCTCTAGTTCTGCAGTTTCCAACCTGATGTTCAGAGCCTCCAGTAAGTTTTAGTAGATCAGATGCTCTGGGTGATTCGAAGCAAATCACTTTGGCATGGAAAACCATTGAGGGTGGCATGGTGGAAAGGATGGAGGCATCAAAATCACATGTGTTGATTACAGTGTAGATGCTAGCAATTTATTTCATCTCTCTGTAAGTGTTTCATTAAAAATGGAAATATAGAACCTATCCTGTAGGCTTATTGTCAGGATTAAAATAATCTCTCTCACATGTCTAACATGAGTTTAATAAATGTCCCATATATGGTAATAATAAAGCACAATTCATTTTTTTTCGAATTCTTTTGATGGTTCCAAGATTCATGGCCTAGTAGGTAATAGTAGAAAATTCTAAGATGTTGGTAAGAATAACTTCATATCCCGGAAATTTTAAAACATTCTTTTCCTCTCTACTCATTTTTTGTAAATGGGAAGTTTTGCAAAGAAGGGTGATTTAATAAAAAAAAATGATGCTTCTTAAAGGTACAACAGAGGAAACTAACAGTTTGCCATACTCAGGAACAGAACTTTTAGAGAGAAAATAAAAATCACTTAACCTTGATTTCAAATTCAAGGCATGTTTAAATATGTTAGTATGGCCTGGACACTTTATGAGAAACTAGACCCAGGACTTACCCTCTAATCACAGGTACATGTAAGTGACACAATCATGGACATAGGCATTAGAACACTAACACTGTAGATGTGGATTATAATCTGCACAATATTCTAATATCAAGAATTGTTGTTGTTAAACTATAGGTGGAATCTGGGAAATCTGCCAACAATAATGATTATTATTCCTCAAGTACTAACAAAGGCAGAAGAAATGACAAAAGTGTGGTTCACTTACATAAAACTCATGCCAATTACAGTTACAGCCATCTGGAAAGCTTATTATTTAATATTTTCCTCCAGAAATTAATACCAGCATGTAATCTGAAAATATGACATAATAAAAAGGAGCTGAACTAAGTCCTTAGCAATTTGAAACTTTCTAGTGTCTCATCCCAAGAAACCCCACCTGTATCAGTACAATGGAAATAACCAAAAGTTACTGATTCTGTCTTTGTTTCTTGTATCTCCATCAGACCCCTATTTTTCTTTCTGGTAGAAGTGGTTAACTGATGTCCCTAGGCTTCCCTGGTGGCAGAGACAGTAAAGCGTCTGCCTGCAATGTGGGAGACCCAGGTTTGATCCCTGGGTTGGGAAGATCCTCTGGAGAAGGAAATGGCAACCCACTCCAGTACCCTTGCCTGGAAAATCCCATGGACGGAAGAGCCTGGTATGCTACAGTCCATGGGGTGGCAAAGAGTCGAACATGACTGAGCGACTTCACTTTCCTTTCCTTTTCCATTTCTCAAGCCATTAATGCCTATCTCTTTGCACTAAGATAACAGATAAAGCTTTAAAAACATGACATAGAAACATTATGCAGTAAATCCCAAATGGAATATTCTAGACTGAAAGGGAAGACTCTACATTCTAACCATCCCAGAAAGGTAGTCTGCATTCTAAATACAATGAAACCAACTACAAGACATGCAGGTCTTTTATTATGATTTTGCCCCTTACTGCCTCTGCCTTACATATCTGAACTCTCTGCAGGCTCTGGGAGGAATTTTCCTCTATTCCACCCTAGACATTTGAACAGGTTCTTAATACTATGACATTCTTTCACCCCCCTCTCTCTTTAGTCATATAAGTCTTCTCCATCCTTTGTGTTTCAGTTTAGCTACTCCTCAAAAAATCCTTCCCTAACCACCCTTTACTACCATTGACCACCATAACCTAGGCTGGTTTTTCCTGTGTGCTCCCATAAAAACTATCAGAGAGAATTCAGATGACCTGTTAACAAATGTTTCTTCTTCCAGATCATAAACCGCTGAGAGTAAGGTCTGAGTCTGCTTCTCTGTTTTGCTCCTGGCACCTTCCATATGGCAGGCACTCAATAAATACTAGTTGGATTAGTGAGTCCTAGGAATCCCATCTTGAAAGCATTCACCACGTATAAGCTGATTCCTCAAGAGTACAAAGCAAACTGTTCATCATGCAGCTAACTTCAATGGGGTAGGCTATATAGATGGATACTTTGCACTTAAATTATATAGTTTGCTTTTGATCAAACTCATCAGCCACTTTATCATGACTTTTCTTTACTGTGTACACAGCTCTGACATTATCTTTTTATAACTTTGTTTCTGATCAAACAAGGAACAACCAGGATACGAGGGCAAGAATGTGCTGGTTCTGCCATTAACCTTGGTGGCTTAGCAGACACTCCCCAAGCCCTGGCATGCTGTGTCACCGTCAGCCTATCCAGGAAGAAAGATGAATAAAAGCCCAGAGAGAGCCTGTGAGGCCACACATAGGACTGCTGTGGGGATGAACAGGAGTATTTTTGCAGCTAATATTGATGGCCTTCAACATCATCACCTCTACACATTATCTGTATCAATTCCCCTGAAATATTCACACTGGTTTCCACCGTTCTCCTATGTATCTGAGAGGCAGCCCAGTCCTCTGTTTAGGTTTTACAACCCACTTCACAAACTCCTACTAACCAAATCCATAAGGTCAGTACCTTTTGAAACCAACTTCTGCTACTTCCCAAGAAGGCCAATTAAAGAGCCCACCTGCTGTAGATTGTCTTGCCTCCCAGAATTTGATCACATATGGCTTCCTTAAAGAGGTGGGTGGGGAGATGAATGGCGAAAACACATGTTTGTACTTAAGCCTGTTATACACAAGAGCTTTCAACTCTTGGGTAAGAGAGTTTCAGTGGGGTAGTGTGTGTGTCTGCTGCCTGTAAGAATGATCGGCTATCAAGTGTTTTTGCAGACTTCACAGATTCCCTCAGGAGAGGAGGGGGAAAGCAGAGGGATTGTAACTTGGAAACCATAACAAGTTGAGGATTCATTCTCACCTTGTGACATCTGCAGTTTGGGAAATGGAAAGGCTGCAGAATGATCTCATTCACTTGAAGCCTGAGACTCACACCTCCGCCCCCCCCCCCCCCCCCCCCGCCTAGCATCTATTTTTAAAGGTGAAGAATCTGAAATGTACTTCAAAATACTCCAGTGATGCTCACCAAAGCCAAAGCCCCTCATTAAATGGCTGGATCTCCCAGAGGGGAGAGTCAGAGCTTTAGCGTTATTTTCTGTCTCTTCCAAAGTATGAAGAGGGAAAAGTTCATAGCCATTTCAGAATGGCAATTTGGGTTTATCTCAGCTACCTCAAGTACCTTCCCTCAGGCCCCTGAGAGCAGGCACTTTGGTCAGGCACCAAGGCAGAGGGCACTTGGTCTCTTAACTAACCCTCTGAGCCCAGTAATCCTAACTAGGTGATCATTCAACTTTTTCTTCTTATAGGAAATTCATCTCAGTATTTTGTATAAAATTTGAATTTTGTATAAACACTCAAGAACTACAACTGAGAAAAATCTTTAGTTTCTGCTACAAATCTGTACAAAAAAAGAAAAAAGCTATACCTTTTGAAAAATACCACCATGAGGAACATTACAGGATTTAACAAATCTCTGGTTAGATATACTTTTCCCCTCACTTACTTTTTGAATGAACCTTGGATCTCTCCTTATAATGAGGCAATTTTGTTTAGAAAAAAAGAAGCATTAAAAATTCTAAATAGGAGATTAAAATGAATGAGTACAGGTGGAGAAGGCAATGGCACCCCACTCCAGTACTCTTGCCTGGAAAATACCATGGATGGAGGAGCCTGGTGGGCTATAGTCCATGGGGTCGCGAAGAGTTGGACATGACTGAGCAACTTCACTTTCACTTTTCACTTTCATGCATTGGAGAAGGAAATGGCAACCCACTCCAGTGTTCTTGCCTGGATAATCCCAGGGACGGCGGAGCCTGGTGGGCTGCCATCTATGGGGTCGCACAGAGTGGGACACAACTGAAGCGACTTAGCAGTAGCAGCAGCAGCAGAGAAGTAGAACCCTTCCCAGCTTCATCTCTTCCATTTTCCCAAATATTGGCTCAAAGTCTCACTTGGCCTCCTGATACCACTGAGGTCTGGAGTGGGTCTCATTTCTTAGTCAGTAAAGCAGAGAAAATGAGGGTGGAATGGACTCACTGATCTTTAAGGCAGGACTTCCCAGCTATGCCATGGCATTCTGCTGTCTCAAATGGATTACAATTCTGTGCCATGATGCTGGGGCCTAATCTGGGACAGCAAGAGCTTCTAAGCCAAGTATTTCCAGCCACAAACATCCTTCTCTATTTTTTTTCCAATGTGTTATAAAATTATGTTTATTTTATATATTTGCCTTGATGGGAAAAACTATTAGAAAACACTAAAGCTTCTGTCATGCAAAATAAACAATAAGGGCCTACTATATAGCACAAGGAACTATAGTCAATATTTTGTAATAACCTATAATGGAGAAGAAACTGAAAAAGAATATATATGTGTGTGTACATACTTAGATTCACTTATGTACATATATATACATGTAGATTCAGATACAAATGATATAACTGAATCACTGTGCTGTACACCTGAAACTAACACAATACTGCAAATCAACTATACTTCAATTAAAAAATAAACTCTCTGCGAATTCAGTTATTCAATTATTCCCTTGAGGGAAACCTAGCAGGTCTCTTTTGGGAAACATACATGAAAACATAATAAAACATAAAGGCAAATAAAGAGGAGATGCAAAGTCTCCCACAAACTCAGGACAGTTCCAGCTTGGGTAGGTTTCATGTGTTACAGTTCAAGTGAAGTGAGAAGCCCATGTTTAGTAGGAGGAGAATGTTTGATTGCAGAGGAAGAGATCATTTGGATACAGAACCCTGTGTGTAATTATATTTTTCTTTGGCTCGAGTATCAGGGAACTTGGCTTCATTGGAAAAAAAGAGAGACTTCAGGAAGTAAAAGAACTAGTCTATATTAAAACAGCTGAAAACACTAGGAGCATTGCAAGAAACTGAAAATTAAAGAGCACCTTATTCCTAGTGAAAGAATTGTACCACTGGTGGGAAAAAGGTTCTTTGGCCATAAACCAAGGGGAATTACTAGAGCAGAGTTGTGAAGGTGGGAGAAATGACAGCAAGGTGGCAAAGCAGTTGTAAAGAGTCAGGAGGTTCACATAAACACCAAAAGGAATAAGGTAAATTCAGTAGCATTGGAGGCCTTCAGATCATGCCATTACACCCAAGCAAAAGATCTAAAGGAAAAGAAAATACTGTGATTATTACATGAAACTTTTTTCAATCTCCTTTTATTTGTTAATTACTTATAATCTCGCTTAATTTTAAAAGTCATGTATACTCATTGTGGGAAACCTGAAGATAGAAAAGTCTAAACAAGAAAAAAATTTATCCTTAATACTACACAGAAATAATTACTCATAGTATTTCACAGATAAACTAAAATCTATTTAGCCATTTCCCTATGGTTAGATATTTAGGCTTTTTTAAAAAAATTTTATTATAAATTAAAATACTTCAATAAACATATTTTTCTCTATCTATAATCATCAGTATATAAGTACATTTTGTTCCTATCTCTGGTTGCCTCCTTAGGGTAGATTCTTTTCTGAAATAGTCTGGGGAAAAGACTATGAATATCTGAAGATCTTTGATGCATACAAACAAATGAAATACTTTCTGGAAAAGTACCAATTCTCATCAATATAAGATCGCTTTTTTTTTTTTTTAGTGTCCCTCAGTTCAGTTCAGTTCAGTCACTCAGTCGTGTCCGACTCCTTGCGACCCCATGAATTGCAGCACGCTAGGCCTGCCTGTCCATCACCACTCCCAGAGTTCACCCAAACTCATGTCCATCAAGTCAGTAATGCCATCCAGCCATCTCATCCTCTGTCGTCCCCTTCTCCTCCTGCCCCCAAACCCTCCCAGCATCAGAGTCTTTTCCAATGAGTCAACTCTTAGCATAAGGTGGCCAAAGTACTGGAGTTTCAGCTTTAGCATCAGTCCTTCCAAAGAACACCCAGGACTGATCTCCTTCAGAATGGACTGGTTGGATCTCCTTGCAGTCCAAGGGACTCTCAAGAGTCTTCTCCAACACCACAGTTCAAAAGCATCAATTCTTCGGTGTTCAGCTTTCTTCACAGTCCAACTCTGACATCCATACATGACCACTGGAAAAACCATAGCCTTGACTAGACGGACCTTTGTTGTTAAAGTAATGTCTCTGCTTTTGAATATACTATCTAGGTTGGTCATAACTTTCCTTCCAAGGAGTAAGCGCCTTTTAATTTCATGGCTGCAATCACCATCTGCAGTGATTTTGGAGCCCCCAAAATAAAGTCTGACACTGTTTCCACTGTTTCCCCATCTATTTGCCATGAAGTGATGAGACCAGATGCCATGATCTTAGTTTTCTGGTTAGTACCAATTATAACCTCTCCTACCTCTGCTAAACTGATGTGCCATCACTCTGTACTTTTAGTTTGTATATCAGGCTGATTTTCTTACATGTTAATTACCAGCAATAGAATGTTAATGATAGAAAAGAAACAAACTTTGACCTGCAGACTCCACTAGGGTTAGGAAGAAGCTGTTGGAGAAAGAATGGGGAAGGAAGAGCTTGGATTTAGTGGTCAGCAAACTATAGCCTGAGGACCAAATTCAGCCTGCTGCCCACTGTTGTACAAGCTCAGGATGCCTTTTACATTTTTAAATGCTTTAAAAACCACTAAAAGAAGAATACTGCTTTGTGACATAAGAAATATGAAATTCAAATTTCAGTGTCCATAAATAAAGTTTTATTGGAGCACATCCATGCTCATTATTTATGTATTGTCTATAACCACTTTCATACTGCGACAGCAGAAATGAGGAGCTGTGACAGAGACAGTCTGGCCCACAAAACCTAAAATATTTACCATCTGGCCCTTAACAGAAAAAAACCTGCTGACCCCTGGTTTAGGCAATGACTTCTCGCCTGCTGGGAGGTGAGCGATGTTCAGGTTAAGAAGAAATGGTTGGATTGCTCAGGGATCTTCAGTTTGTCTAAGATATTCATACTCCTCCTCTTTTAGAAGCATGAGATTGCAAGAAGGTGACACTGAGCAGGGATGAGCATAGTTCAGATGTACAGGGAAGGAAATAAAGAAAAGTGAAGGACTACAGTGTTCTTCTTAGGTAGTTTCAAAACAAGAATTTGAAACTTACCCTGTGTCACTCTGTTACTTGTTTGCCTTGTGAACAGAATGTGCTCAAATTGAATTCAAATCATTTCTTGGTAGAAATGCACAAACACACAGATATACACACTATATATACACTTGGTGGTGGTGGTGGTTTAGCTGCTGAGTCATATCTGACTCTTGGGACCCCATGGACTGTAGCCTGCCAGGCTCCTCTGTCCATGGGATTCTCCAGACAAGAATACTGGAGTGGGCTGCCATTTCCTTCTCCAATATATACACTTGCTCTCTTCTAAAATATAATAATAAAAATAATAATTTTAGAAGAGAGCCAAGCAAATCCATAAATTCACTCAACAGCAAAGCAGTGGACATAGAAAGGTCCTAGACTAGGCATTAGGAAATTTAGAATTTAAGATACAGTCTGCCATTAACTTGCCACGGAACCTTGGGCAAATCATCTGACATATCGAAGAGTTCAGAGTGGGAAAAAGCTTATGCTTCTGAATCCAGCTCTGATATTCACTGGTTCTGGTTGGTCTAATTTGGTGCTGCCTGGACCAGCAGCCTCAGTAGCACATTATGTTAGAGATGCAAATGCTTGGGCCTGCCACAGGCTTACAGAAAGGAAATCTGGGGGTGACCCACCATTCTATCTTAAGTCTTCCAGATGATTCCAACGCATCCTAATGTTTGAGAAGCACTGATCTAAATTATGTGCTTTTCTCTTAAAGAAAAAATTTCCAATTCTTAGAAGAGCTTTGATGTTGGATTTTAAAATCTTAGCGTAGGATTATACTCAAAGGAATGTAAGAGAAATTCAACCAGGATGGCTTAGACCAGATAGAGATTCTTTTGTTTGCTTGTTAACAAGTCCAGAGGCAGACAGCTCAAGGCTACTTCTGTTGCTTGAGGAATTGAAAAGGACCCTGGCTCCTTCTAGCTTCCTCTTCTACTATCTTTAGCATTTGGTTTTAATCCACATAACTGCAAAATAGTGACCCCCTCACCTTACAGGCATCTGTGTTCTGAACAGGAAGTAGTTTTCCCTGATCAATCTGTGCCTTTACATCAGGAAAACAATAGCTTTCCTGGAAGTTTTATCTAATAGAAAGTATATGCAGCCAGAATATTAATGAAGACAATAATGAACTGAAACAAGTGGTACAGTTAAAAAATGGATGCTAAATTTCTATAATAAAATCATATAATTAACACAAACCTCTATCTTTTAAAATGGGAGTGGGTGGAGTGGAGGGAGGTCTCAGAATGTGAGAATAGGTGAGGGTCCCAAATGATCTAGTCGGGAGTTAAATATACAAAACCCAGGAGACTTGCACAGGGCTATGCTGGTTTCCAATGAAACTAGTTGCCTGGAAATCTTGTAGTTTCATCCTCTAGAGTGAGATAAGCACTCTGCCATCAAGAATAAAGGGCTAAGAAGGGCATCTAGAATGCCTGCTGGGTAGGTAATCAACAGCCTTTGCCATCCCTGGTAGATCTTTATATCCTTTTCGCTTCAGTCTCTCAGTGTCATTAGCTTGACTCCTATGAATGTCTTACTACCGATTTGGTTTCTATTTTTTTGTTCAGTTATTGAATCATATAATAAATTTTCTTTCAACACAGAAATCCATACCATCTGTGTTGTGATTTCTAATGTATTTTGGAGTTCCTTCACTTATTTTATGCTTTCTATTAACTTTCTCTTTTTCTCTTTCCATTCTTCCTATTGAAATGATAAGCCTTTATTTATTCCTCTTCTTACCCTCTCAACTGGTATCAAAGTAGACATTTTCTATTTTTATTTTGTTATGAACTACCATTATTTGTTTACCATGTAAATCTGACTCAGTAATATTTAAAACTAACCATTCTTTCCCCTCTTAAATAATACAAATATCTAAAAATGCTTTAATTCAAATCACCGCTTTTTTTTTCCACCTTGTTGTTTAGTGTTTTACTTTCACTTGTCTTTTAACAATCCTACCCCCCAAAATTAGTATCTTTTACAAGATTCCTATCTTTACAGTGAATGCTTATGTAGGCTTATTCACATATTTCCAGTTGTCTTGTTTACAGTTTCTTCTTGCTTCCTACCCCTTCCCTTTGGGTTCACTTAAAAAAATAATAAAACACAAAGAATATCTTTTAGCAATTCCTTATCAAAGTAAATGATTAGTAAACTTACTTCTTTCTCTGAAAATGTCTTTATTTAATTCTCACTACTAAATGAGGTACAGTTTCCCTTGGAACCCGGAAGGTATTATCCCAATATGTTCTGCCTTCCATCACCACCATTGAGAAATATACCAATCTAGTTGTAATTCTTCTATTAGAGAAATCTGTTTTCCTCTGATTTCAATATGTTATTTGATGTTCTCTAGTCTCCCACAGTTTGTCTAGGTTTTTATTTATCCTGTTCAGGGTACTCTGTCAATTGGATGATTCGATCCTTTTTTTTTTCCAAATATGGAACATGTCTTTTAGAAAGCTGCTGCTTCTTTATTCTATTTCATCCTATGAGAACTCATATTAGATGCACATAATACTTTCTCATGCTCTCCCTATCTCTGAAATCTGTATTATAGGTTATTTTCTCATATTGATCTCCCAAATCCCTCAATCTTTCTTCAGTCATATCTAATCTGTTATTTAACACATTCACTGAGTTCTTAATTTCAAATACTATATTTTTATTTCTACAATATGTATTCAGCTTCTTTCAAAACTTTTTTTCCTACCCATTTACTATTTACCTATTTGTTATTCTGCAAATCCATTTTTATTATAGTTTCTATTCTTTCTTTCATTTATTTAACTTGCTCTAAAAATGTTTATATAATTTTTTCTGAAATATTCTGTCATTTTGACTGTATTATATCTCCTTTACCTTACTATCTGTGAACTCACAGATTTATACTTTTTTTTTTACTTATGAGCTTAATTTCACTAGATTGTTGAACTTTGGGAGTTCTAGTACTCTTGCCTGGAAAATCCCATGGGTGGAGGAGCCTGGTAGGCTACAGTCCACGGGGTCGCTAAGAGTCGGACACAACTGAGCGACTTCACTTTCACTTTTCACTTCCATGCATTGGAGAAGGAAATGGCAACCCACTCCAGTGTTCTTGCCTGGAGAATCCCAGGGATGGGGGAGCCTGCTGGGCTGCCATCTCTGGGGTCGCACAAAGTCGGACACAACTGAAGTGACTTAGCAACAGTAGCAGCATGAACCCTGTACTTTCTGTCTCACAGAACCACTCTTGCTTCCTTCTGCCTAGATCCCTAAGTCATCTATTTTCTTAGACATATTTTTTATGTTAATATCTTGCCTGAGGTTCCTATGTTACATGAGCAACATAAATTCAGACATTTTGCTCACTTAGGCTAGAAGCCTTGAATTTTGATTTCCCCTGGATGATAGTTTTGACACACTAAAGCTCCTGGAAAGAAATAGCCCAGCAAATATACACTTCTCCAGATTTTTGCCAAGTAGCTTTTTGAGGCTCTGGTCCTTATCGGGAGGATACAAATCCATGTCCTTATCTAGACCAAAGCCATCTTCCTGTGTATTCCACATCCTTAGGACCTATATTTATACCTGGTTGACTTTCATTCCAGTTTTCACTTCTAGCTTCCTTTTTTCTAGTTAAGAACAAAGCAGTCAATTTACACTAGAAAAAAATAAGATTTTAACTCAGGATTCTAAATGAAATAGTGAAATTCTTTCATTGTAAGCTTTGTTCCATTGTTTGTTAAGCTGATTTTAAAGTCAAGTCTATTTATAGCACTTACTTCCCCCCTTTATTCTTGTTTGCAGGCACAGAGATGTTCTTGATTCTGTTCCTAGATCTCCAAATTAATCACCAGCAAACTCTTTGAAACTCTGACTGATACTCTGTTTCAATCCTCAGTTTACTCTTTCCATTGTCATTTTATATCTCACACTTAATCTCTCTCACACACATATGCACACAGATATACACACACACACACATCAGGGACACTAGCGATAGCTGTCACCTTAAGTAGTAATTAAGGATGTATATTGTTTCAGAAAAAAGATTCTCCTCTCCCAGTCATCTCATTGTATCCTCATGGCCCAGTCCCTTTGATCTTGCTTTCAGGTGCTAAATACCATCGCCACTATGTCAGCCACCTTGCAATACCATCCTGCTCCCTTCTGTTGATGATGCTAGGAATGGTGTTGCAGTTTCCAGTCAGCTGCTGGACCCAAGTCCTCCTATCTCCATCAAAGTCAGAGCTCTTCTGTTCCAAGTGGAAAGGGACTTAACCTCTGATACGATACTGGCAATTTGTTGCCCAGTGACTGCAGTTCTTTGGGTTCACTCAAAGGTATCTTTGATGTTACAGGTTGACTATTTCCTCTGTCATGAAATTTCTTCCATGTTCCTAGTAATTGGCCTATTGGCCTGAGGGAAAGTAATTGACAATATCATTAGCCTCCATCCTTTGATTCTAGTGTATTTAGAAGTAAGGTGACCCATATTACTTAGCTTCCAAACTGAGGTACTTTTAAGCATGAAAGGGAGCTGTTACATCTACAGCTGTTATATCTACACCAGGATGACAAGCGTAAGCCAGAAATATACAATGTACTGGACAAAATCCCAGGTCCTTAACACAAAAGAATCCTAGTTGTCTGTCCTGACCTCCTAAAGTTCCAAACATGCACACACACACACACACACTACATGTATGATTTCATATACATATATTAAAACTAGGTCTCAACAAGACCATAACTCTATAATAGAAGTGGATTTTCTACTTGTGTTTTCTGGGGCAGGCTGTTTGGCAAGCCTAAAGCACAAGTATGAGAAATGAGACACCAATTAGTAGGGGCAGACAGAAACAGGAAAGGACAAGAACAAAGAGAGCCCACAGTGTCTCCAGTTACAGACCGGTGGTTTAGTCTCCTGCTGTCACGGCTGCTCTGGTTGAATCATGCCATGACAATTTGCCACTGACCTAGACTGAGAGATACTAGGAAAAAGAGCATATGAGATATTTTACTACACTTACTGTCCTGTCTTTAAGAACACAGTTCATTACTTTACACAGTTTTCTCTTTATAGGAAATCATAGAAGAAATTTCTCAGCATTTGTCTCAGTACCAAAACACTTACATCTCTCCCACACAATTGCTTTATGTTTATTTTGTGGGCCCAGAATCATGTGATTACTGACCTTTTTTGCTTGGGAAACTAAGAAGTTCAACGTGAACTATGTGACTTCTAGGAAATGAACATACAATAGACAGATTTTATGTATCACTTTCTCTTTTGTTTATATGTTTCTACCTTTGTTTTCCCTCTAACCTGTTTTCCTCATGGTTTATATTTAATTTCACCTTTAAAGCTTAAAGTAGCTTCAAATGGAATGGGAATCCCATCTAGTTCTTTGCCAATAAATATCTCTCTCTTTTCTTTTTAAAATGCTTTTATTTTGATGACTACAGGGATATAAACTCTATTAAAACAGTATCATATACAAAGATGCACATGTAAGCACACGTTTGGACAGAACTTTTCTCACTGTGAATGAGAACATGTCAGAAAAAAATCAGGTATATGTGTCAGCAGGCTTAACTCAAATAGCTCTTCTTATCAAAGATCCTTCATTAAAAAATCTCACTTGACTAATTTTACTTTCAAATGCCATGAATACAGTCACAAATCATTTAGAGTTTCTAGAAGTAAGAATCTGTTATAAGGAACATGCTATAATGATTTGGACACCATCCTGACATTTTATTCCCTTGGTATAGCATTTCTGACAAGCTATGTTTACTAGGGAAGAAAAGAAGTTTATAATAAAAGCTGAAAATGGCAATAATTGACTATAGCATAAACAGAATTTCCTAATGCACCTTATTTCTACCATCTCTTCCTTTTTCTGAAAATTGTTTATTGGCCATCAGATCCGAATGTGGAGCATGGCCTTTATCACCTTACAGGAAGATATTTCAAGACGTGCTATATAAATCCTCCACTGTCCCTCTGTTTCCTCTCGCCAGCAGTTCAGTCATCTGGATGATAAATAAGCTCATGCTGGAGTTAGAGTTTAACTGGCAATGAATTTCACTTTATTGCAATATTTATGAAAGCTTTTTAAAATGTGGTTAAATGAAAGCCTTCTTGTGGGCTGCAATCAATATTTCTTAACATGAGGTAGAGAATCCAAATCTTTAGAGTTTCCATTTGTGAGATCTACACTGCCTTCTCAACAAAGGATCACAATTTTAATAGTCAGGAAGACTTTTTATGTTAAGGACACTTTTATGATTTTGCATTATTATTATTCATAAAGTTGAGATGTTTGGGTTGTTTTTATTTTTTCCCTTTGGCTGGAAGGGAATATGCAGCCAGGGAACTTAGGCCAAGAAACCTGAGTCACAATAATTACTATTTCCAAGCTACAGCACGATGTTTTTCTCTTAAGCCTGTAGAGCAATTAGCAATGTTTTATAACAGCTGTGAGAATTGTTGCTTGACCTCGCCTGATTACAGCTCTGACACTTCTAAGAACAAATTGGTAAACAGTGCTGGCTTTCAAGGCCCTTTCCAAATTTGTAGCAGAGGAGATAGCCTGTTGGGAAAGAGAATTTTTGACAGAAATGGGCTCGGAGGTGGCCCAGGTTGGAGAAGAAATGATCCAACAAAAATGTTGTCTTGTTAGCATGAGAGGACAGCTGGTTTTCTTGGGCTGGGACTCAAAGGGAGACCTCATGTCAGCATCTAACAAACCTAAAAAGATACTAGTCAAGCTGGTTCAAGGTAGAAAAAAAAGAAAACCTTTTTGTTCCTAGAAATAAACTGAGAGAATAATTCCTAGACAGTTCAGTCACTCATTCATGTCCAACTCTTTGCAACCCCATGGACTGCAGCACACCAGGCTTCCCTGTCCATCACCAACTCCCAGAGTTGACTTAAACTCCTGTCAATCGAGTTAGTGATGCCATCCAACCATCTCATCCTCTGTTGTCCCCTTCTCCTCCCATCATCAGTCTTTCCAGGCATCAAGGTCTTTTCCAATGAGTCAGCTCTTCACCTCAGGTGGCCAAAGTATTGGAGTTTCAGCTTCAGCATCAGTCCTTCCAATGAATATTGAGGACTGATTTCCTTTAGGATTGCCTGGTTGGATCTCCTTGCAGTCCAAGGGACTCTCAAGAGTCTTCTCCAACACCAAGTTCAAAAGCATCAATTCTTAGAAGATCAACTTTCTTTATAGTCCAACTCTCACATCCATACATGACTACTGGAAAAACCATAGCTTTGACTATTTGGACCTTTGTCAACAAAGTAATGTCTCTGCTTTTTAATATGCTGACTAGGTTAGTCACAGCTTTTCTTCTAAGGAGTAAGCGTCTTTTAATTTCATGGCTGAAGTCACCATCTGCAGTGATTTTGGAGCCCAATAAAAGAAAGTCTGACACTTGTTTCCATTGTTTCCCCATCTATTTGCCATGAAGTGATGGGACCAGATGCCATGTTCTTCATTTTCTGAATGTTGAGCTTTAAGCCAACTTTTTCACTCTCCTCTTTCACTTTCATCAAGAGGCTCTTTAGTTATTCTTCACTTTCTGCCATAAGGGTGGTGTCATCTGCATATCTGAGGTTATTGATATTTCTCCTGGTAATCTTGATTCCAGCTTGTGCTTCTTCCAGCCATTCAGGTATGACCTAAATCAAATCCCTTATGATTATACAGTGGAAGTGAGAAATAGATTTAAGAGACTAGATCTGATAGACAGAGTATCTGATGAACTATGAATGGAGGTTTCTGACATTGTACAGGACACAGGGATCAAGACCATCCTCGTGGAAAAGAAATGCAAAAAGGCAAAATGGCTGTCTGAGGAGCCCTTACAAATAGCTGTGAAAAGAAGAGAAGTGAAAAGCAAAGAAGAAAAGGAAAGATATACCCATTTGAATGCAGAGTTTCAAAGAATAGCAAGGAGAGATAAGAAAGCCTTCCTCAGTGATCAATGCAAAGAAATAGAGGTAAACAACAGAATGGGAAAGACCAGAGATCTCTTCAAGAATATTACAGATACCAAGGGAACATTTCATGCAAAGATGGGCTCGATAAAAGACAGAAATGGTATGGACGTAACAGAAGCAGAAGATATTAAGAAGAGGTAGGCCTTAGAAAGCATCACTATGAACAAATCTAGTGGAGATGATGGAATTCCAGTTGAGCTATTTCAAATCCTGAAAGATGATGGTGTGAAAGTGCTGCACTCAATATGCCAGCAAATTTGGAAAACTCAGCAGTGGCCACAGGACTGGAAAAGATCAGTTTTCATTCCAATCCCAAAGACAGGCAATGCGAAAGAATGTTCAACCTACCGCACAATTGCACTCATCTCACATGCTAGTAAACTAATGCTCAAAATTCTCCAAGCCAGGCTTCACCAGTACATGAATCGTGAACTTCCAGACGTGCAAGCTGGTTTTAGAAAAGGCAGAGGAACCAGAGATCAAATGGCTAACATTTGCTGGATCATCGAAAAAGCAAGAGAGTTTCAGAAAAACATCTATTTCTGCTTTATTGACTATGCCAAAGCCTTTGACTGTGTGGATCACAATAAACTGTGGAAAATTCTGAAAGTTATGGAATACCAGACCACCTAACCTGCCTCTTGACAAACCTATATGCAGGTCAGGAAGCAACAGTTAGAACTGGACATGGAACAACAGATTGGTTCCAAATAGGGAAACGAGTGCATCAAGGCTGTATATTGTCACCCTGCTTATTTAACTTATATGCAGAGTACATCATGAGAAATGCTGGGCTGGATGAAGCACAAGCTGGAATCAAGATAGCCAGGAGAAATATCAATAACCTCAGATATGCAGATGACACCACCCTTATGGCAGAAAGTGAAGAAGAACTAATGAGCCTCTCGATGAAAGTGAAAGAGGAGAGTGAAAAAGTAGGCTTAAAGCTCAACATTTAGAAACTAAGATCATGGCATCTGGTCTCATCACTTCATGGCAAATAGATGGGGAAACAGTGGAAACAGTGTCAGACTTTATTTTGGGGGCTCCAAAATCACTGCAGATGGTGATTGCAGCCATGGAATTAAAAGACGCTTACTCCTTGGAAGAAAAGTTATGACCAACCTAGATAGTATATTGAAAAGCAGAGACATTATTTTCCCAACAAATGTCTGTCTAGTCAAGGCTATGTTTTTTCCTATGGTCATGTATGGATGTGAGAGTTGGACTGTGAAGAAAGCTGAGTGCCAAAGAATTGATGCTTTTGAACTGTGCTGTTGGAGAAGATTCTTGGGAGTCCCTTGAACAGCAAGGAGATCCAACCAGTCCATTCTAAAGGAGATCAGTCCTGGGTGTTCACTGGAGGGACTGATGTTGAAGCTGAAACTCCAACACTTTGGCCACCTCATGTGAAGAGTTGACTCATTGGAAAAGACCCTGATGCTGGGATGGATTGGGGGAAGGAGGAGAAGGGGATGACAGAGGATGAGATGGCTGGGTGGCATCACTGACTCAATGGACATGAGTTTGACTGAACTCTGGGAATTGGTGATGGACAGGGAGGCCTGGCGTGCTGCGATTCATGGGGTTGCAAAGAGTAGGACGCAACTGAACAGAACTTAATTAAGCCTGGCCCCGCCCATCAGAACAAGCCCCTGTTTCCCCCTCAGTCAGTCTCTCCCATTAGGAGGCTTCCATAAGTCTCTTATTCTTTTCCATCAGAGGGCAGACAGAATGAAAACCACAATCACAGAAAACTAACCAAACTAATCACATGGACCACAGCCTTGTCTATAACTCAATGAAACTATGAACCGTGCCATGTAGGGCCACCCAAGATGGACAGGTCATGGTGGAGAGTTCGACAAAATATGGTCCACTGGAGAAGGGAATGGCAAACCACTTAAGTATTCTTGCCTTGAGAACCCCATGAACAGCACAGAGTCCTAGACAGAGGAAGAGGGAAATGACCTAGCTCCTCCAATTTTCAACACTCTGACTGA
Source organism: Oryx dammah (assembly GCF_014754425.2). Lineage (NCBI taxonomy): Eukaryota > Metazoa > Chordata > Mammalia > Artiodactyla > Bovidae > Oryx > Oryx dammah. Next base: position 36,748,468 of record NW_024070185.1, read on the forward strand.
AATTTCAGTCTTTGTAAGGAGTCCTTTAGGCCCCTCTTCTATACCAAAGTGGACTTCTGACTCAAACATGGGTCTGTGTTTTGCAGAGAAGTTTCCAAAAACAGGGTAGTGGCAATGTGCTAGAGACAACTACAGGTGGGCAAACAAACCAGAATTGGGCAGGGTCCCAACTTGCCTGTGACATGACCATGAATAAGTCAACTTCTCTAAGCTTTAAATACCTCCTTTATAAAATGGGGATCTTTCTGTCAAATATCAGCCAGAGAACATAAAGGAGTAAAGATAAAGTTTCATGGATTAGCAAAGAGGTTATCAAACTAAAACCCATGGGCCAAAATCACCCACCCTACTGTTGGCTCAGTGGTTAAAGCATCTGCCTGCAATGCAGGAGACCTGAGTTCGATCCTTGGGTCGGGAAGATTCCCCTGAGAAGGAAATGGCAACCCACTCCAGCATTCTTGCCTGGAGAATCCCATGAACAGAGGAACCTGATGGGCTACAGTCCACGGGGTTGCAAAGAGTCGGACACGACTGAGCGACTTCACTTGACTCACTTGACTGTCTACTTTTGTAAATAAGGTTTTATTGAAACATAGACAGACTCTATGTATGTCTTAAGTATTGCTTAGTATTATTTCTGTTGCAGGTAGGAGAATGCTAAGATAAAAGTGAATTAAACAATGCAGCTCTCAATAATCTTACTTGACAGGAATCTCACAAGTGGATAATTCTAGGATTGGATAGAACATATCAGTTACATATGCAATTTCTGCAACTCTCCAGAACATCTCAACCTGTCCCACATACCTGCACATTCTTACCTAACAATGTTCAAAGCAGGAGGAGGGGACAGGTAGAAGTGGGCTTTTGTTCTTCATAAACTTTCTTTTCAATGAAAAACTATTTCTGCAAAAATCTCAGAAGACTTCTATTTCCCTTATTGGTCAGAAAAGTCACATATCCAACCTCTAGACCACCAATTATACAAGGAAAGATGATGCTAATACTTGATTAAACTCTTCATGATTCATTTCCTGAAAAAAAGGTATATGTCAACAAAGGAGACAGAGGCAGAAATGACTGCTGCACAGCCAAGTAATAGTGTTTCCAACATATGGCAGCTTGAGAAACAATAAAAGGGGATTTTCCCTGTTACAATTAGGAAAGAAATCTCACAAACTTTTGGAAAACATATTTTTCTAAGAACACAGCAAATTCTCTTCAAAGATCTCAAAACTCAAGTCACTCTGGAGCACCAGCAAACGAAATGCAACAGAGCAGGACTTCCCAAAATATGTTCCCTGGAAAAACAGCCCCTGTGGCAAAATGTTCTGTGGTCAAAAAGATCTGAGAAATGTTGTATATTATATCCTCAAAATACAAATTTCTATAATACAAATTAGCCCAGTATAGCCTCAGCAAAGCTCTGTGTGATACTGCGATTTATAGGAAAAACAGAGCACTGTCCTTCAGTATCCAAGAGGATTGGTTCTAGAAGCCTCAAGCATACCAAAATCCACAGATGATCAAGTTCCTTATATAAAATGGCAAAGTATAAAGAATACAGTCAACCTCCTGTATCCACAAATACATAACATAAGAATATGGAGAGCCAACTGTGTATTTATAAAAAAAAAAGATCTGTATATGTGGTCATTCAGATGACCAAATGTGTTTTCTTCACATATATTTGGTCTTGATCCATAGTCTGTTCCCTTCTCCAGGGGATCTTCCCAACCCAGGGATAGAACCCAGGTCTCCTGCATTGCAGACGGATTCTTTACCAGCTGAGCCACCAGGGAAGCAGTTCCTGGCTCACAGCTCCCCAATCCTTGGAATTTCCTGAGCAGTAAGAACAATGAAATTAATATTCAGAGTCCTGTCTTCAGTTCCTGAAAATACTCCATGGGGGTTGACATTATGATCCCACCTAACAGTGGGGGCTGGTTGCAGAAGAACCAGCCATGTGATTAGAGGACTGGAACGTTCAGTCTCACCCCCTGAAGAGGAAGAGGAGAGAGACTGGCAGTTGAATCAATTGCCACTGGCCAATGATTTAGTCAGTCATGACTATATAATGAAGCCTCCACAGAAGCCGAAAATAACAGCTCTTTGGCCCTTTACTGGAGAGCTTCCACAAAGGAGAAACAGAATACTCCTGTGTGCCACTGTGCCAAGACCCGTGCTCCACGAGGACAGAGCTCCTATGTTTAAGACCTCACTCTATGTATCTCTTCATCTTGCTGTTGATTCAATTTCTTTGATAGCCTTTATAATAACTCAGTAATCTAGTGAGGAAATGAGTTCTCCTGAGTTGTTTGAGCCATTCTAGCAAATTAACTGAAGCTGAGCAGGGAATCTGGTTTATAAATCTCTGATTTATAGTCAGTTGGTCAGAAGTACAGATAACAACCTGGACCGTGACTGGCATCTGAGGTGGGAGGAGGTCTTATGGGACTGAACCCTTTACCTGTGGAATCTGATTCTATCTCTGAGATAATACCATCAAAACTGAGGTGAATTCTCAGACACCCTTTGGGTGTCCAAGAACTGCTGGTTGGTGTGGGGAAACTTACACACAGAAACACACACACACCACCACTGGAATTAAGTCCAGGAACTCTTAATCCCCTGCAATGAAGAACATACCCCCATTTTGTTTTGACTTGTACATTTTAAGGGGTGGGGTGTATAATGCCTCAGAGAAATAGGAATTCCAAAAAACCAACCTGAGTTACCATTACTAAAGATGAAGTGAGAGAGTATACGTTTGACATATGAAGATGGAACACACCCATTTACCTCCAGGTATATCCGGGGGAATTCTTCCCTTCAGTGACTACATACTTGAGTCCTAAATGTCCTCCTCTACTACCCCTTCTCTGGAAATACTCCTCTTAGCAACAGGAAGCAATGATTTCAAGCATACCACTAAATCTGACCAGTATCTGGGAGTCTCAAAGAGTAGACTGAACATATTAAAGGTAGAATACAAACACACATACAATTCTTCTGTGTGTTTTGCACAGGTCTTAACTCTTGTTAAGGCACATACTCTTCTTCCCTTATCAGTTTAAAGATCCCTCCTCTAAACCATGTATTGGGATTAATACAGGGTGAGACTGATGGTGAAGGTTAGGGTCCCTTGTCTCTAAATCCTCAGAGTTCAAATGATTTACATTCTTTTGTCCCAGATTAGGTTGTTTCTTCTGGTCACCTGCTTCACCCACTTCCCATTTGTTTTCCCCCTCAATGTATACTCAGTGGAAATAATATGAGATTTGGAATTAACTAAACCCACGCTGGATGTGAGAGCTGGATAAAGAAAGCTGAGCACCAAAGAACTGATGCTTTTGAACTGTGGTACTGAAGAAGACTCTTGAGAGTCCCTTGAACTTCAAGGAGAACAAACCAGTCAATCCTAAAGGAAATCAGCTCTGAATAGTCACTGGAAGGACTGATGCTGAAGCTCCAATACTTTGGTAACTTGATGTGAAAAACTGACTCATTGGAAAAGTCCCTGATGCTGGGAAAGATAGAAGGCAAGAAGTGAAGGGACGACAGAAGATGAGATGGTTGGATGGCACCACTGACTCAATGGACATGAGTTTGAGCAAACTCAGTGAGATTGTGAAGGACAGGGAAGTCAGCTGTGCTGCAGTTCATGGGGTTGCAAATAGTTGGACATGACTTAGCAACTGAACAACAAAATCTAGACTCAAATCCTGCTTTCCTATATCCTTGCTAAGTTACATCTCTGAGTTTCAAATCACTCATCTGTAACAAGTAAATAATACTTACCTTAAGGTACTGCTTTTAGAATTGTATAGTAAACATATGTAAAATGCCAATCATCAGTTTGGAACTAAAGTAGGTACAGAATAAATGTTGCTTTCTCTTATTTGTGCTATAGCTATGAAAAGTAACAGTAAACATTTACTGAGTGCTTATGGTTTGCCATGCACTTGCTAAATGTTTTATACTAATTATCTCATTTAATCCTCATAAGAATCCTATAAGGTAGGTGCTAATATTATCTTCATTTTAAAGATAAATTAACTGAGGTTTGTATGGAGTCTATGCAATTGACCAATCTCACCAGGTATGGATTCTAAAAAAGATCTGTCGAACCCTATGGCTATTCCCTGAGACACTGCAGCAGAAACCACAAGTTGTCCATGAATACCTATTCTCCTCTTCCTCCATAGTACCTTGACTTTATCTGAGCCCTTGACTTTATCTGAGCCCTTGCCTGGACTAACCTTCCCTGCCTCCCTCACAAATGGAAACTAGCTGGCTCAGTTGTCTCCAGGGGAAGGTGATGAGAAGTTACATGTGGCTCTTCTGGGCTGGGATGTCTAAGTGAGCAGGTGGCCCACCATTTCTTTCTTCCATTTCCATCCTGTGGGTATAGACCATGACTAAGTCCCAGGGGATGGGAGAGTCATAAGATGGAAGGAGTATGAGTTTCTAAATTGCCAGATGAAGGAGAGCTCTTTGCCTACCCAAGCATCCACTTTGGACTGTTACACAAGGAAGAAATGAGTTTCTACTCAGTCCAGGCCAATTTAGGTGTAGGTCTATTTGTTACAGCAGTTAGTGTACTCTAACCACAATAGCCATAAAGATTTTAACTTACTGTGCATTCATTTTACTTTCTTGTCATCATTGCTGTTAGCCTAATAACCTCCCTTTCTAACTAAACTTGAGTCTCTTTGTTTCGTTTTCATCTAGGAATGCTTTAGGTTACTATTCCTTCTCTTCTGCCTTTGCCATAGTTCCTTTCAGTTTTCCCCAGCCCATTTTCTTTTCTGTTTCCCAGAGACCAGTATATTCTACCATCATTCTCTTCTTTCCTTCTACTTAACTCCTACTTAGTTTTATCACATCCCAAAGCACCATCCCTTCCTTGGTAGAGTCTGCTTGATCCCTGTGCAGCATTAGACTCAAATATTCACAGGATATTGGCAAGTATGTGACAATAGCATCTTTATATTGTTACCCAAAGCTCACTGACAGCATTTAAAAGCCTTACAATGGTAGTAGGCAGGGAAGGGCATATGTAGGAGAAGAGTAAGCAAGCAAGGGGTGAAAAAAAATGGTCAAAATGTGATCTTTCCCCACAAGTAACTTTATAGTCTAGAAAGAATGCAGAAAAGAGCACCAAAGTATGTGCTTGGAGCTTACACTAAAAGATAGGAGGATCCACTAAAAAGGATATAGAGAGAGTTAAGAAGTTCAGATAGTAGGAAATAAGGTTTGAAATCTCATCTCCAGTTCCACTCAAGTAAATTCATGGTGTATGTATGTGTATTTATACATACATACACACACACACACACACACACACACACACAGCGACAGAGAGAGAGAGAGAACTTTCTTCACTAAAAAACAAAGATGAACAATTTAAAAAATCCATTGTGTGTTTTCAGAAATTACAGTATATTATCATGGACTTGGTCCTTGATGTTCATCTCCTATGACAGAGGACAAATGGGCACAACTCATGGAAAGGTCATCTCTATTGGAGGACTCTGCCCAAAATTTCCATATGGGAGCTCAGCTCAGAGCCAAATACTAGGGAGCTACAAGGTATCTCCACTTTGGGTGAAAATAAACATTGTGCTTTCATGCATTTTAGATGGAGGACATTCAGCATAATTTAATATTCCTTTGAAACAGTGGTGATTGTCCTGTGGTTTAATATAGCAAAGTCCTCTAGGACTACTGAGATACAAATGACAAGCATCTTAGGCTTAATTTTTTCTTCTTACTGTATCTTTCGAGTTCTGGTGTTTGCTTGGATCCCTTTTTCTGCCAGGCCAGCAGCTGTCATTCCTATCTATCAGTTTTTCTATATAGCTGACGGTATTAAGATCACTGCTAAAGTTAAAACTTGGTTATTCTAGAATTATGTCAAATATACAGGAAGTTAGAGTGAGGTTCTATGGACCTCTCCTATGAAAAATGATATGTAAAGCAAAGATGCATTAGATTGAGAGGAAGAAAGGCCATTTGGGCAGGGAAATCCCTACAAGAATCTCCTGTGAACAAACCAACAAAACTAAACAGAGGAGAGAGCATCAATACTGGCCCTAAAATAATCACTACCACCACCATCACCATCTCTATGTCTATCCATATCTGTTTCTACTAATGATAAGTAACATGAGAAAATGAGTTTCTACTGTGTGTAATAATTCAACTTAGGTTTGAATCCTCATTTAGTCTTCTTAATTTTGGTCATCATTGGCAGCTTACTCACTTAGCAAAGCTTTAGCTTCTTTGTTTTGGGAAGCAATTATAATAATATGCACCAGAGATCAAATTGCCAACATCCGCTGGATCATGGAAAAAGCAAGAGAGTTCCAGAAAAACATCTATTTCTGCTTTATTGACTATGCCAAAGCCTTTGACTGTGTGGATCACAATAAACTGTGGAAAATTCTGAAAGAGATGGGAATCCCAGACCACCTAACCTGCCTCTTGAGAAATCTGGATGCAGGTCAGGAAGCAACAGTTAGAACTGGACATGGAACAACAGACTGGTTCCAAATAGGAAAAGGAGTACGTCAAGGCTGTATATTGTCACACTGCTTATTTAACTTATATGCAGAGTACATCATGAGAAATGCTGGACTGGAAGAAACACAAGCTGGAATCAAGATTGCCAGGAGAAATATCAATAACCTCAGATATGCAGATGACACCACCCTTATGGCAGAAAGTGAAGAGGAGCTAAAAAGCCTCTTGATGAAAGTGAAAGAGGAGAGCGAAAAAGTTGGCTTAAAGCTCAACATTCAGAAAATGAAGATCATGGCATCTGGTCTCATCACTTCATGGCAAATAGATGGGGAAACAGTAGAAACAGTGTCAGACTTTATTTTGGGGGGCTCCAAAATCACTGCAGATGGTGATTGCAGCCATGAAATTTAAAGACGCTTACTCCTTGGAAGAAAAGTTATGACCAACCTAGATAATATATTCAAAAGCAGAGACATTACTTTGCCAACTAAGGTCTGTCTAGCCAAGGCTATGGTTTTTCCTGTGGTCATGTATGGATGTGAGAGTTGGACTATGAAGAAAGCTGAGCGCCAAAGAATTGATGCTTTTGAACTGTGGTGTTGGAGAAGACTCTTGAGAGTCCGTTGGACTGCAAGGAGATCCAACCAGTCCATTCTGAAGGAGATCAACCCTGGGATTTCTTTGGAGGGAATGATGCTAAAGCTGAAGCTCCAGTACTTTGGACACCTCATGAGAAGAGTTGACTCATTGAAAAAAACTGATGCTGAGAGGGGTTGGGGGCAGGAGGAGAAGGGGACGACCCAGGATGAGATGGCTGGATGGCATCATGGACTCAATGGACGTGAGTCTGAGTGAACTCCGGGAGATGGTGATGGACAGGGAGGCCTGGCGTGCTGCGATTCATGGGGTCGCAAAGAGTCGGACATGACTGAGCGACTGAACTGAACTGAAGGTGGAGAAGAAAATGGCAAACCACTCCCGTGTTCTTGCCTGGAGAATCCCAGGGACAGAGGGGCCTTGTGGGCTGCCATCTATAGGGTCTCACAGAGTCAGACAGGACTGAAGCAACTTAGCAGCAGCACCCCTAAGGTATGGGTGGATGGCAAGGGTTAAATGAGATAATATATGTAAATGTGCCTCACCCATTGTTGGTGCTCATTTTCAGTTAAGAATATCCTCTCTTCTGCTGGATGTAATCATGATGTAACTGTCAGTATTAACTGCCTCATGTGCCTGGCCAAGGGGTGGATATATGCACAGTTTGAGGCCAATTACATTCCCTCCCCTGGTAATCTGAAATGTGTGTGTCATTAAAGAGAAAAAATAGTAGGAGCTGAATCTTGGTAATGAACACTCCTCAAAGAAGAGGGTATCTGTCCTTTAGTTCATACCTGGCTCCAGAAAGCTCTCTTGGTTCTTGCCTTTGAGAAAACTCAGTTGTTCAATTCTTCCTTAGAGTCAGCATTTATTCCGTCTCCCTGGTACAATATATCCTCTCCCCTACCCTCACCACAGGGTAGGGGGTAGGGGATAAGCTTGCAAACAAAAGGTACCAAAGGAGACATCATGCTATTGTCTATGAAGGTATGCTAATACTAATACAGAGACACAGACTGTGAAGATATTTTCTTTACCACCCCTCCCGGACAAGGAAAAACAACTAATCTCTACCATCATATTGAAATAGTACTGGTTTTTTAAGACAATGGTGATGAATTTCCTAACGCTCTAAAAGCAGTCTTGTGTTGAAACATGGGGGCTGACACAAATGTTTTGCCCATCCAGATTCTCTGTTCTTGAAGGGCAAAAACAAAAGGACTGTGTATCCAGGAGAAGCACTAAATGGTTGCAAAAGGCACAGGTTTTCTCTTTTCCAGAGCAATACGCAGAGAGCCTCCCAGAACACACTACAGGCTATTTTCTTGCAGAAATAATCTGTAAGTGCCACTCAGAAACAGAGCCTCAGTAAGGATAGACACTACAGTTGACAAGTAAGGAAGTTCCAAGATATGGTTCCTGGCACGGCCAAGCCAGGGCAAAGTTCTTCCCACTTATATCAACTAAAATCTGCCTTGAAACTTGTTTTTAACAAGCAGGCCCCACGAACCAAAAATGTCAGTGTATGCAGTAGCCTGCATTCCCTGAAAATCCAAGCAAGGAACACAGAAGATCAAGCTAAGAGTGAAAAACTGAGGTCCAAGAGTACAAACTAGGAATCCGCTGAAGCCAAGTGAAATGCAAAAAGAAACTTGAAATTAAAATATTCCTCACTTTAAGCAAAAGATACGCCAAAGGAATGATGTCACATTGAATCACTTGAAACAAAATCATCTCAAATGCATTAAAGGAGCTAGTTCTTTGTAGTAAGCCAAGGATGACTCCACTTTAAAATCAAGGAGTTTTCAGGGACCTTGCTGTTTATCCAGTATAATAATTCTTTTAAAAAATCAAAGAATTTTCACAAACAGCAGATAATCCTTTCCAGTCTTTTCTTAGTCATCTTCGGATTTTTTTCCCCTATTTCCCACACTGAAATTTTTCAATTTTCTTCCTTGTTCATTTTTAGGCAATCAGAATAAAGAAAGAGAAGATATATACCCCAGCCACCACTATAAACACTTATTTTCAGTCATTATCACTTCCATCCCTTCTTTCTCTGAAAAGGCATCTGCATCTCTTTGCCATATGCAAACTTTACTCCATGCTCTCCGATCAATCTCTCATTTGCTTCTCCTTTACAACTTTGACTAGAGTTCCACCTTTCTCTCTTCCACCTCTCTCACACTCTTTTTTTATTGTTCCCCCACCACTTCTCTACACATAGTCCACAGATAATAAAGAACAAGTTATTTCCTTTTCTTCCACTCTTCCTGGTAACAGAATATATCCTATCATCAGGTAACTGAAACCTGGAGAGGAGACAATTCTTTCAGCATAATAAGGTGCAGATCCTTATAAGCAAGTGACTAGTCTTTCCAGTGCTTAAGATCTAATTTTTGTTCATAGTGCTTTACCTTGAGGCAGGGCCAGCTACACAATGTGTAGGACCCAGGACAAAACAAAAATGTGGGCACACAGTTCTGTGACCATAAAAGCAGTAAAATATAGAGCTCTCCCCTTTCTTCAGTGTCTTTTTCCTGATCTGTCATGGTGGGATTTATTGGTTATACAATGTTATCACAACTGAGGCACAGTGACACTTGCTGGGAGTGTGCAGACCCTTCCAGAATCAGGGCCAGGGGCCCCGTCATGTGAATCAATACACACCCGACCATCTGCTGGGTTCCCCTCCCACCAGCTATTGTAATGCCCTTGAGCTGGAGGCAAAGATACCAATATCCCCATCCCACAGGCCCAGCTCTCCAACGCATGCAGATAAACAACCCCCAATGGATTGCATCCTCCATGCCAAGGCATAATCTATACCTGGATAGGAGGTGTCCAGGAGGCTCACCCCACTAAGCTTCCCACCCTACTGCCATAGGATTGTATGCACCAGACTCCCACCCTCCTTGAGCCTAGGTCCTTGCCTAGGTGGGTATGGGGAGCAGCAACAGCAGCTGGGGAATGATGGCAAATCACAGAATGAGTAGTCTGGGCTACTGGGAAGCAGGAAGGGCAGTCAGCCAAGCACCCATCCCAAGGAAGCAAGGACACCCAGCACTGACCAAGGTTTTGAGCCCTCTGCAGTACGTATGCTCCATTGTCTCATTAGACTTCACTTAGGAAACCAAGTTCAAAGATAAAAATTTAAAATTTCAAGATAGTAAAAATGGAATATTAATCCCCAAGCTTTGAGCCCTTTGATACATATAGTCTTATGTGAAAAGTCATGAAGCTGGTCCTTCCTGGGGGCCAACTGCTGTCACCATCTTGCCCCATCCCTTTGACCATCCTTATGATATGCAACCACCTCCTAATAACTCTATACCCAATTTTACTCCCATTCAACCCACACTTCATGTTTTCAATAGGCTAAGCTTTCTGAAACACAAGTCTGGCTGTATCTATCCCTCTACTTAAAAATTCTTCAATGATTCCCCCTTGTCCTCAGGATAAAACCACATAGGAGTTGCAGAAAGCAAAACCAAAATTCCCTATATTAAGCAGAGAGTTTTAATCCAGAGTATTAGGAGTTTACAAATTAGTTAGAAGGGCTCAAGGAGTGGGCTCCAGGTCAGGGTTTCCAGGAATGAATCCCAGAGATACAACAGAATTTGCCCACCAAAGATACTGCTGCTCCAACCACAAATAAGAATAGGAAGTCAGGAGAGTATCACTCAAGCTGTTGGCTTCCAAATATATTGCTGTAGTTGTAATCTCTCAGGATATCACTGCCACCATCACATCCTCTCAATGTCTACAAAGGGCTAAAGACTAGACATTGGGAGAATGCAAAGTCTTTACCACCATGCTTGCAAACAGATATGGCCAAAAGCAGTAGAAAGATGGGTTCTACCTCACTTCTGCTTTCTAAATCTCATGGGAGAATATCTGATTGATGGAGTCTATCTACTGCAAGAGATTCAAGGAAGTCAGAGTTTTAGGTTTTCAGGACGTGAAGTAGAGAAAGGCTCTCTAAAACAAGGTTAGAAATAAATAAAGCTACTCCTCATATGTACCAAAGATGTCAACCTAATTTTCTAGTTTTCTCTATCATTCTCCCCATTATGTCTTCCATGAATCCTTCAGTTCCTCCATGATGACAACTTGCATTTCTCCTAGAAGCCGAAACACTTAAGAGTCTCTGTACATTTCCTTACAACAGTCATGGAATGCCCTTACCTTCATTTTCAGACTCTGAAAATACCACTCACCTTTCATGATCCATTTTAAACATCACCTCCTCTGAAATTTTCCATCTGAAGTAATTTATTTATTCTCTCTGAATCCTTTAATCATTTTTCCCATACCACTGTCACTAAATCTATTCCCCTCATGTTTTAGTGGTGGGTGTGACACTAGGCTGAGAGGTCCAAAATGAAAAAAATCATCTTGTTCTTTGGTATCCCCTCTACCTAGCCCAAGGTTAAAATATACAACCAATGTATACTGACAGAATGAATCTGTTGAGCAGAGCTGGAATTCTTTCAAGTCAGACTTGTTCATAAAGTAGACCCATCTATACTAATAAATTTACAAACAGGTTATGAAAGTCAAATCCATTAGAGCAGAATGAAGTAATTATGGAGCAGAAAAGATAGCTGGTATCTCATAATAAGGGGATCATATAAAGCATAAAAACCTCTCTCTTGCTCTCTTTTCTCGGAGGACTCTAGAATGTGGAACTCATCAAGCTTAAGTACCAAACAGAAGCAAGTCAAGTGCGTAGCCTGTTATTTATATATCTCCCTCTTGTGGTAATTAGGGAGATTTCATTTTCTCTTACAGTAGTCATAATTAGAATTTAATAGAAACAAGACACATTTCAGTAAAAAACTGCTACATTCATGTGGTTTAAAGTATATTAATCCAACAAGTTTCACTTATCTGTGTCTGCTTAAGGTCTTAGTCATGAACGATATAGACAAGAAGAGTATGTATAATACATTCCAGGACTTCCCTGGTGATCCAGTGGTTAAGAGTTCACCTGCCAATGCAGGGAACAAGGGTTCAAAGATTTCACATGCCTTGAAGCAACTAAGCCTATGTGCCCCAACTACTGAGCTTGCATGCTGCGACTAAAGAGTAACCCCCTGCTTGCCACAACTAGAGAAAGCCCATGTACAGCAATGAAGACCCAGTGGAACAAAAAATAAATAAAAATAAAATAAAAGCATTACAGGGGGCCCTTTCCCCTCAGTGGGAATTAAACACAAGGTTAATGTTGTTCTGATAAAAGTCAAGACCAGCATACTCCATGATGCCATGCACAATTACCTCCTGCCAGTTTAGGGATGCCTTTTTCTAAACTTCTCTACTGTACTTAAGATTTTCAATCAAAAAATATTGAGTGTACGCCAAATACACTTTCCAGGACAGAAATAAAGTAAACCAAGATCCTACCCACTATGGGCTTCTCATTTAGTAAAGGAGATAATAAAATGAAGAGAATAGATAAAGGACCAGATTCAGTGGTTCTTACAGTGGGTAAGAGATTTACATGTGGAAGATTTTTAAAATATGTTCCTAACTACCTGGACTCTAAAATAATAATTTTGAAAGAGCTCAAGTGATTCTCATATGCACACTCTCTTTCCCCTTTAAGAACCACTGAACTAGGAGTTCAAAAGATTATAAATTACTTCCTGTATAGGGGAGTTAAGTACCAGGGTGACTTTGGGAAGGAAGTAACACCAAGTTTAGTGCTGTGCAGTTCTGAGAAACAGAGGTGTAACCCTGAATATCTACAGAGACCCGGCAGGTAATGCAAATAAATGAAGCATTCTGCATCACACTGATCTCAGGGAGTAGTGGGGACTATGACTAGCTAGAAAGCTCTTGATCCTTTTCAGATAGAATAACCACCTCTGAGCTCCAGCCACACAAGAGAACAAGCCTAATGCTGCTGTATCTTTCAAATTGTTAGATGATATCATAAATTTGGAACTCTGTGTTGAACTGGAAGTTCATTCAAAACAGTTTAAACCAAACATGGATGTGAGTTCTATCAGGCCTCTAGGCTGTTGAACTCACCTGCTTTTAGGCTCTGTGCTAGGTGATGGAGTACAGACAACAGTGTTTCCACCCACAGAGTGCCTACAGTCCAGAGGACACAGACAAGTGAGAGACTGCAACTGTTCCTTGTAACCAGAGCCTCACAGCACTGTGAGAACAGAAAGGAAAGGACACTCACTTCTCAGGGGAGTGTTTCAAAGAGGCAGGGGCATTTGAGTTCAACCTGGAAAAATAAGTAAGCTTTTTCTAGGTGGGCAGGTAGAAGCACCAAGGCTAAAAGAACAGCATTTTAAAGGCTTGGAAATACAACAGTGTCTTTCCTCAGGAAGACCATGAACTCCCCCAGAGCACTGTACATCTTTTCCTCTGATTAGTGTACTCAGTCTAAGGCCACACATTGAAGATTCTCCATAAATAGTTCTTGAAAAATTTTGAGACTCACAGCTATGAGGTATATTAACATTAAATAGGTCTCCCCTAGTGAAAGAGTGATCTGAAGCAATTATCAAAATTTCAGAAAGCCCCAAACCTTTGATTTGTGCCAATGTCTTAATGAAAGTGAAAGAGGAGAGTGAAAAAGTTGGCTTAAAGCTCAACATTCAGAAAACTAAGATCATGGCATCTGGTCCCATCACTTCATGGGAAATAGATAGGGAAACAGTGGAAACAGTGTCAGACTTTATTTGGGGGGGCTCCAAAATTACTGCAGATGGTGACTGCAGCCATGAAATTAAAGACACTAACTCCTTAGAAGGAAAGTTATGACCAACCTAGATAGCATATTAAACAGCAGAGACATTACTTTGCCAACAAAGGTCCATCTAGTCAAGGCTATGGTTTTTCCAGTGGTCATGTATGGATGTGAGAGTTGGAATGTGAAAAAAGCTGAGCACTGAAGAACTGATGCTTTTGAACTGTGGTGTTGGAGAAGACTCTTGAGAGTCCCTTGGACTACAAGGAATCCAACTAGTCTATCCTAAAGGAGATCAGTCCTGGGTGTTCACTCGAAGGACTGATGCTGAAGCTGAAATTCCAATACTTTGGCCACCTCATGCGAAGAGTTGACTCATTGGAAAAGACCCTGATGCTGGGAAAGATTGAGGGTGGGAGGAGAAGGGGATGACAGAGGATGAGATGGCCCGATGGCATCACCGACTCGATGGACATGAGTTTGGGTGAACTCCAGGAGTTGGTGATGGACAGGGAGGCCTGGCGTGCTGCGATACATGGGGTCGCAAAGAGTCCGACATGACTGAGTGACTGAACTGAACTATGATGTAACTAGGCCTTTAGCTTAGGAAGAAAAGAAAATTTAGAAATCAAGAAATTCCCTTCCCAGCCACACAAAGCTCATCCTTACTTGCCCACAGGCTGATGATCTAATCATAAGAAATTCATATTCTTGACAGTTCTCCCTCTCTCTCCCTTTTTATTCCTTTTCGTCTTGTTCTCTGACCCTATTGTCTCTACCAGAACATCAGTTAGGAGCCAGCCATTTAGCTCATCCATTTTGCTAGCTGTCAATAACTTTCATGTAAGACCTGAAGGAGGGCATATCAAACTCAGATTTCTGTACTTTCTGAGAAATTTCAGCCATTATATTCTTCTAGTCCCTTATTTCTATGGATGAAGAGTCAGCTAAACATTCAGAACCCAAGAGGACTGAGGCTTCAGATTGCCTGGTCTATCAAAGGCTATTGAGTCATAACTCCCTTTACCACAGAAGCCAGGACTCCTAAGCTGAAACACAATCTCTTCACTTAGAATATGCAAGACCCAACTTGTTCCTATGAGAGCCAATACAGCTAATCACTTTCTAAGAGGAATGAATGTGATTTCAAACTATGCTTGTCTGCAAGCAATGGAATTCAGAAATTCATATTTTTTTTTTTTTGTGACGAGCAAGAAATGGAAACAGAAAAATATGTTGCCAGGCAATGTACTATGGAGAAATGGCGAGAAATAATGCAAAAGCTCTTCTACCTCAGTTTTCCAAAGGCTGTTAGTTTATCAGAGTTCAGGGAACAAAAGGAAAAATTTTCTTTCCCAAACTATCTATTTTCTGGCTCATAAATCTCATCCAGGGAAAATATTTTTCTCTCTTTCTATTCCCTCTCCAATTGCCAATTTATATAGTCTTCTGCAATTTCCCTCAACATCATTTACTAAATATATCATAATATACTCTTTCCCTCAGGCCACCATTTCAAGAGACACCTTTCCCATTGTGGGAATTTCTCAAATAAATCACCCCATTTGGATTTTCTTCCCTCCATATATTTAGTGCTGGGAACACACTGGGGAAGGTTATAAAAGCCAAAATTCAACTTTGAAATGTCAACATATTTGGAGTGTAGGCTTAAGGTGCAGAATGACTCCTAAGGGCAAAGTCAATCACCTCTTTGGTTTGTTGAGTCTCCAGAATGATTTTACAAATGTTTTTGTTAAAATAATAACCTTCCCCCATCCCAAGTAAAAGCTGTGCCAAGCACTCTCTCCCTTCATGTGGTTTTTGGGGAAAATTCAACCCATACATTTTTGTCTTACTTAAATTCAGATCATTACAAGCTTTAGGCACTTCTTGTTCCTCAGCCAAGACCTTTGGCTATCTGTGTAAATATAAATCAATACCAAAAAATGAGCACTTCTTTGAAACTCAAATCCTCACATTTGAGGCAAGGCTCTATTGTGAAACCATCATCTCCTTATTTCTATCCTTTCCTGCCTAGGCCGGGGGTTCATAAACTATGCTTATGGAACCAATCTGACTGACAGCCTGTTTTGTATAACTTATGAACTAAAAATTGATTTTACATTTTTAAAGGATAGTAAGAACAAAAGTTTTGTTTAATAGCACACAAAGAATTATATGTAACCTTGAATGTATTGATACATGGCCCATAAGCCTGAAATATTTACCATCTGGATTTTTAGAAAAAAAACATGCCAACCCCTGACCTAGACAAATATTTATCTCTTTGTTGTTTAGGTCCATGTCAAATGTCTAAACACAGGTACCATGTATCTTTACTTAGACAAATCACAGTCGAAACAGATTATAAAATGGGGAAAAACTGTTTTATATTTGATTCTGTGATCTATTTCAGATAATTGTTTTAATTTGGGTTCACTTATAAGCAGACTCCAAGACAAAGATTGATGAGCAAGAAGTTTAGTTGGGAGATGAGTCCAAGAAACACTAGGGGTAAGACAGGAGGGTGTGAGGAGAACAGGGAAGCAGCCTGTACAGGATGTGTTATTGTGCAAGTTTACTACTGTGGGTAAATGAACTTCCCACCTTTAGGCAAGCTCCAGCTAGTGTGGGACAGACAGCTCAGAGTTAGTCCACATGTGAAGTCAGGGAGGTAGGACACGGACACCTCACCTCTCACCAAGCTTACCTGAGAGACAGCTGCTTTTAGAATCATAATTCTCTAGAAATTCCAGCTTTAGACCACAGAGTGGCCTCCAGTCATCAGAGAAGGCCTTCAAGTAGAGATGTGTGGAGGCTAGGAGTTTGAACAAGTGTGAGTGGGCGCGGAGAACATCCGCTACAGTATTCTGTCCTTTGCAATGCCTCATTCTAAATGAACTCCAAACTGTCACTGCTTCTCCAAGGTGGTCACAGTTTGTTTTTCTTTCTACTTTTATTGAGATATAACCGATATATAACATCATGTACATTTAAGATGAACAATGTGTCGATTGGATACATTCATATACTGCAAAATGATTACTACCATAGCATTAGCTAACACCTGCATATAATTTCTGAAACAAAACCTAAAACAGGAGGGTTAGAGGCAGAAACTAGTCTTTACTTCCACAAATGATTTTTTCATCTGTCCTCTTTACCACCCATGGTACCTCCTCCTCACCCTCAGACAGCACTTTTGTTGGTCTAGATTGCTTTCATTCCCTAGAGTCTAAGCTTCTGGTAAAAAATACTCTTGGCATGCTGTTGTTACTAGAATTGCTTGCCAATTCATGTTGAACACTGGGCTTGAATTCACCTAGAGGTAACCCAGTGATTTGCCTGAATTCAAGACTTCTCCTCCCCGCCCCCATTACATAGCAGAAATCTCATCTCTGCATGATAATCAGGGCTACCTATTGTTGATACTACAGTATGGTATAGTATAATATAGTATGGTAGTATATAACATAATCTAAGTCATTTCTTGCCCCACTGTCTACATGCATGAGAAGCCCACAATGTCCAGACTACAATCATAGCCTTGGGACTCATGGAACTGTTAATGTGTTCCCCAACAGAAGTGACCCCCTCTCCGCAACCAACTCCCTCTGGAAATCAGGATCTCTAGCTCAGTTGAGACTAAATTTGGGGAGATGGAAAACACAAATTCCCCAGCTCACTGGGGGTGATGATAAGGTAACCTTTCCTACTTCCGCATCTGGTATTCCAGACTCACTTCCTCCAGTTATCAAGACACAACACCTTAGAGTAGACATCAGTTCAAAATACACATTACATCATGAAAGATAATAGCCCAACGCTATGGGATATTGCCAAGCTGGCTTCTTAGCTGTGCTTTAGACTCTGCCAGGTAGAATCTCCTGAATGGGGTAGAATATTTTAAGGCCAGTGGACACCATGGTGGTCATGTGCTCATTGTCACAGCTTCTTCCTTGAAAAACAGGTTGCTTGATACAAAGTGGTGCAGGATCCTATGATAATAAATCAGACAATGAGCACATGATCTGTCTGGGACTTCAGTCAGATGTGCCAACCAAGCCACTCTAGACAGGGAAGGTGCTTTTGTCTGAGTCCCCCCAAAACTCATATGCTTAAATCTTAATCCCCGAGTGAAAGTCGCTCAGTTGTGTCCAACTCTTTGCGACCCCATGGACTATACTATCCATGGAATTCTCTAGGCCAGAATACTGGAGTGGGTAGCCTTGCTCTTCTCCAGGGGGATCTTCCCGACCCAGTGATTGAAGCCAGGTCTCCTGCACTGCAAGTGGATTCTTTACCAGCTGAGCCACAAGGGAAGCCCAAGAATTCTGGAATGGGTAGCCCATCCCAACCCAGGAATTGAACTGGGGTCTCCTGAAGTGCAGGCAGATTCTTTACCAACTGAGCTATCAGGGAAGCCCCTTAACCTCCAAAGGTAATGGTATTAGTAAATGGGGCCTAGGGTAGTACTTAAGTCAAAAGGATGGAGCCCTCATGAATAAGATTAACACTTTTATAAAAGAGGTCCCATAGAGCTCACCAGCTTCTTCTACCACATGAGGACAAAGTGAGCAGTCACTAGCTATGAACCAGGAAGAGGGGCCTCACTCCACTACACTAGAGCCATAATCTCAAACTTCCAGCCTCCAAAACTGAGAGAGAAATTCCTTTTTAAGACACCCCATCTGTGGTATTTTACAATAGCATCCTGAACAGACTAAGGCATAAGACAAACTCATTTCTAGAATATATACCAACACAAGGCAAACGAATCTCTGTCCTCTCCAGGTAGAAGGGGTCCAGTGTAATCAATTTGCCAGCAAGGGCCTAATTAATTTCCTCAAAAAATAGTACCATAAAGAGGGCTCAGCACTGCTCTCTCTTGTTGACACTTTGGACATTCTATATTAGCTGCTGGATCAGCCTTAGTAAAAGGGAGCTCACGCCTTTGGGCCAACACAGAGCCTCCATCCTTGCCAATATGGCCACTTTGGTCATGAGCCCACTATGCAAGTACTTTGCTGGACTCTATAGGACAAGTTACCTCTTCAGCCTTCTTGTTCAGTGACACCTCTGTGGTGGATGCTCTCCAATGGGCATTGATGTGAATCCCAAAGATCTGCATGCTTCATGACCCCTCCCACAGGACTATCTACAAGTCTCTCTTCTGCATCTGTTTGTTCTCCATCTTTCCATCTCTCTCTTTCCAGGCTCCTGACTAAGCTGCAAACCCACTCACCACTTCCCAGGAATTTATCTTGCTGCCCACCAAGTCGATGGTCAGGTATATGCCTCAGTACTCTGTCCACTGAGAGAATGTCCCCTCACCACTGTCTCACAGCCATGCCTGAATGTGGCTATCATGCAGCAACAGTCCATACTAAACCAACCCATTTTTGATTCAGGTCTGGATACTTTCTTCCCCCACCAGTCAGCCACTGTGAACTCCCTAAAGCCATAGGCATGAGCTCAAGAAGAGACATCAGTACAATACGGGTAGATGACATGAGAGCTGGGGCCACCTGTTCACTCAGCTGTGCCCTCTGGACAAGCTCATTCATGTCCTGAATATATAATCTCCATTGTATAATGGGTTACTGCTGTATTCTCTTGACTTTATTACTTAATAGGTCTGACAATATCCAACTCATCCTGAGTAGCTCCAATTACACAATCACTAAATGTCCTCCATGAGGCTGAGGGTAAGGAGCATGCCAGGAACAGCATCTCAAACAATGCTCACATTCCTGCTGCAGATGGCATGGATTTGCTCCAGGGGTCTGTGCGATGATTCTCCTATTGAAGCTTGCCAGAGACCTTGTCACAGATACGTCTAATAATGTGGGATCCGCTGGGTCATATGGCCCAATCAGCTGTCCTGAATGTGTACTGAAAACTGATACCACTGCAGAGACTTCACTTTTTTTGTGCCCCATTCAAAACCAGTAGCCTAATGAGTTGCATGATAAATGAGCTGGAACAGCATTTTCAAATATGGCTTGTACCATCTCTAAAATTTGCCTACACATGCATGCTTCTTAGAGGTAGGAGGTACCTGATTTGGAGGCAGTTTATTTCCCACCCACTCTCTGCATGTGTCTTTCTAGAATCCAGAATACTCACCACCTCCTGCTCATGTCCAATTAACATAGTATCCCAATAATAGTCTAGGATACTAAAGTACTAAAATGCCAAGAAATGATATGCCTCAAATTTTAATATAAACCTGTATTGCCAAATTCTTAAGGAGTATTGAGAGTCCAAAAATTAAATTTCCATAATTAAGTTAAAGCCTCAAGTAATTAAAGTTTGTAGTTATATTATCTTTCCCTTGTAAGTTAAAAGTCCAAAGAAAGTGAAGTCCAAATTCATTCTCCCCAATGTCCTCTTTGGAAGTGTTGAGTCCTAGAGTTCTCAATGCCTGGGCAGAATTTTAGGAGTGTGCTAACAGCAATAGTTCAATGGTCTCTCACTGGAATGGACATAGTTTATCCTGGACTCTGTGAAGTTAAACTAGACCAATGCTAAGTCTTAACTGCACATTAATTCTTAAAGTTCAATTAGTTAGGCCATGCACTGGCATCACCTCCAATACATTTAGAGAGGATAACATAGGCAAAACACTCTCTGACATAAACCACAGCAGGATCCTCTATGACTCACCTCCCAGAATATTGGAAATAAAAGCAAAAGTAAACAAATGGGATCTAATTAAATTAAAAGCTTCTGCAGAACAAAGGAAATTATAAGCAAGGTGAAAAGACAGCCTTCAGAATGGGAGGAAATAATAGCAAATGAAGCAACTGACAAACAACTAATCTCAAAAATATACATGCAACTCCTGCAGCTCAATTCCAGAAAAATAAACGACCCAATCAAAAAGTGGGCCAAAGAACTAAACAGATATTTCTCCAAAGAAGACATACAGATGGCTAACAAACACATGAAAAGATGCTCAACATCACTCATTATCAGAGAAATGCAAATCAGAACCACAATGAGGTACCATTTCACGCCAGTCAGAATGGCAGTGATCCAAAAGTCTACAAGCAATAAATGCTGGAGAGGGTGTGGAGAAAAGGGAACCCTCTTACACTGTTGGTGGGAATGCAAACTAGTACAGCCACTATGGAAAACAGTGTGGAGGTTTCTTCAAAAACTGGAAATAGAACTGCCATACGACCCAGCAATCCCACTGCTGGGGATACACACTGAGGAAACCAGAATCAAAAGAGACACATGTACCCCAATGTTCATAGCAGCACTGTTTATAATAGCCAGGACAGATATGGAAGCAACCTAGGTGTCCATCAGCAGATGAATGGATAAGAAAGCTGTGGTACATATACACAATGGAGTATTACTCAGCCATTAAAAAGAATACATTTGAATCAGTTCTAATGAGGTGGATGAAACTGGAGCCTATTATACAGAGTGAAGTAAGCCAGAAAGAAAAATACCAGTACAGTATACTGCTGCTGCTGCTGCTAAATCGCTTCAGTCATGTCCGACTCTGTGCGACCCCATAGACAGCAGCCCACCAGGCTCCCCCATCCCTGGGATTCTCCAGGCAAGAACACTGGAGTGGGTTGCCATTTCCTTCTCCAATGCATGAAAGTGAAAAGTAAAAGTGAAGTCACTCAGCCATGTCCAATTCTTAGCGACCCCAGTATACTAATGCATATATATGGAATTTAGAAAGATGGTAATGATAATGCTGTATGCAAGACAGCTAAAGAGACACAGATGTATAAAACAGTGTTTTGGACTCTGTAGGAGAGGGTGAGGGTGTGATGATATGGGAGAATGGCCTTGAAACATGTATATTATCACATGTGAAGCGAATCACCAGTCCAGGTTTGATGGATGATACAGGGTGCTCGGGAGAAGGCGATGGCACCCCACTCCAGTCCTCTTGCCTGGAAAATCCCATGGACGGAGGAGCCTGGTAGGCTGCAGTCCAAGGGGTCGCTGAGGGTCGGACACGACTGAGGCTTCACTTTCACTTTTCACTTTCATGCATTGGAGAAGGAAATGGCAACCCACTCCAGTGTTCTTGCCTGGAGAATCCCAGGGACGGTGGAGCCTGGTGGACTGCCGTCTATGGGGTCGCTGAGAGCTGGACACAACTCAGTGACTTCACTTTCATTTTTATGCACTGGAGAAGGAAATGGCAACCCACTCCAGTGTTCTTGCCTGGAGAATCCCAGGGACTGGGGAGCCTGGTGGGCTGCCGTCTATGGGGTCGCACAGAGTCAGACACGACTGAAGTGACTCAGCAGCAGCAGCAGCAGCTCAGGGTGCTCGGGCCTGAAGCACTGGGATGACCCAGAGGGATGGGATGGGGAGGGATGTGGGAAGGGGGGTTCGGGATGGGGAACACATGTACACTTATGGCAGACTCAAGTCAATGTATGGCAAAACCAATACAATATTGTAAAGTAAAATAAATTAATTAAAAATAAATAAAAAGAAAAGAAAGAAAACAAATCAGGCCCCTTGAGTAATATTTGGTCATACAGCCAGCTAATCCAGAGCAGCACTAAGATGCAAATCTTAGGAAACCTTCCTGCCCCACTCCTCCACCACCTCCATCACTCCAGAGCCTGTCATCCTACCCACCATGCTCTCCTTGCTGGTTTCAGTCTCGTCAAGATGGGGGTTAATCTATGCCTGGGCTCTAGAATACATGATCTATGAGCTCAAGCTCATTTGGATGTTAAATTCATCAGAAGGTAAATTTTGGCACTATGTATTTGGCACCATATATTCAACCATATCTTAAGGGGAAAATGCATTGTCTTTTCCCTCAGAGAATAATGCAGTTTTCTTTGAAAAGCAGCAACTATCGTCACACAATGTTATTTGAGGAAGCTTTCTTTCTCATCTGGTATATTTAAAGCATCCTAATTTCCATTTGCTCTTTGAAGTCCCAGATTCTGGCACCCCAGGATTGGATGAAGGGTAGGCTCTATCCAGTGACAAAGCATCTACATTCTCCTGTGGGCAGTCATTGTTAGCATTTTACCATGGTAGCATTTTTTTTTTTTTCTGACCCTTAATAAAGAATTTCTGAGGCCCAAGAAACAAACTCCCAGGTAATATTTTCCCTTCATTTGTAATTAACTAACCCAGAGTCCACTTGGACAAAATGATGGTGGCTTTTGAGACTGAACCATGTGAACCCAACTGTAATCTTCTCACATTAGCCTCCTCAGGCCTAAATTCAGAAAGAATGGGGGCAGCTCTCTAGTGCTATCTATCCAGACTGGGCTCTGACAGTTTGAAGCCAGGTCTCCAGTATTCTAGAGCACAGAATTCAGAGAGAATTTTTGCCTTACAAACAGCAAATACTGTTCTGCTTCCAGTGCCCAAAAGGTCTGTATTTGGAAAGATGCTCCTCTGTATATATTCTAATACTGGTTTCAGTTGTACCTGTGTCACCCATATTCAAGCAACAAGCTGTACTCTAGGGCTACCCAAACCTACTAAAAGGGCTTTCCAGGTGTCATAGTGGTAAAGAATCCACCTGCAGTGCAGGAGACAGGCGAGACATCAGTTTGACCCCTGGGTTGAGAAGATCTTCTGAAGTAGGAAATGGTTACCCCACTCCACTCTTCTTGCCTAGAAAACCCCATGGACAGAGAAGCCTGGCGGGCTACAGCCTATGGGGTCACAGAGAGACATAACTGAGCACACATGCATGCATTACGTCAACTGGAAACCTCCCACGACCCCTGACATGGGCAGGTGCTTAGAGGAAGGGCATTCTCTTAGGGGACATTCACTGCTAAGAAGAAAAGGCTAGGGAATGCATGTCCAATTTCCCTATCTAACGCTGCGAGTCATGTAAGTCAGCCCTTTCCCATCTCACTAAATCAGAAGTCAGTGAGGGGATTAAAGAGAGTCCAACAGGGCAAAGAGTGGAGAGTCCTCCATATGGAAAGAAAGTGTCTGATTAGGAAATGAACATTTCCTCCTGAAAAGGACTGTAGATATTCCTGGAAAGAATATTGGAAAACAGAGTTTTGCTGTTGCTTGAAGATTTAAAGAACATGACACGAAAAAAAAGAGTTCCTGTGCTCAAGAGAAAACAAGAAGAAACACATGGATATGGTTAGTATCTGTGGGAAGTAATAGCATATCTTGTCTCTAAATCACACATACACACAACTCTCTATCCCTAACAGCTGTTATACATTCAACTAGAACTTTAAGGTAGAACTTTTCCAAGGAAAGGAAAAGAAAGAAAAGGACAATTGGGTCTTCCTTCTTTGTTCAAAACAGGCAAGTCCTAGAAACCAGAACTAATGAAGAAGAGCTTCTGTCAATGAATCATAAGATGACATTCATGACCAAATACATTTCATCAACAAGTGAGAATTACCAAGTCCCCTGTCTTTCCACAGCCCCTTTGTTATGTGGAAAAGGGAAAGTATTGGGGCTTCTTCCCAAGTGGCTCAGTGGTAAAGAATCTACCTGCTAATGAAGAAGATGTGGGTCCAATCCCTGGGTCAGGGAAGATCCCCGGCAGGAGGAATGGCAGCCCACTCCAGTATTCTTGCCTTGAATATTCCATGGACAGAGGAGCCTGGTGGGCTGCAGCCCATGCGATCACAAAGAGTCTAACATGACTGAGCATACAGAGAGAAGGTATGAATGCCTTCTCCACCTACCTCACAAGACTGAATGGAACCCGAAATAAAAAGGGGCTTTGCAAAGGGTAGAATGGGCCACATGTGCTCACTGACTTTCCTCTTCTCCATGCAAGGGATGGTTTAGCTGCTTCTTTAGTGGCTTGGTGGTTGGGTGGCTGCTTTATTTCAGTCTGTCCTGAAGTAAAGCCTGTCAGGCTTGCCCATCTGCCTGAGCCAGAATTTTCAACTCATTTCTAAACACAAAACCTTTTGACCACCACAGTTCCTCACAATGGATCCTAAACTTTTAAAATATTCTGTCTCTTTCTCTCTTTCTCTGAGACAGGTACAAATTAAATTATGCATTCAGGTGGCTTCCTGGCATAGTACTCTTGCTTTCTCAATCTCACTGGGTGCCATTTCAATCTTCCCATTTATCTGCTTACTTAAAGTGTGACAGCACCAAAATAAATAAATAAATAACCACGACTTACTGAGCCAGACATTGTGTTAAATACTCCATATAAATTACCTCACGTATTCCTCACAACAGCCTTAAGTGGGCAGGGGAGAAATCCCTATTTCATAGAAGAGGAAAGTGTGACAAGTTATCCATAACTAGTGAATTGCATACTACCCCTACCCTCTCCCACACATACATCTAAATTTACCAAGATTTATGGTAGATCTTCAGGGCTTCCCAGGTGGTGTTAGTAGTAATGATCCCACCTGCCAATGCAGGAGACATAAGGCAGGCAGGTTTGACTCCTGGATTGGGAAGATCCCTTGGAGGAGGGCATGGCAACCCACTCCAGTATGCTTGCCTAGAGAATCCTACGGACAGAGGAGCCTGGAAGGCTATAGTCTAAGCCCATATGGCTGCACAGGGTTGGACACGACTAAAGCCACTTAGCATACACGCATGGTATATCTGCAGAGACCTTGCAAAAATTCACTGGTGCTTCTCTTGCAGAACACTTTCGTAATCCCAGGTAAAGTCTAATTAACACATGAGCGGAATCCACATGGTCATATGACCTGCCTCTTTAGCTGGACATGAATCTTTATAGTTAAGACACATTATAGGAAGTATCTTCCTCGTGTTATGCAGAGTAACATACGATTTTTAAAGCTAGCTGCTGTTTGAGCCAGTTGCTCTTAGAGAACAGCAGAATTCCTCTTGAAGACAAAATTGTTATTTTAAGGGGGAGGCTGTGTTTATGAAATGTATAGCTATAGTCTAGTCTGGATGAAAAATGAGAAAAAGGAATAAAGTCTCTTGTTCTTTCTTATCTTTGCTAACAAACTTTTCAGTTCAGTTCAGTTCAGTCGCTCAGTCGTGTCCGACTCTTTGCGATCCCATGAATCGCAGCACGCCAGACCTCCCTGTCCATCACCAACTCCCGGAGTTCACTCAGACTCATGTCCATTGAGTCAGTGATGCCATCCAGCCATATCATCCTCTGTCGTCGCCTTCTCCTCCTGCCCCCAATCCCTCCCAGCATCAGAGTCTTTTCCGATGAGTCAAGTCTTCGCATGAGGTGGCCAAAGTACTGGAGTTTCAGCTTTAGCATCATTCCTTCCAAAATTTTTACTAAATGAAAAAACCTTGGACCTTGGAGATAACTTAGGATAATCTTTCAGTTGCGTATACAAGCAGACTGGGACCTCAAGTGACTAGGGTGACTTTCCTAAAGTCATAGCTAGTGAATGATAGGAATCCTTTTATTATACCAAAATTTCTCCCACTCAACAACACTCACTACATATTATAGTAGATACCCCAGGGCACACAATAATAAGGAAAACACATTCCCTAACTACCAGGAATAAATCAAGAACTTACAGAGCTACAGTTAAAAGTATAAGATATATGCCATCTCACAGAAACATAAATACTAGTATGTATATGTTAGTCGCTCAGTCGTGTCTGACTCTATGTGACCCCATGGACCGTAGCCTGTCAGGCTCCTCTGTCCATGGAATTCTCCAGGTAAGAATACTGGAGTGGGCTTCCATTTCATCCTCCAGGGGATCTTCCTGACCCAGGGATTGAACTCGTGTTTCTTGCATCTCCTACATTGGCAGGTGGGTTCTTTACCACTAGAGCCACCTGGAAAGCCCCAAATACTAGTATGGATTTCAAAGTTAAAGCATTCAGTTTAGTTGTAGACAGAGACGTTTCATAGAAAAAGAGGCATTTAAGATTAGAAGATAAGTGTATTATTACATTATTTTTAGTTGAAAGCAACAGAAAACCCTGTACAAACTGGCTTGAATAATTTTTATTAAGAAATGTGTTTGTTCATCAACAAAAATCCAGAAGTAAAGCAGGCTGCTCAGTGGGTTGGCTTAGTGACTCCATGATCTCTTCTGTACAATAATATTTCTATTCCACTCCCCTCACTATCAGTGTCTTTCTAAGTCTGACCAAAGGATGATTTTAGCAGCAACTGGGGCTACAAGCTTCTTTTTGTGCAGACTGGAGAATAAGTAATTCTGCCCCACTCACAGTTCAAAAATTTTTTTTTTTCTTACTGAGCCCATGTGGGTCACACTGTGTCCACTCTGGACACTTCAGCGGTGGTCCCTGAACCAATTACCATTCATTCAGCCTCTTCTCTATTATAGATGCTTCCCTATTGCTATAAAATAGGGTGAGTGGATGCTGGGTAGTCAAAAAGTTACCTCTTTAATAGGATTTCACAGGAAAAAGTAGGAAGTGGGGCAATCCCAGTGGAGGAGAGAACAAGAATAAAGACACAAGAGTGAAATCAAATGAGAATAGTGTTTAGATGGAGAAAACCAGAAGTATCAGACTAGGACTCTTGGTTCTTCCATTATTTAGAGTTAGATAGTAAGAGAAAAAATAAACACAACCTCCAGAAAGATAAAAAATGCTATTGAGAGATTAAGAAATTTAAGAACAGAGAAGTAAACAATACATTTGTCTGGATCAGTAGTTCTCAACTAAAGGCCACAGTCCCCAGGGAGCACTTGAATATACATATAAATATATACACATATATACACATATATATCTGCATTTATTCCTTTGTTGTAGTCGTTGTCCTTGTCCTAATAACTAAGAAAGAAACTGACAAAAATTCTCACAAAGAAATATACTGTCTTAAATATAGCTGCTTTCTCCTATTCTCCATTTTGAAATAAACTTATCCCGAGACTTTTCTATTTAATGATGTAAAAAAAAAAAATCTTAAGATGAATTTATATCAAAACCAGATTTCCCATAAGCAATTCGATCAATTTATATAAAAATGAGATTCCAAATCATTGATTGGATCAATTTATACAAAGAACATGATTCCATATCAGTGAATAACTATTCTATCTCATAGCTATAAAGTACATCTGAAATCCACAGCAAAATTTCCATCAATTTGGTGACATGGACTCATTAGTTCTGTTTAGTTTTGCTTGTGTACATTTAATATGTGTTGAAAAAAATAAAAGAATAAAAATATAAAGGAAGGGAAATTCAAAGTGTGAGTATGAGAGCTTGGCTGTAGCCTAGAATATACACAGAAAGACACCCATGGGAGTGGAAGAAAAACTTGTAATGATAGATTTGGTCCACACTATTAAGGGATTTGACCATCAAGGTGAGCTAATTAATTTGTTATCCACTTAGGGATTACTGATTTTTTAACAAGAAGGAACAAATAATCAGATGATTACTTTTAAAAGACATTTCTGAAAATTATTTTCAGAATGACCTGGAGTGAAAAGAGATCAGTTAGGTGACTAACATATTGTACCAGATAAAATGCACTAAAGCCCTAAATTTGTTGGGGTTATAGGAGGTAGGGAAGATACATTGAGGAGGTAGACTAAGGGACTTTTTGAGGGACTGGATATAAGAAGGAAATAAAAGCAAACCTAAATTAACACAAAATCTGAGAATACAGAAGTAGGAGTTGGTTGGAAGGTGCTGAGAGAGACAAGAAGTTCCATTTCAAACTTCTAAGGCCTTTTAAGGAGACTCCCAAGCGAGAGATTAGAATTCAGGTCTGAGCGTTGGGAGAGAGGTGAGAACTGCATCTACACATGCTTGCCAGGGAGAGAGGAGAGGGAGAAGAGAAGGGGCCAAACACATACCTCGGGTGCATCTGCGTCCCATGAACAAACATGGACCCGGCACTAGAGAAGGTGCCTGAAGGGACAGAGAGGCGGAAGGACCAGAGTGACAGGAGCCATCAGCAAGTGTTCCAAGGGGAGGCTGGAGGTGACGCTCTGGTGTGCAGTGCAAAGGCTAAGTACTGCATTAGCCAAGAGGCTTGTTTAGGGTTTTCCATAGTATCTTATAGAAAAACCCAAACTAATTTTTTGGAGGGCATCTGGTGACATATCGAGGAGATTTCTTTTTAGCAGAAAGAAAATGGTAGCATGAAAGGGTAAATTAATTTGGTGGTTAGAAAAGTTTGATGCTACGTCCTATGAATTGTTAACACTTCTAGCACTCTCATCTGCATCTTCATTTACATATCTCACACTCATCTCTGAATGCTTCAAGACATGTGACCATGACTTGACCACTTTGGGGCCCCCTACTGGTAACTCGGAGCTTGTGCCCCAAGATTGCAAGGAAATGAGAATTAAAAGGACCAGAGATTTGATAAGACAGAGCAAATGAAAGGAGAGCGCTAGTCCAGAGAAGAACTGGAAATACAAATTAGTGTGAAACATAGCATATAGGTGGAGGTGTTAACTTTGGCAAAAACGAAGCACGCTCAGAGGAGAACAAGAAAAAAAAAATATTAGAGAAAGGGGCTTGACAGGCTTCCTCTGGGCAGACTTATTCTCTAAGAGTGTAAGGTAAGAAGATGTGGGACTAGAAGAAAGCAAAGGGAATGAGGGCAACCTAGAAGATGCCAGAATTCAGGTCATAGCTGGCCAATGCTCTGCTTCCATCATTGGCCAGATCTGCTGAACATTTCTCTGTCTTTTCATCTTTTCTCTGTTATATTTTCATTGCCCTCTTCAGACTCACCTTCACATCACACCAATCCTTCTAAACAGCCAACCCATAACTGAAGTCAGTAGCATATAGATTTTCACTTTGACAAAAACAGTGGCCTTTCATTACTGTTGGGGATGGAATCATGCCACCGCATTTGTGTGTTAAAGCTCTAACCACCAATATGATAGTATTTACTGAGTGAGTGCTTAGCTGTTCAGTCATGCCTGAATTTTTGTGACCCCCTGGAGCCTTTGAAAGGTAATTAGGGTTAAATAAGGCCATAAGAGTGATGGCCCAAACCAACGAGATTAGTGTCCTTTTGGAAGGAGGAGCAGACATGAGCGAGCTCTCTCACTCTCTCCACACACACACAGAAAACACCATGTGGGGACCCACAGAGAAGGGGTTCATGTGCAAGCTTGGAAGAGAGCTCTCACCAGAAACTGACTTGCCAGTATCTTGATCATGGACTGTTAGCCTTCAGAATCATGAGAAACAAAATTTCTGTTGTTTTAACTACCCAGTCTGTGGTATTTGTTAGCACACCCCAAGCTGACTAATGTACTCACCACCAAAAGAACAAGGTTTACTTAACCAGTCTCAGAAAATGCCCCAGATCAGGAGCACTGGGGCCTGGGTTCTAGCCCTGGGTCCTAACTAACTCAGAGGCACGGGATCAGTAACCTAACCTCTCTGAGCTTCCAGTATAGCATCCAGAAGATGAGGACACTAAACCAAATCACCTTAGGGTTTCTTTCTAATCCTCCTAGTTCATGATTCTGAGGAGCGCTTTCAGTGTTGGAAGGTTGGTTAGCATTGTCAAGTTCCCAAGTGGAGGCTATATCAGCTCCATTACTAGAGACAGAAGATGGTCAGGGGTCTGGCCTAGAGAATATTTAAAATACATTTCCAGTGCAAAGATACCAACATTTGATAAGGTTGTTGGCAGCCCCTGAGAAGGTAAAGTCAAGAAGAGGCATGGCAAGAAAAGAGTGTCATTCAAGGAAAACACCATCGATTTTTTAGAAGTGAGTTTCAGCCTTCTTTTCCCCTTTCCTTTATAAAGTGTGATTAGGCTACACTTTGCTCAAGTTTGCAGTAATAACACTTTAACTCAGCACTGTAAATTCTGAAGAGTGTGCTCCAAAGTACTTGACCAACTCGGAGAATATAGTCCTTCCCTGCAGGGTGTACAGCCAGGCCCCCTCTGCCATGCCCCTCCTCTGTGGTTAGTTAACCAGCAGGAAATCATTTTAGAAAAGACAGGTTTGGGAGAGAGCTCTAAAGAGGTAATGACACAACAGCAAGCCTGATCCTTGGAAAAAGGAAAAGACCATTTTCATGCTCTGAAGGTCTAAGGTGTGCCAAATGTATTACCTGTTATTTTCACCTGAGTTGACTCATTCTAATCTGCTCTCTTACAAATGAACAACCGATAGGAAAGGTTAACCTACTTTTATATGTCCCCTTTTACCAGGCTTTTGCTGTTTATACTCATTTTAACCCAATAACCAATACGAATGAGGCAAGTGAAGCTATCATTTTCCAAGAAGCAAACAAACTCATGATAAACAAACTGGTGGCACTTTAAAATCAAAAGTCAGAGCAGCCACTGTCCCTAACTGACCCCTCTCACCTTGAGATGAAGAGCAGGGAGACAAGGGAAGAGCAGAGGCAGAATAATCTGGATACAAAAGATAATAAATGCAAATTTCAAAGACTGCAATATTGTGCCAAGAGCCAGTACTATTTCATTAAGGATTTTCCCAAAATTCACAGATTAGTGCCCTCTAAATACACTCATTCTTTCTCAAATATTCCATGTTACCCAGAATTGAATGTGAATCAAATTGATGTACAGCTAAGTACAAAAATGTTCCCTACATTTGTATACAAACTCCAAGTTGTCAAACTATTTTCAAGTGTTTTATCTCACTTCATTCACATAAGTATGTGATAAAGTTTACTGTCCTATTTCATAGATGAGGAAAATGGAGTATTGAAAAGTTGAGTGATTTAGTCTAAATGACCAACTCATGAAATATTAATAGATAATTCTCAGAAGGAACACAATTGTACATAAAAATTTCAACCAGTAACATTTAATGTAAATTTTTATTGAAGTCTAAGAGAGAAAAAAAAATCATAAGCATAGAGTGCAAAGAATTTTCACAGAATAAACACATTAGTGTAGCCAGCACATTAAGAAACAAAACACTACCAGCACTTCAGATGTGCCCCCTCTTTCCCCTTCCAGTCACCATTAATAGGAATCAATACTAAGAAAATGTTTAAGAACAGAGACTATGATATATAAACTGAGATGCTTTTTGCAAAATTGTTTAATATAATGAAAAATTAGAATACTTCTAAATGCTCAGTTCCTAAAGAATGGCTAAATAAATCATGATACAGTTATAGACCAGAATAAAATTCACATTTGGCCTCCAATTAAAACACAGTAAGTGAAAACAGTACAGTTCTTACTATAACAAGAACAAATCAGAGAAGCAACAAATGCAGGGCTTTTAAAAACCCACCAAAGAAGTGAAAACGGCAGGGGGGCAGGGCAGGCAGGTAAAGTTAAATGAATTAAATACCAGAAAGTAATAGTCTTTTCTAGAAAAGACATATAGCTACTTTCACCTTTGACAAAGTCAGGAGGAAAAGGAAGCCATCTTAGATGGGAGTGAGAGACACAAGTTGTGTTTTTAACAAATGTTTAATGGCTGTTTGTGAGCTACATGAAAAGTTAAAATCCTCACTCACAGAGAGTCAATATCAACCTATCAACTCTCTTCTATCAGCTTTCTCGAAGGCGAAGATTTTACAGACAGTTGAGGACAGAGAAATAGAGCTGAGATAAATCCTATTTGAGTCATGTGGGACTTTTTCAAGTCCACAGTAGTAGCTTACTGAAGTCTAGAAACAGGCAAGAAAGCTGACAGATCCTTCAAGATGTTTCAGGAAGCAATCCAGGCCTTCACCTAGTGTACTGACGCTGTCCTCCTAATGCTAGGGACAGGTCAGAAAAAGAGAAAGATATCCTAGAGTTGAGAAAGCCAGGAATGGGACTGAAGAGCAAAGAGAACTCTCTGGTGACCCAAAAATCTGGCCTCTAGGCAGTAAAGCATAGAAATCAAACACAGTTCATGAATTCAGTGACTGTTTTCTAAAGCAGAGAAATCTCTAGACTCTGACAGACACTAAGACCTCAATATCTGATAAGGGGAAAGTCCTAGCCCTGAACTCAACACTGAAATAGAAACTGAGTTTAACTAAAGTTACAACAAAGCCCGGCCCTGCACACATATGGAACAGACTGATTCAGCTGCCTATACCGGAAACCTGACAGAAGAAGCAACATGCCCCTTTCTGGGTAAATATTATTTTATTCTCATGTGGCGCTAGTGGTAAAGAACCCACCTGCCAATACAGGGGAATTCCCTGGCAGCTTAGAGGGTAAAGAGTCTGCCTGCAATGTGGGAGACCTGAGCTTGATCCCTGGGTCAGGAATATCCCTGGGAGAAGAAAATGGCAACCCACTCCAGTATTCTTCCCTGGAAAATCCCATGGACAGAGGAGCCTGACAGGATACAGTATTCTTGCCTGGAAAATCCCATGGACGGGAGACATAAGAGATGTAGGTTCAGTTTCTGGTTCAGGAAGATCTCCTGGAGGAGGGCATAGCAACCTACTCCAGTATTATTTCTTGGAGAATCCCCAAGGACAGAAGAATCTGGCAGGCTATAGTCCATGGAGGTCTCAAAGAACTGGACATGACTAAAACAAACTAGCATGCATGCATTTTATTTCATTCAGCTTCTTCTGCACACAATATCCAGCATATTACCAAAGACCTTAAGGCATATAAACAAGGGAAAAAATGTGACCCACGGTGAGAGGAGGAAATAGTCAATAGAAGGAAATAGAAGGAACTAGTTAATAGTCAATAGAGGTTCCAAAAGAAACTAGATTGGAAATATGAAGAAAGAACTTTAAAACAGATATGATTTTTATTTAAAAGAACCTAGGAAGAAATGTGAAGAAATAATGTACTAAAAACTGGGAATATCATCAGAAAGATGGAGATCATATAAAGGAACCAAATAGAAAAGACAGAAATGAAAAAGCACTGACACAGAAATGAAGAACTTGTTCTGAGAGCTAAATAGCAGAGAGAGAACACAGCACAGGAAAGACTCAGTGTACTTGAATACAGGTCAACAGAAATTATCTTAAAAAAAAAGGCAAAAACAAAATGAGAGCTGAGCATCTGAGATCTGTTGGGCAATATCAAACTGTCTAACATAAGGGCATACATACACAGAGGATGCCACAGGACTTACACAGGATAGGAATAAAAACTCATCTCATGATTCTGAAATGCTTCAGAATCTGACTGCAAGGAGATCCAACCAGTCCATCCTAAAGGAAATCAGTCCCGAATATTCACTGGGAGGACCGATGCTGAAGCTGAAACTCCAATACTTTGGCAATCTGATATGAAGAACTGACTCACTGGAAAAGATCCTGATGGCTGGGAAAGATTGAAGGCAGGAGAAGGGGACGACAGAGGATGAGATGCCTGGATGGCATCACCAACTCGATGGACATGAGTTTGAGTAAGCTCCAGGAGTTGGTGATGGACAGGGAAGCCTGGTGTGCTGCAGTCCATGGGGTCACCAAAGAGTTGGACACAACTGAGAGACTGAACTGAACTGAACTGCTTCATCATATCTAGGGTGTATAAAAGGACTGGGATGAAGATTTTAAAATGAGAACTATGGGCGAGAGAGTCACCTCGGATAAATTACTTTTTCACTTGGCAAGAGCAATGCTGCATGGCTCACATTCTCTCCCCACGGGAGAGGTAAAGAGAAGGAAGTGTTGCATCCTAGCCTCATAAGAGAGTCTTTTAAAAAATTACATAGAACGATATTTTTTTAAAGATAAATGTTGATGGGCTTTCATTCCAACTACCCTATACTTCACCCCCAGTTAAGGGCAAAGTGGAAGGGTGACTGTCCCTATCCAAGGGAAAGGGACCCTGCATCTTGGGAACATGGTAAACCTATTTCTGACTGGAAAATCCAAAGGGCCAGCAATGGGCTGCATTGTTGGAAGTGAGATAAGGCTGATTAGGCATCCTATATTCCTGGGAAAAGAGACACTGGAGTGTTGCTATAAAAGATGCAAAGAGAACTTGTTTCAAATGAATGATGTAGCAACTCCAAGTCACTGTGATTAGCTAAGACTATTCCACAAGCAGTTGTCTTCCTTTAAAGCAAGTGAACTCTGTGTCTGTCTGATTGAGGATGCAGTAGATATCATCCAGAAGAACAGGTTATTATTTCCAGTAGACTCCTTTTGGGTTGTGAGCTAACCATAAGTGACATTTGAGAAAGACACCACACAAAATCAGCTGGGGTACAGAAGAAGTAATAACCATGTTTGAGACTGTATTTAGTTCAACATATACTGGAGCCCTACAATCTATGAGGAACACTGCCAAATATTTGAGGGTGGATCACAACAAACTGTGGAAAATTCTGAAAGACATGGGAATACCAGACCACCTGACCTGCCTCCTGAGAAATCTGTATGCAGGTCAAGAAGGAACAGTTAGAACTGGACATGGAACAACAGATTGGTTCCAAACAGGGAAACGAGTGCATCAAGGCTGTATATTGTCACCCTGCTTATTTAACTTATATGCAGTGTACATCATGAGAAATGCTGGGCTGGATGAAGCGCAAGCTGGAATCAAGATTGCCAGGAGAAATATCAATAACCTCAGATATGCAGATGACACCACCCTTATGGCAGAAAGTGAAGAAGAACTAAAGAGCCTCTTGATAAAAGTGAAAGAGGAGAGTGAAAGAGTTGGTTTAAAGCTCAACATTCAGAAAACGAAAATCATGGCATCTGGTCCCATCACTTCATGGCAAATAGATGAGGAAACAATGGAAAGAGGGACAGCTTTATTTTCTTGGGCTCCAAAATCTCTGCAGATGGTGACTGGAGCCATGAAATTAAAAAATGCTTGCTCTTTGGAAGAAAAGTTATAACCAACCTAGGCAGCATTGCAGCCATGAAATTAAAAGACGCTTAGTCCTTGGAAGAAAAGTTATGACCAACTTAGATAGTATATTCAAAAACAGAGATATTACTTTGCCGACTAAGGTCAGTCTAGTCAAGGCTATCGTTTTTCCTGTGGTCAAGTATGGATGTGAGAGTTGGACTGTGAAGAAGGCTGAGTGCCGAAGAATTGATGCTTTTGAACTGTGGTGTTGGAGAAGACTCTTGAGAGTCCCTTGGACTGCAAGGAGATCCAACCAGTCCATTCTGAAGGAGATCAGCCCTGGGTGTTCTTTGGAAGGACTGATGCTAAAGCTGAAACTCCAGTACTTTGGCCACCTCCTGCAAAGAGTTGACTCATTGGAAAAGACTCTGATGCTGGGAGGGATTGGGGGCAGGAGGAGAAGGGGATGACAGAGGATGAGATGGCTGGATGGCATCACCAACTCGATGGAAATGAGTTTGAGTGAACTCCAGGAGTTGATGATGGACAGGGAGGCCTGGCATGCTGCGATTCATGGGGTCGCAAAGAATCGGACACGACTGAGCGACTAAACTGAAGCTGAAACCGAGGCAGCATATTAAAAAGCAGAGACATTACTTTGCCAACAAAGGTCCACCCAGTCAAAGCTTTGGTTTTTCCAGTAGTCATGTATGGGTCTGAGAATTGGACTATAAAGAAAGCTGATCTTTGAAGACGCAATGCTTTTGAACCGTAGTGTTGGAGAAGACTCTTGAGAGTCCCTTGGACAGCAAGAAGATCCAACCAGTCAATCCTAAAGGAAATCAGTCCTGAATATTCACTGGATGGACTCATGCTGAAGCTGAAACTCCAATACTTTGGCTACCTGATGCAAAGAACTGATTCATTGGAAAAGACCCTAACGCTGGGAAAGATTGAAGGTGGGATGAGAAGGGGATGACAGAGGATGAGATGATTGGATAGCATCACCAACTCGATGGACATGAGTTTGAGTAAGCTCCGGGATATTGTTCTTAACAAACAAACTAAAGAAGCCCGTGATCAAATGTAATTAGTACCATAAGATAAATGCCAAGTTTCCTGGCTATTTAGGAAAAGAAGAGACTCTTTACCTGGCTATTTTAGACATGTGGTGATTGACACAAGGTTGGCAAAGGGATTGTTGGGAAAATTAACACGGTTTAGTGGAAAACTTGGTAAATTAGAAAGCTGATAGATTTGCAAGCATGCAATGGGCAAAGGGAAAGATATTCGTACCAGAGAGCAGAGGCAAGCAACATGACATCTTAGAAACAGAGTTAAACTATGGTATTGCTAAGTCACTTCAGTCGTGTCTGACTCTATGCAACCCCAGAGACAGCAGCCCACCAGGCTCCCCCGTCCCTGGGATTCTCCAGGCAAGAACATTGGAGTGGGTTGCCATTTCCTTCTCCAATGCATGAAAGTGAAAAGTGAAAGGGAAGCCTCAGTCGTGTCCAACCCTCAGCGACCCCATGGACTGCAGCCTTCCAGTTCTAACTCCAAATTCTACACCACTACATTATACTGTTTGACCTTAACAAATGATCTCGCTACTCTTGATTTCAATTTCATTCTTTGTGACCCTGCTGTAGTCTGAATGTTTGTGTCCACCTAACATTCATATGCTAAAAATCCAGTGCCCAATGTGATGATGATATTCAGAGGCAGGGTGTTTGGGAGGGTGATGAGGTCATGATGGGGACTAGTTTGACCTCATAGAAGAAGCTCCAGAGAGCTCCCTTATCTCTTTCTGCCATGTGAGGACACAGTGAGAAGTCTGCAACCTGGAAGAGGACCCTCACTTGACCACGACCCTGTTCTTGAACATCCAACTTCCAGAACTGTAAGAAATAAATCTTGGTTATTTATAAACTACCCAGACTGTAATCCTGTATTATAGCAGCCTGAACAGACTAAGACAAGCCCTAATGCTTATGTCTGGCATAGCACCCAATGATGGTAGTTATGTGTGCTACTAATCCTGAATAAAGTTAGAGATGTGAGAAAATACATAGAAAAGGGTCATAAATAATGACAAATGGAAGGAAAAAGGAAATTAAAAGCAAATCAAAAAAGATAAATAAATAAAACAGTTGTATCCAGATCATGCAGCCCTTTGAAGGCCTGATGAAATGGAGTTTGGGGCCTTATCTGATAGGCAATGGAGATACTTAAAGGGTTTTCAGAGGCATCAAAGCTATGCTTCAGGAGAAGTAATCTATAACCTTCATATTATTATGCAAAATGATTAGCTGCTTTTTATTAGATCTAGAATTCAAACTCACATTCTTACAAAGCCAAGACAGAACACAAACCAATGAAGCAGGCTGGGTGATGATTGTGCAAACTTAAAAACATTACACCCCAAATGGGGTAGGCCCCACCTAGCTCCAAGGTCATTGTTTCCAGTGAGAGCACTGGGTTACATGGTCAGACTGCTCTCAACTTCAAGAAAAATAGCTTTATGTGACATCCAGTCCTTGTATGTTGTATACATGTTTTTAAACATTAATGGATCAAATATATTGATGTGAGTGGTCTACCTGTTTGAGAGCTCTGGCCTGTTTGAGAGCTTCCTCACATCTGAAAATGATCTTTGGCTTACTTTTTGCATAATCAAGGTCTAGGAAAAGGCTGTCTTCATTGTTTCAGCTGTTGGTGTTTTCTCAAAATGATGAAGAAACCTGCCCTCAAAGATGCAATGAAATCTACCTATCTAGAGAATCAGAAAAACTGCCGTCTTCAGAATGGCAGGCTTTTTCTACTACTAGCCATCTTTTAAAAATAACATTGGGGCAAATTAACAAAGATCAAACACAACGAACAAATATTAAAAGCAGCAAGGGAAAAACAACAAATAACACACAAGGGGATTCACATAAGGATAACTGCAGATCTTTCAATAGAAACCCTTCAGGCCAGGAGGGAATGGCAAGACACACTTAAAGTGATGAAAGAAAATAACCTACAGCCCAGATTACTGTACCCAGCAAGGATCTCATTCAAATATGAAGGATAAATCAAAAGCTTTACAGACAAGCAAAAGCTGAGAGAATTCAGCACCACCAAACCAGCTCTCCAACAAATGCTAAAGGATATTCTCTAGACAGGAAACACAAAAAGGGAGCATAAACTCAAACCCAAAACAATAAAGTAAATGGCAATGGGATCATACTTGTCAATAATTACCTTAAACATAAATGGGTTGAATGCCCCAACCAAAAGGCAAAGACTGGCTGAATGGATACAAAAACAAGACCCCTATATATGCTGCCTACAAGAGACCCACCTCAAAACAAGGGACACATACAGACTGAAAGTGAAGGGCAGGAAAAAGATATTCCATGCAAATAGAGACCAAAAGAAAGCAGGAGTAGCAATACTCATATCCGATAAAATAGACATTAAAACAAAGGCTGTGAAAAGAGACAAAGAAGGCCACTAACATAATGATTAAAGGATCAATCCAAGAAGAAGACATAACAATTATAAATATATATGCACCCAACATAGGAGCACCACAATATGTAAGACAAATGCCTACAAGTACAAAAGGGGAAATTAACAATAACACAATAATAGTGGGAGACTTTAATACCCCACTTACATCTATGGACAGATCAACTAAACAGAAAACTAACAAAGAAATGCAAACTTTAAATGATACATTAGACCAGTTAGACCTAATCGATATCTATAGGACATTTCACCCCAAAACAATGAATTTCACCTTTTTCTCAAGTGCTCATGGAACCTTCTCCAGGATAGATCACATCCTGCACCATAAATATAACCTTGATAAATTTTAAAAAATTGAAATCATTCCAAGCATCTTTTCTGACCATAATGCACTAAGATTAGATCTCAATTACAGGAGGAAAACTATTAAAAATTCCAACATATGGAGGCTGAACAACATGCTGCTGAATAACCAACAAATCACAGAAGAAATCAAAAAAGAAATCAAAATATGCATAGAAATGAATGAAAATGAAAACACAACAACCCAAAACCTATGGGACACTATAAAAGCAGTGCTAAGAGGAAAGTTCATAGCAATACAGGCATATCTCAAGAAACAAGAAAAAAGTCAAATAAATAACCTAACTCTACACCTAAAGCAACTAGAAAAGGAACAAATGGAGAACCCCAAAGTTAGTAGAAGGAAAGAAATCTTTAAAATTAGGGCAGAAATAAATGCAAAAGAAACAAAAGAGACCATAGCAAAAATCAACAAAGCCAAAAGCTGGTTCTTTGAAAGGATAAATAAAATTGACAAACCATTAGCCAGACTCATCAAGAAACAAAGAGAGAAAAATCAAATCAATAAAATTAGAAATGAAAATGGAGAGATCACAACAGACAACACAGAAATACAAAGGATCATAAGAGACTACTATCAGCAATAATATGCCAATAAAATGGACAACTTGGAAGAAATGGACAAACTCTTAGAAAAGTACAACTTTCCAAAACTGAACCAGGAAGAAATAGAAAATCTTAACAGACCCATCACAAGCACGGAAATTGAAACTGTAATCAGAAATCTTCCAGCAAACAAAAGCCCAGGTCCAGATGGCTTCACAGCTGAATTCTACCAAAAATTTAGAGAAGAGCTAACACCTCTTCTACTCAAACTCTTCCAGAAAATTGCAAAGGAAGGTAAACTTCCA
The DNA here is from genome assembly GCF_014754425.2 of Oryx dammah. Classification (NCBI taxonomy): domain Eukaryota; kingdom Metazoa; phylum Chordata; class Mammalia; order Artiodactyla; family Bovidae; genus Oryx; species Oryx dammah. The sequence continues at coordinate 36,788,687 of NW_024070185.1, forward strand.
AACTCATTTTATGAGGCCACCATCACCCTAATACCAAAACCTGACAAAGATGCCACAAAAAAAGAAAAGTACAGGCCAATATCACTGATGAACATAGATGCAAAAATCCTTAACAAAATCAGAATCCAACAACACATTAAAAAGATCATACATCATGACCAAGTGGGCTTTATCCCAGGGATGCAAGGATTCTTCAATATCTGCAAATCAATGTAATTCACCACATTAACAAATTGAAAAATAAAAGCCATATGATTATCTCAATAGACGCGGAGAAGGCCTTTGACAAAATTCAACATCCATTTATGATAAAAACTCTCCAGAAAGCAGGAATAGAAGGAACATACCTTAACATAATAAAAGCTATATATAACAAACCCACAGCAAACATTATCCTCAGTGGTGAAAAATTGAAAGCATTTCCCCTAAAGTCAGGAACAAGACAAGGGTGCCCACTTTCACCACTACTATTCAACATAGTTCTGGAAGTTTTGGCCACAGCAATCAGAGAAGAAAAAGAAATAAAAGGAATCCAAATTGGAAAAGGAGAAGTAAAACTCTCACTGTTTGCAGATGACATGATCCTCTACATAGAAAACACTAAAGACTTCACTAGAAAATTACTAGAGCTAATCAATGAATATAGTAAAGTTTCAGGATATAAAATCAACACCCAGAAATCCCTTGCATTCCTATACACTAATAATGAGAAGGTAGGAAAAGAAATCAAGGAAACAATTCCATTCACCACTGCAACGAAAAGAATAAAATACTTAGGAATATACCTACCTAAAGAAACTAAAGACCTATATATAGAAAACTATAAAACACTGATGAAAGAAATCAAAGAGGACACTAATAGATGGAGAAATATACCATGTTCATAGATCAGAAGAATCAATATAGTGAAAATGAGTATACTACCGAAAGCAATCTACAGATTCAATGCAATCCCTATCAAGCTACCAGCGGTATTTTTCAGAGCTAGAACAAATAATTTCACAATTTGTATGGAAATACAAAAAAACCCTCGAAACCCAAAGCAATCTGGAGAAAGAAGAATGGAACTGGAAGAATCAACCTGCCTGACTTCAGGCTCTAGTACAAAGCCACAGTCATCAAGACAGTATGGTACTGGCACAAAGACAGAAATATAGGTCAATGGAACAAAATACAAAGCCCAGAGATAAATCCACACACCTATGGACACCTTATCTTCAACAAAGGAGGCAAGAATATACAATGGATTAAAGACAGTCTCTTTAACAAGTAGTGCTGGGAAAACTGGTCAACCACTTGTAAAAGAATGAAACTAGATCACTTCCTAACACCATACACAAAAATAAACTCAAAATGGATTAAAGATCTAAACGTAAGACCAGAAACTATAAAAATCCTCGAGGAGAACATAGGCAAAACACTCTCCGACATAAATCACAGCAGGATCCTCTATGATTCACCTCCCAGAATACTGGAAATAAAAGCAAAAATAAACAAATGGGATCTAATTAAAATTACAAGCTTCTGCACAACAAAGGAAACTATAAGCAAGGTGAAAAGACAGCCTTCAGAATGGGAGAAAATAATAGCAAATGAAACAACTGACAAACAACTAATCTCAAAAATATACAAGCAATTCCTGCAGCTCAATTTCAGAAAAATGAATGACCCAATCAAAAAATGGGCCAAAGAACTAAACAGACATTTCTCCAAAGAAGACATATGGATGGCTAATGAACACATGAAAAGATGCTCAACATCACTCATTATCAGAGAAATGCAAATCAAAACCACAATGAGGTACCATTTCATACCAGTCAGAATGGCAGTGATCCAAAAGTCTACAAGCAATAAATGCTGGAGAGGGTGTGGAGAAAAGGGAACCATCTTACACTGTTGGTGCGAATGCAAACTAGTACAGCCACTATGGAGAACAGTGTGGAGATTCCTTAAAAAATTGCAAATAGAACTGCCTTATGACCCAGAAATCCCACTGCTGGGCATACACACTGAGGAAACCAGAATTGAAAGAGACACATGTACCCCAATGTTCATCACAGCACTGTTTATAATAGCCAGGACATGGAAGCAACCTAGATGTCCATCAGCAGATGAATGGATAAGAAAGCTGTGGTACATATACACAATGGAATATTACTCAGCCATTAAAAAGAATACATTTGAATCAGTTCTAATGAGATGGATGAAACTGGAGCCGATTACATAGAGTGAAGTAAGCCAGAAAGAAAAACACCAATACAGTATACTGACACATATATACAGAATTTAGAAAGATGGTAATGATGACCCTTTATGCAAGACAGCAAAAGAGACACAAATGTATAGAACGGACTTTTGGACTCTGAGGGAGAGGGAGAGGGTGGGATGATTTGGGAGAATGGCTTTGAAACATGTATACTATTATGTAAGAAACGAAGTGCCAGTCTATGTTCGATACAGGATACAGGATGCTTGGGGCTGATGCATGGGGATGATCCAGAGAGATGATATGGGGTGGGAGGTGGGAGGGGGATTCAGGATTGGGAGCTTGTATACGCCCGTGATGGATTCATGTCAATGTATGGCAAAACCAATACAGTATTGTAAAGTAAAATAAAGTAAAAATAAAATATTTTTTAAAAAAAAGAAATAAAAAGAAAGCTGTGGTACATATACACAATGGAGTATTACTCAGCCATTAAAAAGAATACATTTGAATCAGTTCTAATGAGGTGGATGAAACTGGAGCTTATTATACAGAGTGAAGTAAGCCAGAAAGAAACACCAATATAGTATACTAACACATATATATGGAATTTAGAAAGATGGTAATGATAACCCTGTATGCGAGGTGGGAGGTGGGTTCAGGATTGGGAACTCATGTACACCCACTCATGTACATGGCTGATTCATGTCAATGTATGGCAAAACCCATACAGTATTGTAAAGCAAAATAAAATAAAAATTAAAAAAAAAATAATAATAACATCAGGGGACTTTCCTGGTGATCCAGTGGATAAGAATTTGCCTGCCAATGCAACAGACTCCAGGTTCAATCCCCGGTCCAGGAAGATCCCACATGCAACTAAAGGATGTGCCACACAACTTCTGAGCCTGCACTCTAGAGACAGACAGTCACAACAGAGCTTGCATGCTCAACTACTGAAGCCCATGTGCCTAGAGCCTGTGCTCTGCAACAAGAGAAGCTACTGCAATGAGAAACCCATACACAGCAACAAACAGTAGCCCCCATTCACTGCAACTAGAGAAAGCCTGTGTACAGCCACAAAGACCCAGCACAAAAACAAACAAACACCTTAAATAATAAATATACATTGGATTCTTGTCTCAACCAAAAAAAAAAAAAATCCTGTTACAAATTTCAACATTTACCCCTCTGCTAGTTTTGGGCACTAAAACATCATCTTGTGGTTGTAACACAGTATTTTATTATTTAATTCTATAAGGCTATTTCTTTGAAATTTTTAGAAAAGGTTAATGCTCAAAGGACTCAAAATTTTCCAGGATTTTGGAACACAGTCATGTGTTACTAAGGTTTTGTCTCCCTTATGCCAACATAGAATAAGAATAGAGCTAGTATTCATTAAGTATCAAGCAGAAGAAGGAAAATAATAAAGATGAAAGTATAAATAGAGAATCAGAAAACACTAAAAAATTAACAAAACCAAGAGTTAGTTCTTTGAAAAGATAAACAAAATTGATAAACCATTAGCTATACTAAACAAATAAAACAAAAAAAGCCAAATAAATATAATTTTACATGAAAAGGGACACTTAAAAACTTTTAAAACAAGAATTTGAAATTCTTTATAATTTTAAAGAATTATAAGAAACTACTATATGGAAAATGTCAGTTTTCATTCCAATCCCAAAGAAAGGCAATGCCAAAGAATGCTTAAACTACCACACAATTGCACTCATCTCACACGCTAGTAAAGTAATGCTCAAAATTCTCCAACCCAGGCTTCAGCAATACGTGAACCGTGAACTTCCAGATGTTCAAGCTGGTTTTAGAAAAGGCAGAGGAACCAGAGATAAAATTGCCAACATCTGCTGGATCATGGAAAAAGCAAGAGAATTCCAGAAAAACATCTATTTCTGCTTTATTGACAATGCCAAAGCCTTTGACTGTGTGGATCACAATAAACTGTGGAAAATTCTGAGAGAGATGGAAATAACAGACCACCTGACCCGCCTCTTGAGAAACCTGGTCAGGAAGCAACAGTTAGAACTGGACATGGAACAACAGACTGGTTTCAAATAGGAAAAGGAGTACGTCAAGGGTGTATATTGTCACCCTGCTTATTTAACTTCTATGCAGAGTACATCATGAGAAACGCTGGGCTGGAAGAAACACAAGCTGGAATCAAGATTGCTGGGAGAGCTATCAATAACCTCAGATATGCAGATGACACCACCCTTATGGCAGAAAGTGAAGAGGAGCTAAAAAGCCTCTTGATGAAAGTGAAAGTGGAGAGTGCAAAAGTAGGCTTAAAGCTCAACATTCAGAAAACTAAGATCATGGCATCTGGTCTCATCACTTCATGGGAAATAGATGGGGAAACAGTGGAAACAGTGTCAGACTTTATTTTGGGGGCTCCAAAATCACTGCCGATGGTGACTGCAGCCCCCAAATTAAAAGACGCTTACTCCTTGGAAGAAAAGTTATGACCAACCTAGAAAGCATATACAAAACCAGAGATATTACTTTGCCAACAAAGTTCTGTCTAGTCAAGGCTATGGTTTTTCCAGTGGTCATGTATGGATGTGAGAGTTGGACTGTGAGGAAGGCTGAGCACTGAAGAATTGATGCTTTTGAACTGTGGTGTTGGAGAAGACTCTTGAGAGTCCCTTGGACTGCAAGGAGATCTAACCAGTCCATTCTGAAGGAGATCAGCCCTGGGATTTCTTTGGAGGGAATGATGCTAAAGCTGAAACTCCAGTACTTTGGCCACCTCATGCGAAGAGTTGACTCACTGGAAAAGACTCTGATGCTGGGAGGGATTGGGGGCAGGAGTAGAAGGGCACAACAGAGGATGAGATGGCTGGATGGCATCACTGACTCGATGGATGTGAGTCTGAGTGAACTCCGGGAGTTGGTGATGGACAGGGAGGCCTGGCGTGCTGTGATTCATGGGGTCGCAAAGAGTTGGAAACAACTGAGCGATTGAACTGAACTGTAAATAAGTATATGCTAACAACTTGGACAATCTAGAAGAAATGAGTAATTCCTAGAAACATGCAATCTACAGGACTGAATCAAAAAGAAGTAGAAAATAAGAACAGACAAATAACAAGTAAGGAGATTGAATTAGCCATCAACAAAGAAAGGCCAGAACCAAATGCTCTCACTGGTGAATTCCACCAAACATTAATAGAAGAATTAATGCCAGTTCTTCTCAAATTCTTCCAAATAGCTGAAAAGAAGAAAATACTTCCAAACTCATTTTCTGAGGCTGGCATTACTCATCCCATAGCTAGATAAGGGAACTAAAAGAAAAGAAAACCACAGACCAATATCCCTGATGAATATACATGCAAAAATTCTCAACACCACCAATAACCGAAATTCAAGAGCACATTAAAAGGATCATATGCCATGAACTGTGGGATCCATCCCTGTAATGCCAGGGTGCTTCAACATACAAAAATAAATAAGTGATATATCACATTAATAGAACAAAGATAAAAATCACAGGATTATCTTCATAGATGCAATAAAAGCATTTGATAAAATTCAACATCCATTCGTGAAAAATTTTTTCAGTAAATTATGTACAGAGAAAATATGTCAACATAATAAAGACCTCACATGACAAATCCTCAGCTAACATCATAATTAATGGTAAAAGGCTGAAAGTATTTCCTAGGATTAGGAACAAGACATGGGTGCCCACTCTCACCATTCCTATTCAACATAGTACTGGAAATCCTACCCAGAACAACTAGGCAAGAAAAAGAAATTAAAGGCATTGAATCACGAAGGAAGAAGTAAAATTACCTCTGTTTGCAGGTGACAGGATATTATATGTAGGAAATTCTAAAGATTTCACCAAAAAAAAGTTAGAAATTTCATAAAGGTGCAGGACACAAAATCAACATCCAAAAAACATATATGCTAGGAACAAATTTTCTGGAAAAAAAAAACCATCTAAACAGCATCAAAATCAAGGAAATACTTAATAATAAATTTAACTAAGGAGATAAAAGATCTGTGTACTCAAAACTATAAGACATTAATGAAAGATATTGAAGAAACAAATATTTGAAAGAATATCTTAGACTTATAGATTGGAAGATTTAACATTTTTAAATGCCCATACTTCCAATATAATATTGTAAAATAATTAACCTCCAATTAAAATAAATAAATTTATATTTTAAAAAAAGGAATGAACATGTATGAAAATCTTTAAAATAAATAAATAAATAAATAAATAAAATGCCCATACTACCTAAAGTAACCTACAGATTCAACACAATCTTTATCAAGATTCCAACAGCATTTTTTACAGAAATAGAAAAAACAATGCTGTTTTAGGAACCACAAAAGACCCCAAACAACCAAAGCAATCCTGGAAAAGAAAAACAAAGCTGGAGGCACCATGCTTCCTGAATTGAAACTATATTACAAAGCTACTGTAATCCAAAACAGTATAATTGATGTTAAAAATTGATGCACAGATCAATAGAATAGAATAAAGAGCTCAGAAATAAACCCACTCATATGGTCAATTAATTTACAACGAAAGAGCAAACTCCCAGAGTTCACTCAGACTCACATCCATCGAGTCAGTGATGCCATCCAGCCAAGGATATACAATCAGAAAAGAACAATCATAAACGATATTAGGAAAACTAGAGAGCCACACACAGAAGGATGAAATTTGACCACTACTGTATACCATACATAAAAATTAACTGAAAATAGAGACTTGAATGTAAAACCTGAAACCTCCTATAAGGAAAAAAGATGGTAATCTCCCTGACATCAGTCTTGGCAATGATTTTTCAGATTTGGCAACAAAAGCAAAAATAAGTTAAGAGGGACTATGTCAAACCAAGAAGCGTCTGCATAGCTTAAAATAAATCAACAAAATGAAAAGGTAACTTATCAAATGGGAAAAAGTATTTACAAGTTACATATCTGCTAAGGGGTTGATAACATAAATATATAAAGAAATCATACAACTCAAAAGAAAAAGAAAACCACAAATAATCCAATTAAAGAACAGGCAGAGGACCCAGCCATTAAAAAGAATTAAATAATGCCATTTGCAGCAACATGGATGAACCTAGAGTGTCATACTGAGTGAAATAAGTCAGAGAAGGAGAAATATCATACTTAGAAAACAGAAAGAGACTCACAGACTTAGAAAACAAACATGGTTGCTGGTGGGGAGGGATAGTTAGGGACTTGGGGAAGGTCATGTACACACTGCAACATTTAAAATGAATAACCAACAAAGACCTATATAGTATAGCACATGGAACTCTGATCAATGTTGTGAGTCAGCTTGCATGGGAGCGGGGCTTGAGGGATGAATGGATCCATGTAGATGTATGACTGAGTCCCTTTACTGTTCACCTGAAACTGTCACAACATTGTTAATCAGCTATACCCCAATACAAAATAAAAAGTTTAAAGTTTGGGGAAAAACAAACCAAAAAAGGCAGGCAGAGGACCTAGAAAGACATTTTTCCAAAGAATATATTCAAATGGCCAACAAGTACATGAACAGCAGAGGAATGAAAGTTAAAACACAGTGAGATATCACCTCAGAACTATTAGAATGGCAATTATTAAAAAGACAAGGGATAACAAAAGTGCTGGCGAGGATGCACAAAAAAGGAAACCCTTGTTCACTGTTAATGAAAATGTAAATTGGTACAGCTGCTACAGAAAACAGCATAGAGGCTCCTCAAAAAATGAAAACTAAAGCTACCCTATGACTCAGCAATTCCACTTCTGGGTGTATATCCACAGAAGATAAAATCACTATCTCAAAAACAGACAGTCACCCTCTTGTTCACTACAGCATTAGCTACAATAGCCAAAACGTGGTAACAGCCTCAGCACCCACCACAGATAAACAAATATAGAAAACGTGGCACATGAATATTACTCATCTAAAAAATGAAATTCTGCCATTTGCAATGACATGGATGGACCTAGGGGGTATTAGACTGAAACTAAGATTGCAATAATACTGGAAATCAACTATTCTTCAGTTAAAAAAGAGAATGTGGCATATACATACAATGGATTATTTTTCAGCCATGAGAAAGAAGGAAATATTGTCATTTGCAACAGTGTGAATGAAACAATATTATGCTAAATCAAACAAGAGAGACAAATATTGTATGATATCACTTATATGTAGAATCTAAAAAAAGCCAAACACACAAAAACAGAGTAGAGTGGTGGTTACCCATGCCTGGGGTCTATGGGAAATGAGGAGATGTAGGTCAAGAATTATAAATTAAATAAATTCTAGGGATCTAAAGTACGGCATGATTGTCATAGTTAATAATATTGCATTATACCCTTGAAAGTTGCTAAATTTAAAAGTTCTCACACAAAATAATTGTAACTATGTGAGGTAACAGATGTAGTAACTAACCTCACTATGGTAATCATTTTGCATTATATACACATATCAAATCATCGTACTATTCATCTAAAGATTACACAAAGTTATAAGTCAGTTATATCTCAACAAAGCTAGGGGTAAAAAGACACAAAGCTAGGGGTTGCATAGACTACAATCCAAAAACTGCATCTTACAAACCATAAATATTCAAGAAAAAGGGAACAGGCCCATGATTCTAAAATAAAGGCTACTTCATGGTTACGTGGTCCAGGTCTAGATGGAAGAAATGGAACTTCATCTTGCTGGTAATCAATTTTTTACTTCCCAAGAAGCATATAGATGTGAGCAAGAGTGAAAACAATTTTTTGTTTTAAATAGTAAATATGGTCAAGGAAAAATAAAACTGTATCTATTCTTGGCTCTAGTATGTAGATATGTGAACAAAAATCACTACAGACATGCTATTTCTCTTGAGGAAATTTGAGAATTAGAATTCTATTCTGTCTCAAGAGGCTTTTGGGTCATACACCAGCTGGAACACATACATACACAGACATACAAACTCTCCCATTTCATGTACATGAAAGACACCAAAAGCAGGAGACAGGTTGTCAAGGAAAAAAGTTCATCTCCCACCCCCAACTTGAGGGATCTAGGACCTTGTCAACAGTTAGGTGCTGCGTTCTGACTGCTCACCCCATGGTCTGACCTCCAGTCATCCCTTTGTAATAATGCAGCTCAGACTGAAAGGAAGGCCCCAGATAAAGCATTTATTCCCAGCAAGAGTTTCTCTGATGCTGCAGCCCAGCAGTCTTGATAACCAGTCTTTGGACTATCTCAGTGATCTGAGTTCTCAGCAGGGAAGTCAGTATGTTTGATGACTGACCCCTTGGGTCATGACACATGCAGGTCACGCACATTCCATCAGCCCTTTCTATCTAACCCTACTTAGCTTTCCTTCTGGAGTACCCCCCAGTAATCACTCTAGTTCACTTAAGATGATAAGAATGAATTGCAGCTGAACGATGAGGTGGTAATTTGCTCTGAGATCACTAAAAACACATTTGCTACAGGTCAGCTCCCACTATAACACAAGAGGCTGTGGCCAACACAGCAAGTATAGTGATTACTTGATTCTAAACCTGAAAAAATAATCAAGATTCTGCTGCTCTGCCTTTAGAACTGCAGAGCAGGAGCATTCAGTAAATGCTTGGAATCCTTAAACCAACTGAATGAGAATCAGATTGTGATCCACTGGAGTCTTGGACATTAGACACGCTCTAGCTTTAGTGTGTCAGGCAGAAAAAATCAGACATGTGGAGACTGAAAGACTTTCATCCCTGACCATCACTTGAGGATTTGTCAATGTACATTTACTGGGCATCTATGAATGTCAGGCACTATGATGGATGTAAAGATAAAGACAACATATCCTCAATGAGCTGAGGCTCCAGTAGAAGAGATAAAGAAAATTCATAAAGATTATCATGTAAGGGAAGATATATTTCATATATTAGGAGTAGTATAAATTGTGAAGTCTTAAAAAAATAAATGGAACTTTCATCCACAGAAAGGAGGATGTTCCAGGCAGAGAGCACAACTGAGACAGAGGTGGAAAAGCACAGGACTTATGCAGACAAATTTGCAGCCCACTGTGTGAAGCCAGAGTTGTGTAGGGAAGCTTGTGTTAGTCACTCAGTCATCTCCAACTCTTTGCAACGCCATGGACTGTAGCCCACCAAGCTCTTCTGTCCATAGAATTCTTCAAGCAAGAATACTGCTGTGGGTTGCCATTCCCTTCAGTTCCCCTAAATTCAGACCTGAGATAAGAATGTGTGTTCGTAGAGCTTATTTTGGAGTGATTCCAGGAAACCGAAGAGAGGGAGTAGTGAAATCAGCAGGGCAAGAAGGGAAAGCCAATGAAGGGTGAGTTAATGGTTGCCACTGTGGGCAAATGAAATGTGGTCCCACTAGACACCAAATGAAAGACTGCATAGCACACAGTTCAGATTTGCCCTCCCAAAGGAAGGACAAGGGAGTTGGGGTCATTACCCACCAACTCTTACCCATCAGTGGTTGAAGGTTGCTGCTTCAGGGATGTTAACTCCACAGCACTTCCAACACAGGCTCCTGCAGCTAGAGAAAGCCCTCAGGCAAGGAGACATAGGTACTTGAGGCAAGAAGCCTTCCAAGTGTACAGAGAATGGTCTACTGGAGAGCCAGCAATCCTCTGGGGTGAGCCACTGACAATATCTGCTACAGGGAGTGAAGCTAAACCACTAGATTAGGAGGCTACATCAGAGATCTTTTATTCCATTCATGTCAATTCAAATCAGTAAACACTTGGGGGTCCTAGGCACCTGAAATAAAACATATAAATTAAATATGGTTCTTCCCTCAGAGAGCATACAGTCCTTCAGTAATGAGTCTGGGATTAATTATCCAGCAAGTAACCACTGAAGATTCATGAGGAGCTAAGTAACCTGATCACAAAGAGTCGGACACAACTGAGCGACTTCCCTTTCACTTTTCACTTTCATGCATTGGAGAAGGAAATGGCAACCCACTCCAGTGTTCTTGCCTGGAGAATCCCAGGGACAGGGGAGCCTGGTGGGCTGCCGTCTATGGGGTCGCCCAGAGTCAGACACGACTAAAGTGACTTAGCAGCAAGTAACCTGATCAGACCATCAGCCTTCTAGTGGCTGCCATGAGTAGTGAATGGCTCTTTTTATCCCTCAAAAAGAGATATTTGAGATGGGAAAGCCATTTACTTAAGGGCTGAGTTAGAGTGGTGATGATGGAGAATGAAAAAATGTAGAGCGTGTGTATGTGTGTGTGTGAGCGTGTGTATGTGTGTGTGAGCGTGTGTATGTGTGTGTGAGCGTGTGTATGTGTAGGAAGTGCAGAATCAAGTAAAACATACAGGACCAAGTAAAACTGGCAAGATGTGGCTGCTGATTGGATATGAAAGATGAAGGGTAACAAAGGATGCAGGAAATTCAGATTTTTAGCCTTGGGGATATGCTGGTAGCTTAGGCTGAAATAAAGAAATCAGAAGAGTAGAAGGTATGGAGAAGCAATGTCCATTTTTTTTCTACATTGAATAAGACTCTCTTACTATCCCTCATCTTGCTCAGCATTCCAGTCACTTCCTCCAGAACTGGGCTCTGGGCTGCAGGCAGCTTATAAATTATTACAGCCATTCCCAGCCCTTCTAGGACCACAGAAGCAGAGCTGGGGGTCTAAGCCACACCCATTGTCATTGGTCCCCTAAAAACACCAAGTTTAAAGAAAAAAAAAAAAACAGCTGGATAATCTGGATAAACAACTAGATAAACCAAAGCATAAACCTGTTCTCACCAGTGGGGCCAATCTGGTCTGGGTAAAATGTAGTAAGCTTTCTCCCCAAACAGAGGTTAAGACTCAAGCAAGAAAAGAACACCTGGCTTTCTTTAATGACCCAGGCTATTGGGAGTCTTCCTTCTAAACTGGTACCACAGGCGGCTCCCAGGTGTGCATCTATCAACATCCTCAGTCCTTGTCAGAACATTTACAGCATTCCATGCTTCTATATGCACCACAAATGCAGCTGAAAGAATGGAGGGGTTGCCCCCTCCTGTCTGAGGCATCCTGCTGCTGTCTGCTTGTTTGCTGTGAAAGGGGAGGTGACAAGGTACCCTCCCCCGAGGTTTGGTCAGAAACACCACCAAGTCACCAGTGGTGTCAGGGTATGGGTTCATAGCGATTGTGCTCACTCGGCTTTCTCTCTCAAGCAGGAAGGTGTATCCAGCAGATTGTGCCCCAGCTACAGGAGTTTCTTGGGAAACCAGAACCCCAGTGCACAGCAGTGTAACACTCAGGATTTCTACCAGGGAGCAGCTGAATAGGGGAGGCCCTAACTTCAGACCACAGTAACGCACAACTGCTAACATGGCTGAGAAACTGGAAAAGAGGCTATACTGATGAATGAGATTGGGTAGGGGGATTTACACTGAATGAATATGGTGGGTTGATGAGACCCCCCGTCTGTAGGTGCCAAAAGGATACTGAGCCCTACTTAAGAGTTCCACCTGAGCCACCAGGAAAGTCCTTGTCCTAGGGCAAATTAGCCTTCCAACTGAACTTTCTTCACAGCCAGCTTAAATTCCTGCTGGGACAGTCGTGATCAGAGCTAAGAGTGCCACCTACAGACACTTTAGTGCTAAATATTTATTAGAAAATCTAAAGAAAGCCATCA
>NW_024070185.1:36801638-37047421 GCF_014754425.2 Oryx dammah
GTGTGTGGGTGTGTGTGTGTGTGTGTGTGTGTGTGGTGTGTGGTGTGTGTGTGGGTGTGGTGGGTGGGTGTGGTGGGTGTGTGTGTGGGTGTGTGTGGGTGGGTGTGTGTGTGTGTGTGTGTGTGTGTTGGAGAAAGGTATAGAAATAAAAACTAAAGGACACTCTGGGCCTAAATACAGCTGGAAGGATGCTGGTGACAGAAACAATAAGGGGGACTTTGGAAGGAGGCTTTAGGAAACAGGCTGAATTCATCCCTCTGCCACTCCTCCCTGCTCCCCTCACAAAGGCTGCGTCCAGCCCCCCAGGGTGATGCACTCTCACCTCTCCTTCTTCCTGCCAGCATTTCAGATGCGCACTTGAGGTCTGGACTCTGAGCTCCTGGCAATTTGTGACACTTATAAAACTACTACCTTCATGTTTTTTTCTATCAATTTACTGAGACTTTCAGTGGTTAAGAAAAGTGACATGGTGGCTGGTCCTGCTCCCCGCCCTGCTTCTCACTGGTGGCTTTGCCTACTACCATCCCACTTTCATCAGCCCTATCTCTGCCTGCTGCTGCTGCTGCTGAGTCGCTTCAGTCGTGTCTGACTCTGTGCCACCCCATAGACGGCAGTCCACCAGGCTCCCCAGTCCCTGGGATTCTCCAGGCAAGAACACTGGAGTGGGTTGCCATTTCCTTCTCCAATGCGTGAAAGTGAAAAGTGAAAGTGCAATCGCTCAGTTGTGTACGACTCTTTGCGACTTCATGGACTGCAGCCTACCAGGCTCCTCCACCCATGGGATTTTCCAGGTAAGAGTACTGGAGTGGGGTGCCATCGCTTTCTCCAATCTCCGCCTACTAGCAGCTACTATTTTCTCTAGATTTGGAACATATGCAGTTTGGCCTTAGAAAAACATTGAGCATCAAACGTTAAAACACCAGGGTCTAAATATATGTTTTTCCTCTAGGTATTTTAAAGAGTTAGCATTTAATTCAGAGGATTAAAAGTCAAATAGTAGGACTTGACAGAGATGCTATTTTGGGCCATGAATCCTAAAAATCTTCAAGTTCCATCACATAAGACTCACCTATATATGTTTAGTTTTATCACAAATACTGAGTAACACTTGCCCTTTTATGTAGTATAATGAGAACAGCTGGCAGAATTGAGTGCAGAACTCAAGCTCTGTGACACTCGGCAAGTCACTGAACTGACCAAAGCCTCAGTATCCAAATGTGTAAAATGAGAAAGAAAAAAACAAAAACCTGCCTTTCACAAGGTGAGTTACAGACTTAAATATTATAAGATCCTTAACATCAACCCAGTGACTCATACAACAACAATGATGATCAGTATTTCCGGGCCAGCTTGTCTAGAGGAATTCACTGTATTCTAAAGCAGCCTCTTCTAACATACCTCAGGTCATATTTCCCCTTATTAGCAGAAGGTCGTTACATTAATTAAACACTTTTTCATGCTTGTCAGTGATAACTTAATTTAAAGCCAAGCTCTCACCACTTCAAACAGCTTCTTATACAACAAACCAGAGGAAATCCTACTCCCCTGATTACAAGACCACAATTCAGCAAGTACCTGCTTTTCTCAATGAAAAGTACCAAGACAGTGTGCATAGAAGGAAAACATTTGCCAGAAACCCTAAAAATGCACAAGAGGAGCTAGGGGAAAGTGAGTTATAATCGTGTTGTTGATTGTTCTTCCCTTTTATTTCTCTTGGGAGGAGAGTTCATTTTCCTGGCTCCCAATGCAATGAAACCAGGAAACATGTATATTTTTAGAAGAGCTGTTATTGTTGCCCTAGTATGTGCACTGCTTTTAATCATCTAAGTTATGCCTGGGTGACGGGCCTGGCACAATAGGGAGGCAACGACTAGACAAATAGGCCATTTCCTGAAATGTGTAAGAACATAAACAGAGAGATTATCCAAAATTCCATCATTGTGTGCAATACTTATCTTCTTGAGTCAGGAATGAGGGGACATTCCTCAGTTTATTTCCCACCAAACTAATCCTATGTTTCCCTTCCTCCACCCCTTTCACAATCTAAATGAGAGTGATTTCCTCCCTCGATGAAATCAGAGCCATTCATCTTGGTTTATCTAGACTTGTGGCATGATGCGAGAGGAGAAAAGAAGGGTGAGAAAATGCATGTTCTCTCCTCAGAAGCTGACTCACAGACGGAGCAGGTAACACCAAGGTGAGGGTGAAAGGAGGCGGCGGCTGTTTCACTGTCTCCTAACCTGAGGCTGAGGCTCGTTTCTCTGATCACACACGTGTGACTGCAAACGCAAAGTGTAACCCTCAGTGCTCCTGGTAAAGACCTTTACCTGTTGCCTTTTATGGGTAGTTGCGATCAGAAGAGATGAGGGTGGAATACCAAGACTGACTGAAAGGAGCAGAAAGAGAGGTCTGATCGAGAATCACTGCCCAAAATGGTGGCCTGATGCTCTTATAGCCGTGAGCAGGTGGTGTCGTTGCAGCTAACCCAAGGCACCACCAACATAATGTACCTTTCTCCAGATGTGGCCAGAGGGGCACAGGGAGGAAAAGGAGGGATTTTATAGCTTGCTCAGGCAATCTGGGATTCACAAAAAGCTTAAGATTAAAACTCACCTACCCTGAGATCAACAATAACCTCACAGGCACACAGGCTCCAGCCAGGGCTCCAAATACTCATTTGTTGAGTACCAAACATGGGGCCTCCCTGGCGGCTCAGATGGTAATGAATCTGCCTGCAATGCAGGAGACCTGGGTTCAGTCCCTGGGTTGGGAAGATCCTCTGGAGAAGGAAATGGCAACCCAATCCAGTGTTCTTGCCTGGAGAATCCAACGGACAGAGGAGCCTGCCGGGCTACTGTCTGTGGGGTCACACGAGTTGGGACATGACCGAGCGAGTAATACACGCACAAGCATGTATTGCCCAGTAGGAACAGTATTACTCACTATGGTTAGTACCAGACTCTGGCTTGAGAGGCAGGACCAGTGGCAAGACTCCATTGCTCTCTAACTAGGATGCTCCCTGCACCTATTAGTAAGCCATGATGCACCAGGGACTCCACGGTCCAAGGTGTCTTCCTAGAATCAGCTGTACCTGATGTTGAGTCATTTGAAATGTAACTTGTAGATGAGAGTATGGAGTAGAAGGCTAAATTTACATGAACCTTTAAAATAAAACCCAGATATGCACAGAAACTGTAAAAGGCAATTAAGCCTATGGTTACTTTATATAAATTTGCATTGTTTGTGATTTTTTTTTTCCAACAAGCAAGTCTACAATTATCTGGAAAAAAATTCTTTTCAATCAATAAACCATAGAGTCTTTAAGAACTGTCTTACTAGGCAAATTCAAGCTGTGTTCCCAGACACAACTGATTGACTAATGCTCCTCCAACATAGAAGTCTTTCCATGGGCAAGCCTGAGAAACAGTGAGATGCAAAGAACCCTGGGCAGAACCTGAAACTCAGAAGACCTCATGGCCCAGCTTCACCACCATACTGTATGATACAGAGCATACTGTTTCAATTGATTGTTTATTCATCCAATGAACATGTATTGAGCACTTGGGATGTGCTAGACACTGTAAGCTAAAGATATTCCTCATCTGTAAAATAGGGATAGTAATATTAGCATACAGTGTTACTAAAGTCAAATAAATTACACAAAAGCATTCCAAAACACAGTTCTATATAATATGGACTACTTTGTGACTCTAGGCATCTTGTGGATTAAGAATTTCCTGGGTTAGCCTGTGACCCTCAGCATTATTTGTAGCATGGTTTCCAGGCAGGGCAGATTATATTAGAGTAGCAGCGACCACATGTTGCTCTCCCTCCTCCCCTTCTAACCACTCTGCCTATTCTCCCAGATAAGTGATGGGGGTGGCCAGCCATGGAGAGAAGGAAGCTACATGATGAATAACTTTCTTTTCCACATTTCAGACCCAACAAGCACTGGCAAACTTTTAGGAGCACAAGAGAATACATGCTTTCAGAGGTCCATTCTGACCTGCCAGGGCTCCATCATGAATCCATTATTCCTTCAATTTATCACTTGTAAAGGACATTCACGTGTCAGGTGTCTACAAGTCACTACACAGGTAATTCTAAAGAAAAGAGAAGAAGCTAAAACAAAGAGAAGTGGAAATCTTTTCCACGGAAGTGTGTCAATGCCCTGAGTCCTGCCAGGGAGTCCTCCATGGGTCACTGGGGTCTACATCCCAGGGTAAATGAAGACTGCACAGGCTTCCTTAACGAGCCCTGCTTAGGGGACTGAATACTCAAGGTGTACAAGAGCAGCCCCCTGCATGAGCACAAAAGAGGGAAAAAGAAGTAGCAAAAGTAAACAACCCCTCCCCCACAAACTAAAGAAAATAGTTGTTTCCATCTCAAGGAAAGCTTTTTCAAAAACTGGAGGCTACAGCCTCTGAAGGGGTCTATTGTAAACGTTGGGACTGTGGCCAGCGTATTTGGTTCAGATCCACCATTAGGAAGGGCTGAGTGCAGATAATCTATCCTTAGGTCTAAGAAAATCACAGAGCCTTTTAATTTTTTGGCTTTTAATTCTTAGACAGGTTGTAGGCTAACTGAAAATTGCTTTGATGAGAGCATCTAAAAGGAATCAGTGTCACGGCTGCTAAACTCATTCGAAAGAGAGTAAAGAGACTACTTCCTGACCACATATGCACATGGCCATAGATTTAGCCTTTTCTTTAACTGAACATTATGCATTAAGCACCTGCTATGTGTGAAACACTGGTAATGTGCTCCCAGAACAGAAATGAGACTAGATAACCCCTGAGCTCTGCTTACTCACTCTCCATTGTGAAAGCAAATGCCTACAGAAACAGCTTTGCAAAAAGGAGTCTATGCTAGTGTTATTAAACCACATAATGGAAGTATAGAGGAGCAGACTCGTGTTCTAAGAGAGCAACTTAAAGGAGAAATATTTTAAGATGATAAAATGAAAAGGTAACATATGTTAATGGAATTGCAAAGGTTAATATTTTGGTAACTAAAACAGTATAATTGTTCAGAATACCCAATCATAAAGAAAAGGGAGGGAGGAGGGAAGAAAATAAATCAACAAACATGTTTGCATCAATTATTGGCACCATCCTTACTTCTTAAGTATTGCTCTAGTTCCCTTATGTTACTAGCTAGTTTAGACCGAAGGAATACAGGCAATGCTGTTGCCTGCCTCTCCAACATTTGCCCTTCAAGTAGCAAGAGTTGTTAAGACCAGCTGGCCACACCCAGCAGTGGCTTCTGATGGATGCAGCCTTCCATGGTAGCCTCAGCCCTCCTCCTGCCAGTGGTTTGTTCAGGAAGGAACATCTGAAACAAACCTGGCCAGTGACACCACAGGTTTGAAGTCTCCTTTATCTTCGAAAGGGACCCAAGAGGACTTCCATGATGGTGCAGGAGATAAGGATCCACCTGCCAATGCAGGGGACACGGGTTCAATCCCTGGTCCAGGCAGATTCCACATGCCAAGGAGCAACTAAGCCTGTGTGCCACAATGATTGAGCCCAAGCTCTAGAGCCCATGAGCCGCATTTTCTAAGCTGTGTGTTAAAACTACTGAAGCCCAACCAAATGCATTGCTCAAGTACCCTAGGGCCTGTGCCTGGCAACAAGAGAACCCACCGCAGTAAGAAGCCCACACACTGCAATAGAGTAGTGCCTGGTCTCTGCAACTAGAGAAAGGCTGCATGCAACAGAGGCCCAGCACAGGCAAAGTTATAGACAAATAAATAAATGACTTTTTAAAAAGTGACCCAAGAAAGAGACCATTTTCTTTCTTCTCTCGTGAATATTGGATGTGGTGTCTGGAATTGCTGGCAGAGTGGGAAATAGAAGGAAGCTGACTACTAATGATTGCACCGCTGAACTAACCAGATCTGGAGTCCTGGCCGCCTCCCTCCATGCTGTGAGAAACAAATGCCTTCACTGCCTCAACCAGCTGCTTCACGTTTCTGCCACATGTACTGAGAGAATCCTAGTACAAGGGATACAAGGAGGTGTCATATCTTTGTTCTGCTCTGGCTGGGAAATAGGCACAGACATGGACACTAGGAAATGGATCACTCTCACTGGGTTTTGCATGAGATAAATGTAGTGAAGCTTTCCTATAAAACTCACTGAGGCCTGTATTTAGTTCTCATCAGAGTCCTCTGTGCTCCCCTCCATAGGCTCTCCACGCACTCTTGTCTACTGAATCACGGCACTGGTGGGCTCTCAAACTAGATTCAGCTGGTACTAGGATTAGACAGGAAGGAGCTACCAAGTGGGAGAATTGAGAGAAAAACGGGGGTTAGGAGGTGTGATCAGAATTACCGCACAGGCTGAAAAACCATAGTGCCCAGACCTCTAACCTTTACCAGCAATGCCTCCTCTCCTTGTATATGACATATAGACACCTAGATATCTTATACTCACCCAGCATTTCTTATTCCTAAAGCACTTGGAAATACTATTTCACATATATTTGATCCTTAAGAAAACATCATGAAGTAGGCAGAGCAGGTATTTCTAACCTCTGTTTTATAGATAAACTAACTAGTAGATAAGCTTTGAAAAGCTACACAGTGGATACTGACAGGCCCCAGACTTTGGCTTTCACTCCTGAAAAAACCAGGAACCTAAGACTATAAATATTAATATATTTAAATACCATATTTATATAAAATTAAATATGAACATAATTTATAAATGTACTTATTATTATTAAATTATATATAGTTGAATACAAATATAAATCACAGAGGATTCAAGCCATGGGGAGCTCTTACATGATAATAGGAAGGAAAGAGTAGATACTTTGAAATTAAATGTGGGAGATACAGAAAAAAATATTTGAGGGGAATTTTGAGGATAGAGTTTTACTCTAAGACCTTCTGATTTGCAATGCAAGCATTTTTACCATATCATGATCAATAAACGTTTTTTGGCATCTAGATGTAGGAGGTGCCCCTTGGGCTGAGTTTTAAAAGGATAAGAGAAGTGAAGCAAGGAAGCTGAGAGGCAGGAAGGAGACCCCATTCAGAGAGAACAGTCTCTGCTACCAGGAGGCATTAATCAGCTCAGTACAGGGGAACTTTAAGTGGTCTCATATCACTGGAGCACTGGATGCAGCAAATGCCAAGGACAAAGCTCAAAAGAAAAGCCCAACAAAACCCACCATCTGCCAAAGTTTCCTGCCCTCCATGGAGGCCCCTGAAAGCCAGGTTGAGGAGCTTGGGTTCTCTTCTATAATATGTGGTGTTCAAAGTTTTTCTATGCATATAACCACTAAAGTAACTGAAAAACGATGTGCCTAATATTTACAACTTGCTCTGAAAGGTGGCTCAGTTGGTAAAAAGATCTGCCTGCGATGTGGGAGATCTGGGTTCAATTCCTGAGTTGGGAAGATCCCCGGCAGATGGGAATGGCAACCTACTCCAGTATTCTGGCCTGGAGAATTCCATGGACAGAGGAGCTTGGCAGGCTACAGTCCATGGGGTCACAAAGAATTGGACACGACTAAGCAAATTTCACTTTGAATTGCACTGAAAACACAAGATGGACTGATGAACGCACAGATGAACGGACAGATATGTGACAAGGCAAGTACTTTGAACGTTTTATAGAATCTACATGGTGCACATGTGGGTGTCTGTCCATGGAATTCTCTAGGCAAGAATACTGGATGGGGTTGCCATGCCCTCCTCCAGAGCATCTTCCAGACCCAGGAATCAAACCCACATCTCCTGCAACTCCTGGCAGGCAGGTTCTCGACCACTAGCACCACCTGGGAAGCCCCAAATATATTAAAAGTTTTATAAGTAAAAAGAATCAAAGTAGTACACATATAGGTATTCACTATATAATTCTTTACTTTCTCTATATATTTAAATTTTTTCATAATAAAAATGTTAGGAGAGGAAAAACTATGTTACTCCTTACAGATATTTAATTTTTTTATCATAGGTTTACTTTTTTTATATAAAAGGACATAGAAAATGCTAAACAGGTAATAAAATGAAATAAGATGAGAATTGGTTATGAAACAAATACTATATTTTATGATTTGATAAAAGACTGTAAATACCTTGTTGATAAAGCACACTGAATCTGAGGGAAATTATGTAAAATATTTATCCTTTTTTAAAAAATAATTATCTTGAAAAATGTGATAGTCCCTGAAGCATTTCAGTTACATCCAAAAGAATTGGCATCATTAAACTTTTACTGTTTTGCCTGCTCTGAGTTTAGACCAATCCAACACTAACCACATCTGAGCTCCACTCTTAACAGAGAGATGTAGAAGATGGGATAAACAGGAAGCTCAACAGGATCAAGGGGTAGTGATTCATCATTAAAGCAAGTTTTTCTAAAAACCAGTAATTCAATTTATCCTGTTGTTTGATATACAGAGGTTTTTACATCTGAGGATAATGCTCCAAAGTAAGATTTAGAATGGGTGAAAAGCCAACATTTCATTTATTAGAAGTAGATGAATCTTGTGCTTACAGACTCATTTGGATATTGAAGACCTGGAAATTGATTTCTTAAAATGTACTCATGCACATGCACCCTTTGGCAAGTCTCTGTATAGTCCAGTTTGGAGACCATTCACTAAGTGAGAAGTCATTACCTGTAAGACGTTCTGAGCAGTGACAGGATCAGGTTTAGACCTTGACCCTGGGATGACAATGGAAGACAGATTTATGGGCTTGAGAGTGGAGGACTCGAGGATACTAGCTAGAAAGCTGCTGCAGTCCATTGGATGTGAAACAGGAGAGAGATTTTACAGCAGGAACTAGGGAAAGAATTTGAGAGATACTTTAAAGAAGCAATGCTCAGCTGGATGAATGACTGTCCAAATATATGGAGAAGAGGAAAGAGTCAAGAGTGACCATTTGATCCATAATGGCAAGGAATAAATATGCTCAACAGAAATTTAATATGTATGCAGTGTCCTGAGGATAACACATGCTGACAGCATTGTAAAAGTTTCTGCAACATTTGATTTTACCTTTTTTTTCAGTTATATTAAAATGTGACTGATCAATCTAGATACCATCTCTCAATGTTTCAGCATTTCCATCTTAAGGGACCACACTTCCAAGAGCTGACTGGGTCGTGGGGTCCCTTCTTGATTCCAAGTTACAGTCAAGGCAGTTGAAAGAACATGGAATGAGGATTAGGAGAGCTGAGGTCTAGGTCTGCTCTGACTAGGTCCAACTCTGACTCTACTCCTTCCTGTGTGACTTCAGACAAATTACTTAACCTCTCTGACCTTCACCTATATCAGCTGGAAAGCAGATGTCAGCAAGGTGATCGGCAAAGTCCCTTGCTTCCCTAATCTTATTATAAGGTTCAAAAATCTATTGACTCTGGACAGGCTAACTCCATCAGAGTGGTGAAAGAGTTAAGAAGTTGAGTGAAGAATCTGACAGATCATGAAGATGAATTAGCTGCAGGGAGAGTCAATAGGTGTAAATTGCTATAAGCTTGGGGGCTTTCTGCAGCCCCTAGTCAGCACCTGGAGGAAGAAGGTGCTAATGAAACTATGGGGACAGAATCACTGATAGTTATTAAGTAGCAGGCAATGGAAAAGCCAAATTTACACTAATGTAATCTGAATCGGTGCCAACATCAGCCCGCCGAAGGTCCTCGGGGGTGGGTGACAGCACTCTGAGAAGCGGGAAGTGATGGCTAATAATAAAGCACAAATTCCAACTCATGTATGCATTTCTCATTTTGTCTTAAAAAAAGAGAGACCCTACTCTATTAGCAAGTGCTTTCTCCCAGCTAAAGAAAAGTGTTAATTACTTCCAATAGTCTACAAACAGATGGACCCATCTTCTTTTTAAGTAAGTGAAGGAAAGACAGAGCATGGATACAGGTCTTGCACATTCTCTACCTGAGCTCACATTCTGACCCCGGGGGAGTTACTGAGACAGAACAAAAGGAATGCTTGGTTATTAAATGGGAGGGAAATGGAGGCACAGAGCCAGGCAATGGAGGCTGGGATCCCAGGTGTCTGAAGAACAGCTCAATTAGCATTGTTCCTCTAGGTAGAGAATCCATGAATCCAGAACAGAAGAACCAGAAAAAAAAAAAAAAAAAATCTCCTGACTTCACTGGGGGTAGACACAGAACTTCTACTTTTTCAAGTAGAAAAAGTGTGATCTTACTTCAGCAAAGTTCTGTAACTTCCAACCTTACAATTCCATTTCCAACCAGATATTGCACAGGAATTTGCCTGGGAAACAGACAAGGACTAGGATTATCTAAGTGGATTTCACCATTATTATCCCCATTTCCCCCACCTGGAGCCTTCAGGGCCAACATGGACACCATTCTTCATACCCCACATTCCACTGTCCACCTAGAATGCTTCCTCCTCCCCGCCCAAGACCCCTACCTAAACCAAGTTCGCCCTTCAAATCTCACTTTATCTTTGACACCACCAGGACTGGCTCAATTTCTAAACTTCTATTATTCCTATAGATCATGATTAGTAATCCAGACCTTGATTTTTTTTTTTTATTCTCAATTTCAAAACTGTTTACATTCTCATAGCTGAGGGATATCTGCTACCTGTTCTTTTTAACCTCCTGTAATCCAAAAGACAGTTTGAGGCACTTGCAGACACTAACACCCAAGTGATTACTGGAGAATGTCTCAGCAACTTGTTTCCCAGGATTCAGAAGTGCAGGACACCCCTCCCATCCTTCACCCAGATGTAAACATGAGTGTGGCAGTCCTGGAAACAGAAGTAATTTTCCCCAGCATCTGCCTGCCCTGCCACCATGTCTGGCACTGCCCTAGTAAGGACCTCCTCTCCCAGCATCACATGACTCTCAGATAAAATGTCTCAGGGGTTTCTCCTGTGACAACCACAGACTCCAGTGTAGGGGGAGAAGGAATATCATGGGGGAAGAATATGAAAGAAATGGAGACTGAGAGTGAAGAGACTGTGACATGTACTCACTATAGAATGAGAAAGCCTGAGTCCTGCAGGTGGCAGCCTGCAAGGCAACCAGAAATATACCCATGAATTAAGGCACACTTTGACCAGAGGAGAGATCACAGTTTTGAACACTACAAAAATGGGAAGGTAGAAGAGATCAAAATTCAAGCATCAGGAATTAAAGCATAGTCACTAGAAAACCCAGGAACTAGAACATGCCTAATCCTCGGTCATCGAACGTGAAGTCACCTTAAAAGCACCGGAGTATGAGAGAGTGGAGGTGGGTGAGACAGATTTCCCAGAGTCCTGTATCAGTAAGTTCACTAAGAAACGTGTGCTTTTCATTGATTAAATATATAAACACAATCCTGTGTCAACAATATCTCCAAAATATATGTGGGAAAAAGAACACAGCCCATCTATTATAACATACCCTCCTGGAAATGATGCATAGCATGCAAAGCCAACTATTTATATAGCTCGTAACAATGTAGCAGCCAAAATGTATATGAAGCCAGCTTTAACCACCTGTGAGGTTACTAAGTGTCAGGTACTGTTGTAAGCCATTTACAAATATTAAATCCCTTTAACTCTCACAGCAATCCTATTATTATCCCTACTTTACAAATGAGGAATCTGAGACACAAGCAAATTAAGTATCTTTACTAAAGTTACCCAACTGCTCAGTGGTGGAACTGAGATTTGAACCCAGTGTGTCTGGCTCCTCAGTCCTTGGTCTTATCTGTTTTTTTCTCCTTACTGTTTTTTAACCTGGAGAGATGACAACAACAGCATGTTTATCTACTTCTCCAAACCAATAACTTCCATCCAGAGTCTGTTTTCCCTGGATCTTCCCAATCTGGAACTCCTTAACCAGCCCTACTGTCCACCCTCAGAAAGCAAAATCTCAAAGATATATTTATAGCTCTCTGGGTATAGCACAGATAATGATCTTGAACATTCTTTCCAAATCTGTTTCTCTCTCTCTTTTTAACCCATTATTACTGCAGATAGAGATTCTCTTACTGATAGTGAAAGAACACATTGCTCCTTCCCTCTCCCTGCCCACCAGCTGGCACATCCTTCCCTCCCCACCCCCACCCACTTAGGAGATATACATGCAATGAGCAGCGCCTCCTTCCCATGGACACGCTGCCGGCACTTCCGTATCTCTCAGCATCTCAGAAGAGCAAAAAGATCCCCTTCCTGGCTGACACTCTACAAACTCAGCACCTGCTTGCTGATCTTCTGACGATGCAAAAGTAACTGAAAATTTCAGTTTTCCAGAACTCCTTCAGTTTCGAATGCTTTGCCACATACACAAGTTGGGAGATGAAGTAATACAGAGCTTATAGCTCTGTAAATCTGGGCTTAATTTTCCTAAATAGATATTATGAAAATACCATTTTTCCTAATGCTTGATAATCACAGAAAAAAATCCTCCCAGATTCTCAAAGTTTAAGGAGGCAATGGCTTCACTTCACCATTGTGAATTTTTCTGGACTTCCACACACTGACAACTTTCTTCACTGTTCCTTTCCCGGTTTTCCTTCTGCGTGTTCACATTCTCCTTCCTTCCTCCTCCCTCCCTCTTTCTCAACTAGAGGCAGCCAGAGCTGACTGGCATCCTCCCGGATTACTCCCCTTGGCCTTATACACTGCCTCACTTCAGGTACAAGAATAGCCTCTGAGTCTGTGCCATTCACTCTGTTTAAACATGAAATAGATTCTATTGGATTGGGGGTAAAAATATGCTTTTGAAGAAAGAGTCAGTGGAGGCCCATATTTACAGGACATTTATTGCTGCCACTTTATGGGGAAAATTAGTCTTTTATGCTTTTGGTAATGATTCCCCAGGCCCTCTTTTCAAAAGTCATGCTCATAAATTCCTTGTTTTTACAACAGGGCAAAAAAATGTGCTACAGCGTGCTCTTCTTTACTTACCAGCATCATCTGGGAGATGGGGAGGCATCCTGGGAAGAAGACAGCGTGCTGGTCAGGGCAAAAATCCAGCGGGCCGCTGGGCCTTCTCTGGACAATTTCTCCAGAGGTGGGGGCAGTGCTGTGTAGCTAAGGGGCACAGTCTGGAGAGCACACTTTTCTTAGAAACACAGTTGGCTCTTTAAAGAAAAGAGGACCAGCACTGGGTGGGGAAAGCCTGCTCTGGCTCTCCGGGACTTTCTTAGAGTTGAATGATGCACCCTCTTCCAACAACACAAGAGAAGACTCTACACATGGACATCACCAGATGGTCAACACCAAAATCAGATTGATTATATTCTTTGCAGCCAAAGATGGAGAAGCTCTATACAGTCAACAAAAACAAGACCAGGAGCTGACTGTGGCTCCGATCATGAACTCCTTATTGCCAAATTCAGACTCAAATTGAAGAAAGTGGGGAAAACCACTAGACCATTCAGGTATGACCTAAATCAAATCCCTTATGATTATACAGTGGAAGTGAGAAATAGATTTAAGGGACTAGATCTGATAGACAGAGTGCCTGATGAACTATGGGCAGAGGTTCATGACATTGTACAGGAGACAGGGATCAAGACCATCCCCATGGAAAAGAAATGCAAAAAAGTAAAATGGCTGTCTGAAGAGCCCTTACAAATAGCTATGAAAAAAAGAGAAGCCAAAAGCAAAGGAGAAAAGGAAAGATATACCCAGTTGAAAGCAAGTTCCAAAGAATAGCAAACAGAGATAAGAAAGCCTTCCTCAGTGATCACTGCAAAGAAATAGAGGAAAAGAACAGAATGGGAAAGACTAGAGATCTCTTCAAGAAAATTAGAGATACCAAGGGAATACTACATGCAAAGATGGGCTCAATAAAGGACAGAAATGGTCTGGACCTAACAGAAGCAGAAGATATTAAGAGGTGACAAGAACACATGGAAGACTGTACAAAAAAGATCTTCATGACCCAGATAATCATGATGGTGTGATCACTCACCTAGAGCCAGACATCCTGGAATGTGAAGTCAAGTGGGCCTTAGAAAGTATCACTACAAACAAAGCTAGCGGAGGTGATGGAATTCCAGTTGAGCTATTTCAAACCCTAAAAGATGATACTGTGAAAGTGCTGCACTCAATATGCCAGCAAATTTGGAAAACTCAGCAGTGGCCACAGGTTGGAAAAGGTCAATTTTCATTTCAATCTGAAAGAAAGGCAATGCCAAAGAATGCTCAAACTACCGTACGATTGCACTCATCTCACACACTAGTAAAGTAACGCTCAAAATTCTCCAAGCCAGGCTTCAGCAAATGTGAACCATGAACTTCCAGATGTTCAAGCTAGTTTTAGAAAAGGCAGAGGAACCAGAGATCAAATTGTCAACATCCACTGGATCATCAAAAAAGCAAGAGAGTTCAAAAAAACACATCTATTTCTGCTTTATTGACTATGCCAAAGCCTTTGACTATGTGTATCACAATAAACTGTGGAAAATTCTGAAAGAGATGGGAATACCAGACCACCTGACCTGCTTCTTGAGTAATCTGTATGCCCATCAGGAAGCAACAGTTAGAACCAGACATGGAACAACAGACTGGTTCCAAATAGGAAAAGGGGTACGTCAAGGCTGTATATTGTCACCCTGCTTATTTAACTTATATGCAGAATACATCATGAGAAACGCTGGGCTGGATGAAGCACATGCTGGAATCAAGATTGCCGGGAGAAATATCAGTAACCTCAGATATGCAGATGACACCACCCTTATGGCAGAAAGTGAAGAGGAACTAAAGAGCCTCTTGATGAAAATGAAAGTGGAGAGTGAAAAAGTTGGCTTAAAGCTCAACATTCAGAAAACGAAGATCATGGCATCTGGTCCCATCACTTCATGGCAAATAGAAGGGGAAACTGACTTTATTTTTTTGGGCTCCAAAATCACTGCAGATGGTGATTGCAGCCGTGAAATTAAAAGATGGTTACTCCTTGAAAGGAAAGTTATGACCAGCCTAGACAGCTTATTAAAAAGCAGAGACATTACTTTGTCAACAAAGGTCCATCTAGTCAAAGCTATGGTTTTTCCAGTAGTCATGTATAGATGTGAGAGTTGGACTATAAAGAAAGCTGAGCACCAAAAAATTGATGCTTTTGAACTGTGTTGTTGGAAAAGACTCTTGAGAGTCCCTTGGACTGCAAGGAGATCCAACCAGTCCATCCTAAAGGAGATCAGACCTGGGTGTTCATTGGCAGGACTAATGTTGAAGCTGAAACTCCAATACTTTGGCCACCTGATGTGAAGAGCTAACTCATCTGAAAAGACCCTAATGCTGGGAAAGTTGAAGACAGGAGGAGAAGAGGACGACAGAGAATGAGATGGTTGGATGGTATCACCGACTCAATGAACATGAGTTTGGGTGAACTCCAGGAGTTGGTGATGGACAGGGAGGCCTGGTGTGCTATGGTTCATCAGGTCACAAAGAGTCGGACATGACTGTGCGACTGAACTGAACTGATGCTGTTGGAAGAGAGTCCCCTCATTCAGGGCATCTGGCCTCAGTGCATTCTGTCTCCAGATGAGCCAGAAATAACTGCTTTAAAACCTGGAGAAGACTCTATGGACTGTGCTGCCCTCCTAGGAAGTGGAAATCCCATGAAAAGGAGCCTGGCGGGCTACAATCCATGGTATGGGAAAGAGTCGGACATGACTTGGTGACTAAACAACAACTGTATTCTTACTTATCCCCACCTGTGCTTTCAGTAATTTAATGGTTGCAGTGTTTAGTTGCTCAGTTGAGTCCGACTCTTTTCCAAGCCTTTAGGTGGTAGCCCACCAGCCTCCTCTGTCCATGGGATTTCCCAGGCAAGGATATGGGAGTGGGTCGCTATTTCCTTCTCCAAGGGATCTTCCTGACCCAAAAGACTGAATCCAAGTCTCCTGCATTGGCAGGCGGATTCTTTACCAATGAGCCACCAGGGAAGACCTTTTAGTAATATACTTAATACTAATGCTACAAATGTGGCAGGTGTTATTGCCTGAGAATCAGCTCATTTCAGAGAATATTCTAATCACATGGCAGTTTTTACTACACTGTAGATTTGGATCCAGCAGGTCTGGGGTGAGATAAATGATCCTGCATTCCTGACAAGCTCTGGGGAGCATCCCGGGCTGCTGGTGCTGGAGTTCCACTTTGAGTAGGGAGGTCTTAGATCAAGTGTTTTGGCTTTGGAGCTAGACAGATTCAACCTTGAATTCAGTGACTTACTGCCCTCGGGATACTAGTTAAGTTCTTTAAGCCTTTGTTTTTTCATGTGAAAATTAAAGGAAATAGTAATACTTGTTCATCCTTCTTCCTCTAATTGATGTGAGTTTCAGGCGAAAATATACATGAAGGGGCTCTGGAAGCTCTAGACTACTTGTAAAAATGTCAGTTATTACTACTGACTCCTTTCAACAATACTATTTTATATGCTAAGTTACTCCCAGATTTTGCCTACTGATGCCTTTTGCAACATATTGCAGAGCTGAGGAAAAAATTCCAAAAGGCTGTTTTTCTTGTTTCCCCATCAAAGGGCAGGGATAGAATAGGCTGAGACAGATTACCTGTCCTGTTTTTAAAGAATTCTGAGGGAGGGAGATTCTACTACATTTCTTGCTACACCGTTTAACCTCAAGGGGAAGGAAAATTTTCTTGGTTAACTGCTGGGTCTATGTGATTCCTACAACCAGTTGATTAACATAATCATCAGTTGTGTCTAGGATTTAGTAAACATCTAAGACAGGTTGCATTTTTTTAATCTCTTTCAATACATGTTGCTCAATTAAGTAGAAAAAGCATAGGCATTACGGTCAGGAATATCAAGTTTAAATCTAGAGCCTACAGCTTATAATGATGTTGACCCAAAACAAGTTGCTTCACCTGAGTCTCAATTTGTTCATTTGCGCAATAGGACTAAATTGTTCCCATCACATAGTATTCTGGGGAGGACTTGAAGAAATACATAAAGTTTCCAAACGTAAAAGATGGCCAGTATATATTAGATCTCTCCCCTTTATTCTGATTCTGTATCAGAAGACGAAGGACAAGTTATCACCTTATAAATATACTAAATATTAGTCAAAGTGAAAAATACTTTCTATGTAGCTAGTGCTGCAGTCAGCACTTTAAAAGGATCCTCTCATTTAATCCTCACACAGGACTTTCACTATTACTACTCCTGAGTTAGAGATGAGAAATCTGGGTGATAGTGAAGTATTTCAGTCTGTCCCCACAGCTGGTGGCAATGCTAGGATGTGAGGTCCAGAGGAAGCTAAGTCCAAGACCCTCACCTTTATTCATGCATCCCTGACTCTGATGCTCGCCCTGAAACTCAGCCTTTCCACGAGGCAGCTCAGAATTCACGGCCAGCCTTCTCTTCCTCCCGCTCTCAGGATAGCTCTGATGTTACTGTCTGGCATGCAAGCTGGTGCAAAAGACACGACACTTTGGAGTTGATCCCACAGAGTGTTGTCAGCCATTAGGACATTTTTATGGAAGAGTCACAGGCCAACGGACATGCAACAGGGAGAACAAAACAGCAGATCTAACAAGCAGGGAAATGACCAGGAAGTCAGTGTCACCTTGCATCCCTCCATAAACACTGCATTAGATATACACACACACACATATATACACACACACAAATGTACACATATATATTGCGTGTGCTTCTTAACTGAAGAGATGAAAGCCCAGATTGAAGGAAAACTTTTACCTACACTTGTCCTTCAGTATCCATAGGAGATGCCAGGAGCCCCCACAAGTACCAAAATCTGTGGATGCTCAAGTCCCTGATACAAAGTGCTGGAGTACAGTGAATTCAGTCAGCCCTCTGTATCCCCAGATTTTGCCTCCGTGGATTCAACCAACTATGCATCGAATTTCTGATCTGCCGGTTGGTTGAATCCACAGATGCAAAACCTGCAGATACAAAAGGTGGACTAAACAGTTCTTAAAACCCAATGACTGGTCTCAGGCCATGTGAAGGTTAGATTTGTGTTTAAACAGTAAATCTCTGAATTCCTTAGATCTTCCTTCTTCCTACAAGGATGACTTCATTCTAACTTCTGTCAAGTGACATTTAAGAAGAAGAAAAGTGAAAATTTTTAACAAAGGTAACCACTGTAGATATAGATTAATTTGACATCATGGAGGTCTCAAAACTATATGCAAAGAAGCACAGGGGCTAGTGGCCAGGTGCCCAGACTCAGAATTCCAGTTTTTTGACTAACTGATGAATTGGTGGATTGACTGAGTGACTGATTACCCTAACACTTATTGTGAGTTGACCATGCACCATGTACTGAGCTAAGTACTTAACATCTTCTGCTTAATTTAATCCTTCATAAAATGTTATAAATTAAGTGTTGTTATTATCCTAATTTACAGATGAAGAAACCAAGTGTCAGAGCCAATTAGGTACTTTCTCAAGGAACAGTTAATAAGATCACCCATCTCTGACCGAATCTAAAGGTTGAGCTTTTAGCTACTCTTTGACAACTGCCCTTAGACTTTCTATTTTTTATTCTCTTCTCTTTTCTTAAGTTTATATTAGACCATAACACTCACATATGCACGTGTGCATGTACACACACCCAAACATACACTCAAAGTGACTCCAAAGTCACTGATTCAAGCTCAAAATAACGTATGGTCTTTTTAGCTTCACTCTCACTCTTGTTCTAGAAATGGCATATAATTACTTTCTACTACACTGCTCGGCTCTAAAATGCACCAACAGGGAAACTTACAACATCAAGGAGTTGCTTGAACAAACTGAGAGATCGTTACTTTTGTGATTTCAACACATTGAGGCCGAATCCAACACACACCATTCACAGCCAACACAGACCCCCGCAACTTCTTGTTCCATAATCCACCCTTCCTGCCTTCACCTCTAAAATGGGGAGATAAATTCCAGAGACTAGCTTATGGCAAAGGACGGTACCTAAAATTTAGTAAAACAGAAGATATGAAAATGTTCTCAAAACTCTAAGAGCTGTACAACAATAAGGCAATCCTTACTATGTGCCACGGACTACACTAAGATATTGAAATGAAATTTCTTAGTTAACCTTCCCAAAGTCACTGTGAGGGAGAAATTACTACAGGCAAGAAAGTTTAAGGCCAGAGCATCCAAGTAACCTGCTCAGGACCACACAGCTAGGAGACTAGAATGGAAGCCTACGACCCTTATGCTACATACTACTTCTTTCAGGAATGACTACTTCAGTCCCACCCCCCCCCCGACCACCCCCCCCCCCAAAAAAAAAGAGAGAGAGAAGAAGAAAGCGAGGGATTGTGAGAGAGTGTCTCCATTTCTACTGCCTTATGTTTGTTCTGAAGTAAGTCTAGTTCATGTCAGGCTTAGCAGCTTACACTGTACAGTGGTTCTCAATCCTCTATCCCTATCGAAACCAGCTGCTGCTGCTGCTAAGTCGCTTCAGTCACGTCTGACTCTGTGCGACCCCATAGAGAGCAGCCCACCAGGCTCCCCCGTCCCTGGGATTCTCCAGGCAAGAGCACTGGAGTGGGTTGCCATTTCCTTCTCCAGTGTGTAAAAGTGAAAGTGAAGTCACTCAGTCATGTCTGACCCTCAGCGACTCCATGGACTGCAGCCTTCCAGGCTCCTCTGTCCATGGGATTTTCCAGGCAAGAGTACTGGAGTGGGGTGCCATGCCTTCTCCTAGAGCGCTTTAAATAATACGGACAACTCAGTTCCTCCCAAGAGATTCTAATTTAATTTGTTTAGGGGGACTCCTGGGCATCAAGCTTTGTAAAAGCTCCCAGGTGATTTCATTGTGCAACCAGAGTGGTAAACCATTGGCGACACCATCAGAGCCCTACAAAGAAAGAAATCCCCCGCATGCTCAGTTCTGGGCTCTGAATGCTCCATTCCCAAGTGAGAAGCCAAGGGGAGGGGAGGATGGGGGACAGGAGAAGTGGCTGAGAATTGATGGAATCCAGTATTCATTGGTGCATTCTGAATGGCAACTTTCCTGGCAGATACATTACCAGTCATGTTCCAGCCATAAAACATAGAGCTCTCATTTCCTCCACAGCCTTATATACTCTGAGTGCTTTTCAGCATTATTAACCTCTATGATCAAAATAGATAGGGAGGCTGAAAGCCAGGGAAAACCTCTTTACATCTTCTGAATTGCAAAGCCACAAAGTGGGAAAGAAGTCAGCCTGCATGTGAGCATTCCTGCTTGAATCAGATGAACCCAAAGCCGGACAAATTCACTTGGTGTACATAATAGGTTCAGGAGGGCTGTGGATTTAGAGAAATAAATGTATCACAATTAGACTCATGGCCATTAGTATAACAGCATGCCTGTTTGAACACTGCTCCATACAAATGGGGCTATCCCGGCTCCTTTGTAGGCATATTTCTATGCAAAAGCTAGGACATGTAAACAAGGTTTATTCAGGACTGCCCAGCATCTAGACCCCCCTCTTATCTGGGCAAGTCACAGAATTGATAGGAGACAGAGTTCACTGCTTGCTGGGAAAGTCAAAGAAACACAGATAGCCCCTCTCTCGCCCCCCAGGAGGCTAAAGTGTGCCCAGATGACTTGGCATAGCCAATCAGATGCCCCCACCTCATGCTCCTACACATCTTTAAGTGAAAAGTGTGGGCTCAGTCCAGTCATTTTCACTTGGTTATGGCAGATTAGAGGATCCGGAAGCATGGAAGCAATCCAGCAGCATGATAACTGACCACTGACTATGGGGCCAATAGCACTGGACAGTCCTCCGTTGACAGACAGGACCTCCCTACTCCCTGCCATGGCCATGCCTCAACCATGTCTTGCCTCCCTTGATTAGTACCTGACCTGTTGTCCAACCTTCCTGGATTCCACGAGCTGCTCAACCACCTTCCAAGAAGTTCCTCTCTTCCTTAATTTAACCACAATAGGCTTCAATTGTTTCCAACCAAGAACTCTGTTGCTGCTTCTGCTAAGTCGTTTCTGTCGTGTCCAACTCTTTGCGACCCTATGGACAGTAGTTCACCAGGCTTCTTTGTCCATGGGATTCTCCAGGCAAGAATACTGGGAGTGGGTTGCCATTCCCTTCTCCAGGGGATTTTCCTAACCCAGGGATCAAACTCGCTTCTCTTAGGTCGCTTGCATTGGCAGGTGGGTTCTTTACCAACAGCACCACCTGGGAAGCCCAAGAACACTATTGATACAGGGTAATATAAGGGAATCTAATCACTGCTCCTTTAACTACTAGTTTTCCAGAAGTTACCCACATGGCCCTGAACCTTACAGATGTTTATAACATGGCAATGTAACTACAAACTCTTCTCCAGGTCCTCATCCCTCACTTGGAAAAATTCAACTCTGAGCAACTTTCTTTCTATTTTCTTTTCTCCCATTGTGAGAATTCTGGATGCAGCACACATGAGTAGTAAGTCACATTAAGCCAAGATTTAAGGAGTAAAAGTTAATTTCCTTGTCTGAAGAATGGGAATAAAAACAGTGTACAGTTTCACTCGGAGGTCAAAATAGGGCAAAGTTAAAGTGCATGAAGCAAGCTGTTGAAATACTAAAATTTAGAATTCCATTTTCAACTAATAGATAATCCTAAAGCCTCTATCATATTTGGTCTTTGAATGCAGTACAAGTGTACCACATCCAAAATAATCTCTAAACATTTTTGTCTGACATCTTTTCTGCGGGTGGGGAAATAAAGTGTTTTGATCTGAAAGATCTTTTCTTGGTAACTGAATTGAGGGTGGGATAGGAAAAGCAATCCAAACCTCATTTTTCAGCCTTCTGCTGTACTATATAAGTGTGTCAAGCTGCATTTCAGATCAGGAGTCCAAGGAAAAGGTTACCATGGATCAGCCAAGGTGCTAACGTAAATGTCACCAAAGGAGTCAAATCGGGAGGATGCAATATCCACTAAGCCAGTAATTTTCAAATCAGAGACCATCTGCCTCATGCCCACATTCCCTCATGATCACTCCCAGACTCCTACTGTCTCTACTAGTCATTCATATGTGACAACCGGCTCCTGACTGAAAGGAAATGTGGGACAGTTGGAAAAAACATGGGGTTCAGAATCAAACAGATGTAGGTTTGAAGAGTGCTTCTACTGCTATGAGCTCTATTATGATCTTCAGCAATTCCCTTAACCCTCTACAAGTCTTAGTTTCTTCTATAAAATGCATACATAAAATTATATAGAATGCCTGGCACAGTGCTTGATATATAGTTAGTGAAAACAGTTGACCCCATTCAGATAGGGTAATTGAGCAAGCTTAAGGAATACCAAGATGCATTCATTTATACAAGACACATTTATTACTATTCACCATGTGTAAGATTTTACAGATAGATACACATAGATAGATTTATGTATACACACATGTATACACACAAAGATAAATAAAAAGAAGAATATGACCTCAATAAAAGCTGATGATTGAAACACTGTCTAGAGTTTATACTCATCAGAAATATATTTGATACAAGCCCTGCTTTCCCCATCTCCTCAGAAAAGAAAATCTCTATACAAGCCCCCACACTCCTCAAATAAACACTTGAATTCCTCTCCTAAAAATCCAATGGTGGCTATTTTCTATTTGCTCTACATGATTCAGCCTAATAATCCCCTTATCTATATTATGGATTCTTATACATCCCCTCGCCACCCCAAGGAGTACCAGGAACATGCTAGTAATGTTTACCAACTGGCTCTCTGCAGGGAGAATAGCCCTAACTTGCACTGTTTGCCAATTCATGTGGTGTAAATACTACCACCATGGCTGATTTCAAGCTACCAACATGGTATCACTGAACACCTAGCTGGGAGGAGATACACAGTCAGTCTCACAAGCTGAAGAGCTGGCAGCAATACACCACAGTGGCACCATGTAAAGTCAACTGTGCCTGCCATACCCAGCTCTGCTCTACCAAATGTACTCGTTTGGGGCTACGTCCATCCCATATGATTCCAATAAACTGAAAGCTCCTTGACGGCAGGAATTTTTCTAGTACTTTACTGGTACATGGGCTTCCCAGGTGGCTCAGAGGTTAAAAAGCGTCTGCCTGGAATGTGGGAGACCCGGGTTCGATC
The DNA here is from genome assembly GCF_014754425.2 of Oryx dammah. NCBI lineage: Eukaryota > Metazoa > Chordata > Mammalia > Artiodactyla > Bovidae > Oryx > Oryx dammah. The sequence continues at coordinate 36,824,679 of NW_024070185.1, forward strand.
CCTGGATCAGGAAGATCCCCTGGAGAAGGAAATGGCAACCCACTCCCGTACTCTTGCCTGGAGAATCCCATGGAGGGAGGAGCCTGGTGGGCTACAGTCCATGGGGTCGCAGAGTCGGACTCGACTGAGCGACTTCACTTTCTCTTTACTGTTACAGCTCCAGCACCTGACCCACTCCCTGGCCCAGGGAAGGTCCTCAGTGAATGCTTTGTGAGCAAGTCATGTCATGGGAAGCTTTCCACCCTCTTTGGCACTCATGCCCTCTTGGAGAGATAATAAACCGGTCTTACTAAGTTCATCAGGTTTGTCTTCAACTTCCCAAACACCTCTTTAGCTTCTCAGCATCCTTTCTCTCTCTTCCCCTTTCTGATCATGAAGTATAAGCAGGAAAAATTCTAGAAGCAATCATCTGTACCTCAAAAGTAATTGTCTTGTTTTCACAAGCATGTCATGGCTTAGCACTTCCTGGGCAATGAATGATTCCCTGACCTTAGTTAAGGTAATTTTAATGACAACTAGGAGGAGTAAAAATGTGACAATAGTCACTTACTTTGTATGTATGAGAAAACAGCTTTGTAGAAATCTGTCTCCTGAAAATGACATTTCAGTATTTACAAATACTCTCAGGTATCAAAAGCTTATGGCATTTTAAAATCCATGTGGTTTAACCTGAACTAAGCAACTGACCATTCACTAAATTCACTTGTCTGTCCTGAAACACACAAGTCCAGTAAGTCATCAGTTCAACGCACTCCCTTTTTTAAAGGCTTGGTATCTACCAACTACCGAAGGGTCTTGAAACTCCCATTTTAACCACCTCTTCCACAAACCCAAACTATCCTCAAGCATGTATCCTTTCACACAAGTACTATGTCTCTGAAAGACAAAAATCAAATAAGATATTAAGTGCTAAAAGGTATCATTTTTTTAAAGGAACACTGGTAATAATAATAGCAAAGATGATTAACACTCCAACCACTTACAATATGCCAGTCATCAAGGGAACTATTTTATGTAAATTTATCCCTTTACTACCTTCCATAGAGCAAGGGAACCACTGATGATGTAAACAAATGCTACTTAAATTTCTCTGTAACTTTCAGTGGCTTTTTTTTTTTTTTTTGGACTTTCCTTACATAATGCTGTCATTTCAGAGCTCTGTTGCACTGAAAGCATGCAAGATTTTGTGCATTTATGGAGGATAAATTTGTATACTCCACTCTTCAACTAGCAAAAGCCAGGCCAAGCCCTAGGAAGCAATAATTTAAGGCATGACATGAAGTAATATCCACATGAATGGATTATCTCATATTCAATCACATTTGTTTCAGTATTTATTTAATTAAAAGCACACTATATTTATAATGGCAGCCTCTGCCTTCCAAGATCCATAGCCTTATTTCCTTCTGGAAGCACTCGCTGAAGAGGAACTTTAAGTACTTCTCTTCATAGCCAAATATATCCTATTTTCATTAGAGGCTCCTAAGCACACAGACATTCACCATAACCTTATTGATAATTGCACTTGATTAACCACAAACTGAAATGGAAGGAGGATTGAATGCTTTTTATTAATTAACATAGTCAAGTCAAGGAAAACAGCCTACATGAGGGATAGCTTGTATAAAAATAATTGACTCATTAATCTTAACCATATGAACATGCTCACATTAGCAAGGTCAGTCGCTAGAAAGGATTCAAGCTGGAATAGCACATTCATGCAAGTGTGATTTTGCAGTTATTTCATTTGGACTAGCGTGGAATTCCTTAGAACAGTGAAGGTTTTCAGAAGGACACAGGCACACACAAGGCAAAAGTTTCATAATGGAGATCTGTGCTTCATGCTTTCAAGTTGTCAGAGCACTGGAGGGGAAGCCAATTCCAATTTTTACGCCAGCACACAGGTAGTATTTGCACCCTAAAAGCAATCCCTTGGGTACCCGCCTCCTCATGTGCTATACTGTAGCTACCACCACCAAGCTCACCTCAACAGCAGCAGAAGTGCATGCGAGCCAGGCAGACATTGCATCCTGGGGACTATAACCAGTCAGGAAGGGGCTCTGGGGGCACGGGAGCACTTAAGCCTGCAAAGCAGTCATTTAAAATAATAACCAAAGGAAGTACCTCTTCATACAGCAGGTGGTAAACATGTGGAACTTGTTAATCCCAAAAAGCTGAACAAGCCAAGAAATGTAAATAGGTTCAAGAAGGGTTTGGAAAAATTGTAGACACCTGATCTCTTACTGCTTGTCAAAAGGAGGTTGGAGGTGTCTGGATGCATTCTCAGCTTTTGAAGTTGCAGAGGCAGCTGCTACACTCCTTTATAAAACATCCCTGGCTCCAGCCTATTCAAAGGAAATAACTGGTGGAGTGAGCCATTAGATTGACCCAATATGGTATGTCTTTCACTCTTGTACTCTTAAAGGTAGCCTCCAAGGAGCCCGTTGATAGAGGTTATCAGAGACTCTGGGTTCTTGCACTTGTTGAGGGATGAGAGCTATGTGATGGCAGAAATGTCTCAAAACCTTCATGAACTCATCTGTGAAATGAGCTTGATTAGACTCCTCCTCCCTACAACACAACAGTGTGATTGTGAGAATCAAGTGAGAAAATGCTTTCTAAACTATAAAGTGTTGTGCACACATTGAAGGTACCAATTTTTATAATCCAAATAATCCTGGGTGCTTCCTGTGCAGGCAAATCCTAAGAGTGCCACACCCAAAAGAAAGATATCAGTTCTGAAAAAAGTGTAAATGATGGTGACATAATTAATGCCTAAAGGATTCTCTCTTTCTCACCACAGTCCCACAATCTACTCATCTTCAGAGCTCCTCTAGATCTGCTCTCTCCCTCTCCACCAGGCTCCAGACCCCTCGACTTGTCCTGCTCCAAACTCTCTTTTCGAGATTTGGAAAACCAGTTCAGATTGTCTTCCTATCACCATTATCCCCAGCAGCAAAACAAAATTCAGGAAGTGAACAAATTAACAGAAAGATGTCATATCAAGAATATTTGTATGTTCAATTTTTGCCCCTCAAAATAATTTCCAACCTTAGAATGCAGTAATATAGTACACTTTCAGTATCTCATGTGAGAGGTGTGACCTTCAGGGTTATGCTTATAAGGTAAACATCCCAAATCCACAAGTGCTGTCTCAAGTCCCTGCTGGTCTGCAGACACTGCAGTAGTGGCAGGGCTCAGGGAAATCCACATCACCTTATAAAGGCTACAATTCCTGGGGATCACTTAAGATGACACTCTTAGACCTCACTATCATGTCTGTGTCCCCACCGTGACTTGCTTACGTGAAGGTGCTTAGCCAGTTACTCTGACCTTCCTCTGATCACAGTGTTGTGAGTTCTAATTCAGCAGCTTTGGACTAGAAAGAACCAGTGTTTGAGTCTTAGTTCCACCACTTAAAAGCTGTGTCACTTTGGACAAGTCACTTATCCTCTGTGGACTACTGTTTTCTTGTCTAGCAAACAGGTATTTTAAATATACATACCTCCCATTGAGACTAAACAACACAATGCATGCAAAGCAAAAATAAAAAGACACTTGCTCCTTAGAAGGAGCGCTACGACAAACTTAGCGTATTAAAAAGCAGAGACATCACTTTGCTGACAAAGGTCCGTATAGTTAAAGCTATGGTTTTTCCAGTAGCCATGTACAGATGTGAGAGTTGGACATAAAGAAGGCTGAGCACCAAAGAATTGATGCTTTTGAACTGTGGTGCTAGAGAATACTCTTGAAAGTCCCTTGGACAGCAAGGAGATCAAACCAGTCAATCTTAAAGGAAATCAACCCTGAATATTCATTGGAAGGACTGATGCTGAAGCTGAGGCTCCAATACTTTGGCCACCTAATGCAAACAGCCAATTAATGGGGAAAGACCCTGATTCTGGGAAGGTTGAGGGCAAGAGAAGAGGAGGGAGACAATGGATACGATGACTGGATAACATCACTGACTCAATGGATATAAGTTTGAGACAACTGCAGGAGATAGTGAAGGACAGGAAAGCCTGGTGTGCTGAAGTCCATGGGGTCTCAAAGAGTTGGACATGACTTAGTGACTGACAACAAAGACAATGTGTGCTGGGCCTGGCAGACAGTAAGTACACAATAAATGGTGAATGTGACTCTCAGAGATCCTGAGGTTCTGCACAGATCTACAGGTGCTACACAAAGTGGGAGCATGCCTGGTGGTGTGAAATAACAGCTACAACAACAGGCATAGTTCATCAGCTCCAGTGATACAAGAAATAACTAACCATCCAGCGAAGAACCAAACAGTGGACTCATTCTCCCAGCGTTCCACCTCAGCTGGCTGTTCAGGATACTGGAAAACTGCTTTTGCTCCAGAGAAGACCATACCCTGGATCTTCCCCTGAAGTCACTGCTGCAGGTGGCATTTATCTTGTCTCCTACAAACTGTTGTTCCCTTCAAGGATCATTGCTTGTCTAAGCCACGTGTTATTTTCTTAATATTCTGGCATTGGTCTCCCTCTGATTGTTACAGGCTCCCCTGTAAGCAGATCACTCTGGGCCTATTAAACACTGTATTTGTTTAACAGCCAAAGAGTTGCTGTGTAAACATGCTGTGAAAAGGAATATTTTCAATGAGCAGCATTAGAGGTCAGTGCTCAGAGACTCTCATTACTTTGAGAGAAGCCCATGACTCTCTCACCCACATCCCTCACACCTCAGGGAGGGTGGAAGGATGGGGCCACAAATACCCGCCAGGGAATCCTTTTACCCAAGCCACACGGCTCTTAGATCTTCCAGAAACTAAGTTTTTGCCTTCATTATCTGAGTAACTCAGGAATTATCATTTACTTTTCTCCAAGAGAAAAATAAGTATTCCCATTGTAGCCAGTATTGTAAAATATTTCATGAAGCCAGAGACCATTTTTCTTTTAGGAACAGTGAGATGGTGGGTAAGAAAACAGCAGGAGTGGGGATTAACTTCAGTATCTCACAGCCATTTATATTGATTTTTCCCAAGTTTGTACAAAAGAAAAGATTTCCCAGCTGAGCTGAGATCAAAAGTGGTGCATTTAACAGGATCCTGAGGATCCAGAAGGCCATCTTGTTTAAATACCTTTAAGATTCTACAATACGATTCTTTAAACCTTGTGTCTACAAGAGGGCAAACAATCCAGGGAGGGGGGCGTATAAGGGAAGGCTTCTAAAAAGCCACACTAGGAAACCCTGCAAGATGGTTCAGGGAATCAGGGCACAGTTGCTACAAGTAACAAGCCCTGTCCTTCCTGTTCTCGTCTTCCTGCAACATTCGGAAGGTCTGCAAGGTTGGCAGGCACTGAGAAGGAAGTGGGAGATCTTGACTACAGAGCAGTAGGTGTCACAAGGGAGCCCCACAACCTCAACTCCTGGAAAGTAGTAGCTCCATTTTGAGAGGCTGGATTATCAAAGAAGACAATTTGAGAGTGCTGCCAGCATAACAATGAGAACAGTTTAAGTAAGTTTATTTAACACCTGCTGCTGGAACACCAGAAAGCTCCATGATCCCTTGATCAAGAAACAACACCAATATCAAAGGGTCCTAGGGGAAATGGAGAAGAGAATGTCACAAGTCTAAATGGTTAAATATTCACAAGCACTCGGTGAGTCCATACTATATATAAGACGCTGTATTAGGTACTCAGAGGCAGCAGAATAAGGGGGAAGAGGGCATTAAGATTTGCACCAAAAAAGCAAAACAGAGAGAGGTCAACTCTTAGGGAGGAAGAAACTGAAACATACATAACAGACTTGTTAATAAATCTGCTAACAGAGGCATTAAAAAAAAAGTCTTGGTAAACTACTGGAAAACTTCAAGGAGGGTGATGAAACTCAAGTTGGGTTTTAAAGGAAGGTCAGGAAGAAAAAGAAAATGGCAGAGGTGATTGTGTAGCTTCTATACAGGTTGCCTGGGTAGATACTGATGTCACTGACCAGGATAAAGCAACATAAGGAAGCAACTCTGGGAGGCAAAGAAGTCCAATTTGAGATGACTGTGAGCTCCCTCACTTCATTCATATGATGATATCCAAGGGATATTTGCAAATTCAGGTCTAGGTCTTGAGAATCCTGGCTTGCACTGTTTCTCAAATGTTGTGTGTGTAAGTGTATAGACCAGTAATTCAGTGTGCAGAACTGTTGTCTGGGCCCACATAATGCAGGTGACGTGCACACCTTTGCTTCTTGCAGACCAAGCCTTGTACAGCATAGCCTTCAGTCACTATCCTCTGATATTATGATTTAACATGGGGGACCTTCACAGAAAAGACCATGTCTACCATTTCAGCATCATGACAGGAAAAACTGTTGAGATAATTTTTATATTGTATTGGCTTTTCTAATAGGCCTAATTAAAAAAAAAAAAAACAACTCAGAAAATAATCCTGCCCCCACTCCCAGAATGCCAGTCTCCTCTGAGTCTGTATTCTAAGTCGTGGCGTGGGGGGTGGGGGGGGTTGCCATGGTTTTAGTAGAGAGGGTCATGTGAAGGCTTCCTAAAGGCCCTTATTACAAGGAAGAAACCTAACAGATGGGCAAGGGCTGAAGTTTGACAACAGTTTTGTGAAATAGAAAACAATGAAGGCCCCTTTCAGGACTGAGGACACTTTAGGAACCACAACAATTCCTGGAGAACTTCTACTCTGAATCCAGGGAAAGATGAGAGGAGGCACCCCAAAGACCTTACTTTGAGCAAGTGCGGCTGAGTGAGCAATGTTACCAAATGCTATTGGAGTGGAAGGCATCATTACTGCTCAAATGTCCAAAGCCTTCTCCCCACTAGCAACGGCTCTTAGGAAACTCTCTGACAAAACATTCACGAATGCAGATAGAAGCTAAAACAGAACCCTCTCAGTTCTTCTGTCTTATTAAGAAATTTCTGGCATGAATGAGCAGGTGAAAATGTGACTGAGTAATGTCACCACATCTATTAAAGGACACTTGGTGAATCCACTGTTGATCTCACTGGTTGAGCACATAATAAAGATGCTAGTGAGGTTGGTCATGGAGAAGCCCTCAGGCCCCAAACAGGCAAGGACCTATGCAGTCTTTTTTTTTTTTTCATAATACTATGACACATACAGACCTGGACACAACAACTAATACGGGTATACTATGTGGATATATGGACATATTCATATACTATAAAAACAACATAATTATTTAACAGAACAATTTTTTCCCATTCTGCTTCAGGTTGTCTGATAAGGGTCTTGAAATTCTTCTAAATTCATTTTCCAGTTGACTAGAAGGGAGTGTAGGATGTGGTCACTGTGGATGAATGTGAGAGAGTGGATGTGTGAGAGAGAGAGACAGAGATTTGCGTCAGTGTTTTCCCTAATGGTTCTTACTTATCACATTCTCTATTTCACCTTTAAGATACTGTGTGCTTTATAGGTGGTACTTCTGCTTTCAAAGTCCTCCTTTCCCTACTGGTCATACTTTAATGGGAAATTGATGGAGAGGGCCTTAGATAGTTATGGGCCTCCTACAGCACTATAGGATTCCTATAGTATCCTAAAGGCAAAATGAGGAACGTGAAAGGTACAGCTGCCAGGGAGGTATAGAACACAGATCTCTCCTCTTACACACACACCTTCATTCCCCCGACCCCACCCCTGCCCACTTACAATCAAAGTGGATTTAGGACAACAATTCCAGGACCCTTATCAGAAGACCAGGAACAAAATGGAAAAACTAGGTCGCCCTGCTGCTTCCAGCTCTCCCCAGAGAGCTCCGTGCCTGCCGACTGCAAGTGTGCCTGCTTCTATTTCTGCTTTTCCTTCAGGAGGCCCCTCAGGGCTTGGCTGCTCTGTTCCAAGAATACACAACCCAAGGCACTCTGGCAACTTGCTCCAGTTTCTATACCAGACTCAGCATTTCTATATTGATATGCTTCCTCCCAAATCCATTTTCTATCATTAAGAGGCCTGATACTGGCTGCCACCCTGGTTCCCTCTTCCTGCCAAGACCCATCCATTCAGTATTTACAGTGAAAAAAACAAGAGACATGACTACAAAGTCTGCAAACTGTAGAATTAGTTACGTGTCCACATAAGGAAAAGGGCATTAACCTTTCTTTTCATACAACCTCATCTTGAGAAAGTTGAAGTCTTTCTCTGAGTTTAGAGTCTTATAATAAAGCCAGTTGTTCCTGACTCTCTCAAGAAAGACAGACATCTTACCTTAAGGACAAAATAAAAGACACTTCTTGCTAAAGAGGGAACATTTACCTTCATGCAGCGAACATCTACCTTCATGCAGTGAACATCAGATCTCATATTATTCTGCACTTAAGACTTTATTAAAGTCTAATTGCATGCCAATCAGCCTGTCTGTCTGTCAACAAACAGTGTGTGGGGGCTGGGAGGTGGGGCGGTGGGCTAAGTTTAGCTCAGAGTTGCTAGGCTGGACAGGCACAGGCAAAAGATGACAGCAAAAAAGCTAATGAAACAGACTGTTTTGCTGAAAGAAAGAAAGCCCTAAGCAGGAGGAAAGAAGAAAGCCTGTGGGTGGGCTAGGGCAGCCCACCTTCCAACAAACTGTCCAGGGAAACAGCCACACAGGGAGCAAAGGGCAGCTTTCACAGGGCCCAGCAGTTGATTTCACGTTTAAATATTCACTCAACACACAGTCGTGGGAAAAGACTTCAGAGCCACTGTGAGCCAAAAAGATCAATCTATCTTCGCTTCCTTCCTTCCTTCCTTCTAATCCTCCTTCCTGTCCTCCTTTCAGCTTCTCTACTTGGAAAAGGAAGGACAGAGCTGGTGTCAGAAAAGTATCTGGGCTCCACCCATGAGCTCAACATATCACAGACCCAACTTTGGAGCTGAGCTTTACATCTTGTTGTTGTTTAATCTTATATCTGTGACCAGAATCTATGAGACTAGAGCAGAAAGCCACGTGTGTAAACTCTGTAGGATCCTGTCCTAAATTTTGCTTTTCCGAGGGGTGAGGGACAACTGTCCATATTTGATATGTCTTGTGCCAGGTTCTTTGGGACTTCGAGTGTAGGTGGAACAAGGCCTCTGAAAGTGGTGAGAATGGGAGCTGGGTGCAATCTGACCAGACTGGCAGATCAGCTATTTTGCTGCCACATGCCTCTTTCACATGAGAATTCATTTAATCCTCTTGGCAATTCTCAGAAATACTTATTATGATGGTTTTCAATCCCATCTTGTGTATCAAAGCCATGATAAATTAAGATTTTGCCCACGAATCGACATAATCATGACAAAATCTGAATTCCCTTGGCCCTGAAACCAGTGCTTCTTGCGCTACACCCCACTTCCATACCCAGGAAGAAAACCTCTCTTGGAGGATGAAGGACAGCACTGTATATTGTGCACAAAATTCAATTTAAATTGATTACGTGTCTGAAGAGCCACACACCTGCCTGATAATAATTTGCCTTCTCTACTGTACTCTCTAAGCAATAATTTATGGACCTCAGAAAGCCGACTTACACAACTGAGCAACTAAAAACCCTGCAATTAATTTTACACTTGTGCCATGCTTCCTGCATTTCCACTTTTGTCTGGTTCTGATTTTCTACATCCTGTTCCCAAGCTGGGACTCATTCAAAACCAAACACCTTCTTTGTAGGTTCTACCCAGCTTCCCACTTTCAGCCACCTTCAGAGTCCTGAGAAATCCTTGCTCCATTATTGCTGGAAGTCCCAAGGACCCTGGCACACAGTCTAACAGACTGACAGCTGCTCCCCCACCACCCCAACTCCTCCAAAAGGTAAAATTTAGGGCAGGATCCCAGGGAGTTTACAGATTTTGCTTCCTGCCCTTGCTTCATAGGCTCTGCTCCCGGATACAAGATTAAGCAATGGCAGGAGTTCCAGGATTCTGGAAATACACTGTCAACTGGGATGACATAAAACAGATGCGTGGAGCTCAGTTTCTTATGGTGTCTGGTGGAAAACTTAAAGATTTTAACAAGGGATGGGAGAGGGGAGGAGGAATAGAAGAAATAGAGGTATAGGCCAGGAACCAGCTGTCTTGGAACCTTGGTTTGGAAGCAATAGTTAGAGAAGCATGCTGATATCATATTCCTTCATCTCCGTTAAAAAGCAGTAAAATTTAATGGTCTAAGAAAAAAAGTATACAGAATATTATTTTTTCACTGGCACCAGGCAGATTGTACTGTTGCACTTACAACTGGCTTGGAATTGAGAAAAACCTGAATCTTTACCTTTCTATTACTGCTCTGAACAAATAGGAGGAAATCTGGGTTCAAGTGCTAAAGTTTTCTGTTTATCAGGGTAATGGAATAAATGCAGTATTTATTTTTAAAGCACAAATTCGCCTAGGCCTTATCTGGCTGAGAGTATTCTAACAGTTTTAGTGGCAAAGACAATTCAAGTGTCATCAACTCCTGACTCCACTTGTTACTACAGGACCACAGTTCCTCCTGAAATAATGTCTTATTATCTCCTTTATTTCTGGGAGTCCCCAAGGAAGGTCCTAGGTGTGCTCGCCAATCAGCCCATTCTTCCCAGGAACCTCTGTCACCTCTACCTCCACATCAGAGCCCCCGAGGTGCCGAGCCCTGGCCTGTGGTGATGGAGGGAAAATGATACTCGCTCCTCTGCCATGAGACAGCTGCTCAGATGAGCCTGAAAACAGTGACGCTCTGCTCTCCTACGGTTTGCTGGTTTTAGTGGAATAACAGCCATATTCTACCTGCATCCCTTTATCTCCATTAAGCAGAACTGAATCCTGAGGTTGGGCCAGAAAGAGACAGATTTGAGTGGCAGCCTTCAGAGCGCACACAGCATGTCCCTTTCCTCTGATGATCAAGGCCCGGTTACACCAAACCAAGCTCAGCATTACCAGTGCCCTTTTCCCAAGAGGCTCCTCAGTACCTTAAAAAGATAAGACTTTTAGAAAACCCACCTCTCACTTACCAGACGTTCAATCATACAATAAATGTTTACTGAATCCCAACTTCCTAAAGCACTGGTTCTCTTTAGAGCCTATACAAATCCTAGGTGTATTCACTCCTTCCAAAATGTAAGGGTCTGCCAACAGTCACCGGTAACCACAGGGATGTATTTCCAACTATATCACCATCTGAAGGCAAGTGATATTAATCATTCCACACTCATATATCTCTTTTCTAAAGAAATACCCACAAGCCCACAGGCATAGCTATACTTAGAAAGCAGCCAATAGGTTTTTGGAGAAGTAAAGTAATCCTGCCAACAAAAGATTCTTCCATCGCAATATAGAAGACAGAGCGGGCATTATTGTTAATGAGTAGGCATTATCAGATTTACAGACATGTATGACAGCACTAAAGTGACTACAGAGTCTGGACAAGAATTTTGCACAAACTTATACAGTGAAGAGGAAGAAAGAACAATTACAGTTTCTCTTATCTCCCTTAGAGATAAATGGATGTACCTTGTAACTATCTCCTGCACATCTCAGGGAGGAAGTGACTTCAGAGATATGTATTTACTGCTCCAAAGGCCAGAAGGCCCATGATTTTGCATCATAAGATCAAAAGGTCCAGTCTCTTACTGAGCCTATTATATTTTCAAAGAGGCACGCCCAGAAAGGGAGAGTGGGGGGACTGTCACCTGTTTGTTCCAAGAGAATTCATCATGTTATCATGATGAGGCCTGAGGGTTTGAGGGATTAGAAAAGGGACCCACATTACTGAGTGGGAAATCACTGGATTTATACCGAGATTATGTGGTTCTATGCTGGATAGTTTACCCAGGGTATTTGTAAAATATCATACTCAGATTTTTTTCCAAAAGAAGAGCACTTTGCATTCAAAACTCAGCTCATCAGCGGGTTGCTTACTGTCACCAAACAAAAAAAGCAAGTCTCAGTGGGAAATAATGGTTGGAAATGGAGATAGAGGACATAGGGCTTAACAAGCTAAGAAAGACAAGGAATGATCCAAAAAGATGGCGGCTGCTGCTAAGTCGCTTCAGTCGTGTCCGACTCTGAAAGATGGCTAGAAAACATTAAATACAAATTTTGTCAGTTTCATAAGCTTTTCAAGAATCAGCACTTCATTCGTGACATGCAAGTGTGGGTGACTCTGTGTCCCCACAAGCTCAGGCATATGCCACATGTACTTAGATGAATACATTTTTATCCTCTAACATTTATGGTGGCATAATGTATCCAGGTGGTAATGTTTTGGTTTTTCACTGTGTTTGCCTTTTTCTGTTCTGGAAGAATGAGAAGGAATGGACACTATATGTAAATTTGGTCTCAGTATTTTCCTCCGGCCACCTTTTCTCTCACTTTAGTACATCTTCAGGCACCAAGGCAGAGTTGTTTTAAAACAACAGCTTTTTCAGGATTTTGTTAAACATCTCTACCTCCTTAGCTGTCTGAGTCAGCCAGAAAGTTCTCTGTTCAATCGTGGGCATGGTGTGGTGAGGAAGTGCAGGGTCTTGACAACTCCAAACAACAGCTCAGATGCTGCCCTTTGAGGAAGGAACCGGGCTCTTCTTAAAGTCAAATTTTCCACGGTACATCCTGAATGAGAACTGGAACCAGAAGCAAGGCCAATTCACACGATCTGCAAAACTGCATCAGTGCAAGGTATTCAGTTTTGCTTTAATTTTTGGCCTTGGCTATCCCTGGAAATAACACTTGAGTAGATTTCAAGCCTTAGTTTGACTCTTCCATTACAATTTAGCCTAGATTTTGGTCTCTACAGGAATGGATAGACCCAGCACCCCACAAATTGGACCATTTCAGCATGTTCTGACTTGTGTTTCATTCTGCTTTCAAAAGACAAGCCCTCCAGCTCCAGCTGCAAGAATTATCAGCTAAAGGCAAGCTGTGCTAGCTGATGAGCATGGCTCTGCTGGGTCTACTCTCACCTCAGCTAACACTGACTGAGCAGAGAACAGTTACCTAGTCACTCTTCCCACTGTGTTGAGCACTTCTGTATCAAGAACTGTTGTTGAAATATTTTTCCAAAACAAAACTTTCAGGCTTTGAATTCTTGTTGGCAAATAAACTCTAATACCTAGCAAAGCATTCCCTACACTTTCTGTTTGCACAATTCCTTTCTGGAAACCAGAGCAGGAGGATTTGCCGCAGGGAGGTCACAGCAGGGTCATTTTTAAACATTAACTGTAGCTATTGAGGCATAATGTATGTGGGAGCCTGAAGTAGAGGATACAGTCTTTAATAAACATCGTGCAAACCCAAACTCATCCCTAAAAATAATTTTCTAAACAAATCATCTAAGTCAGCCCATGACCATCTAAATTTTTTTGACATTTAATATTTTGTTAGAACAAGATGTGGTTATCTGTGATTATATCTGAGTAGTGGGATTATGGAAGGCAATTTTTCCATCCTTTTCTATATTTTCATCAACAAAAAATGCATTCATTTTTGTTGGGAGTGTTTTTTTGTTTTGTTTTGTTTTTAATTTTAGATGTTTGGAGGCACTTTGTTTATTTTTATCTTGAGGATGACTAGCTTTCCCAAGGCTCACTGCCTCGAGCTGTCTTTCAGTCTGGGAGACTCAGTCTTAGGAGACACCTGATGCCAGCAGATATTCAATGAACCCAGTTGTGGCACACACCGCCGCTTTATTGCTTTTTCTGGTTGTAATTTAAGAGAGACCTCAAATCTGTTGAATCGGATACCCAGGGGCAACTTGGAAAGGAAGAGGCTCACTGGGTTTATTGCGCTCACTGGAAAGAGGGCAGAATGAGTGTAGCCAGGATACACAAAAGGCAACATTTTTATATGGGGATCGGCAATTTAATTTGTCTTTGTATTTTATGAATTGCACGCAGAGATGTATTTGCAGGGAAATACATGGGCATTTTTGAAAGCAATTAATTAAGCATGCAATTTATATGAAAACAATTTACTGCAGGACATTATCGGGGCACCCAAAATGCACATGCAATTTCCTTGCCTTCTAATTTGTGGACATAATTTATTTTGATTGCACAATTAGGAAAGGAGACCTTTATTAATTTCAGTGCAACTCTAAAGAACCAAGACAAATTTAGCAGTGAAAGAGTTTGCCTTAATGGAAAAGAGGAAGGCGTGGCCTAAAGCTCTTGTCTTGTGAATAAGCTTTTTGAATCCAGAGCCATGAATTTATATCTATTTCTGCTCCAGACTGTCTTCAACAGGGCACTTCACCACTCTGAGCTTCAGCTTTTTCTTTCATAAAATGGAACTGGAAAAAAACTCCCTCATGGACTGGCATTTAATGACAGGTTTGCAGAGCCTGTCATGGTTGGGTTTGTCCCTCAGTCACAGCAGCCTGCCCCAAGCCTGGCCTTGCTCGGCAGCCTCATCCCTCCCCAGGTCTCCCCTTCAAGGTAAGTGCAATCCTATCACCTGCAGAAGGTCACCGCAGTGCCCTTACCAACTGACTCTACAACAGAAAAAGCAGAGCAGACAGTGGCCTGAAACAGATTTTTGTTTTATGAGAAGCAAACTGCCAGGGTGGAAATGGAACCCAAGACCCCATTAGCCTGATCCTATAACACACCAATAAATTAGTCCAAATCATCAAAATTTCACTAGCTATTTTTAAATCATAAAACTTCCAAAGGAATAGGTGTTCTTTTTAAAGGAGTTGGGAAGAACTATCGAAATATTGGGTTGGCCAAAAAGTACCACTGATGGTATGGAAAAATCCAAACAAACTTTTTGGCCAACCTAGTAGTGACAGGAGTCTTAGGAGGTCTGCCAGCAGCATGAAGAAAGCACTTATTGGGCCCTGACCCCATCGCTTTCCCCCACACCCACCAAACACGGAAAAGAGGAAGCGGATGACAAAACCCAAAATGCTCTAATAACGATGTGCTAGACTCCCAATATTATGTCAGTCAGCACCATTACAGCCCATAAAGTAGGTCCGTTTGTTCCCATTTTGCAGATGGGACTCAGAAAGGTTAAGTGAGGCTCCCAAAGTTAGGTGGAATCCAGTCCAATTGTCTCCAGAGTTCCTGCTCTTTTCACTTGAGCTGTGGGCTCCCCAAGGAGTGCAGAGGTGGAGACCAGGTAATGCCGCCCCTTCTGTGAGCCTTCCCTCTGGCTGCTGAGCCTGAAAACAGCATTTTAGCCACTTTCCAAATTTCAAGTGGTACTTAGCCTGTGTGTGCTGAAAATCACCACTTCCACTGTGGCCTATAACCTTTCCTTGGCTTTTGATAAACCACTACCTTCAATTTCAAAAGCACTTGATTGTTTTCTAAGCACACTTATAATAGTTATTTATATATGTAACTTGAACGTTACCAGAGTTAGCTGACAACATAACATTTTTCTCTCACATACAAATTACAATGCCACTGAATCCCCACAGACCCAGATTAGCAGAAAATCTAAGCTTTCTATACTTATGTAAAGAAGCTCCCTCCTAGGTATTGGTTAGAATTCCCAAGTATCCTTACTCAGTCCACAGATTCAGTCTGGATTTTCTCACTTTAAGGGTAAAGTCGATGATACGAAAAAGCCAAAGAAATGCCCTGATCGCTGCCAGTGTTGATGTTATTACCAAATCCAGAGGTGCCACTGAGGGGAAAAAAAAGCTTTGCTCTTTGGAATGAGCACTAGAAAATCCTGGGAATTGGAAGCACTGCCCATCTGCTTCCATTGTTGCTGCTGTTACTGGGACACTATGTCGATCACTCAGACGAAGGGGATTCCCGCAGCTGGTGGCTCCATTGCCAGCCCCTGTTCCCTAAACCCAACTGCCAGGTTTAATCACAGATGTCCCCACCCAAACCCAACCTAGAGTTACAATTGTTATTATGTTCCTAGCTCTTTGTATTCACGCATGTTTTTCCCAACAGAGACCACATCCTGGGGCAGTTTCGAGCATCAGCCAAGGACTGTATGGAGGGGTTCAGGCACCCACAGCCTTGGCTTTGGTGCTGACTTGGGGTCACTCATTCATACTCCTTCCCCTCCCTCACAGTGACTTCTTCTCAGAGCTCCTGCCAGCCTCTATGGACCTCTGAACTAGGCGGGCTTTGCCCTGGTCCATTAGAACTTCAAAGTCTCCTTGCACACTTTATAAACTTGTGGGAAGACACAAAGTAAAGTGGGATTTTGCAGATATCTAAACACCTTAAAGATACCTTAAAGATGGTTTTTCCTGTGGTCATGTATGGATGTGAGAGTTGGACTGTGAAGAAGGCTGAGCACCAAAGAATTGATGCTTTTGAACTGTGGTGTTGGAGAAGACTCTTGAGAGTCCCTTGGACTGCAAGGAGATCCAAACAGTCCATTCTGAAGGAGATCAGCCCTGGGATTTCTCTGGAAGGAATGACGCTAAAGCTGAAACTCCGGTACTTTGGCCACCTCATGCAAAGAGTTGACTCATTGGAAAAGACTCTGATGCTGGGAAGGATTGGGGGCAGGAGGAGAAGGGGATGACAGAGGATGAGATGGCTGGATGGCATCACAGACTCGATGGACGTGAGTCTGAGTGAACTCTGGGAGTTGGTGATAGACAGGGAGGCCTGGCGTGCTGCGATTCATGGGATCGCAAAGACTCGGACACGACTGAACGACTGAACTGAACTGAAACACCTTAAAGGGGGTCACTTGGTGGTCCTTTCCAAGACCAAGTGAGTCTGCCTACAAGTGAACAAATTTTCTCACTGAAAGAAGACTTCTTAGCATTCCAAAAATGATGCTCATAAAGTTATTTAAAAGTCAGTAAATAGAGCTAGAGACCTGTCTGCCTGGGCACTCTATAAATAAGCTTTCTCCCTCTCTGCAGTTATTCCAAGCACACACTCATGAGGATATGAGAGAGATGCACGCACAGTTCTCTTGAGATGGTGAAGGTATAACATAAATGATTATCCCAATGACAGAAACGATATCACATGCAATTCACTCACTGCCTACTGTGACACTCTACTAGCTGCTTTGTTTATGGGTATCTTTTTAATCATCAGAATAACCTTACAAGGTAGATACTGCCATCATTCTTGCATAACAGATGAGAAAACTTGAGCTCAAGGAGGTTAAGTGACAAACTAGTAAACAGCAGAGCTGGGATCTGAACCCACATCTGGCAGATTCAAAAATCTGTTTTCAGGACTACCCTGGTCGTCCAGTGGCTAAGACTCTGTGCTCCAAACACAGAGGACCTGAGTTCAAGCCCTGGTCAGGGAACTAGATCCCACATCCACAACTAAGATTGAAGATCCTGAGTGCTGCAACTAAGACCCCAAGCAGCCAAATAAGTAAGAATATATTTTTAAAAATCCATTTTCATAACCACTTGTGAATTGAGTTAGAAACAACCAATTTGGATAAAACTTCTGTTGCACCCTTAGATCTAATAATTACCAGCTTTGGCAAAATACACTTTCAGCAATATCAATTTATTCACATGTAAATGTAACTAATAACTACCACCTTCCAGGGTTTTGTGAGAAAAAAAGTGCAATAATGTGAAAAGAACTTCATAAATTACAAAACATGTGAAACGTAAGTTATGTTTTAAATTTGTAAACTGGGCAGCAACATGATGAAAAAAGACCCTAGAAATCTTGATGACAGTGGCTGTCACTTTGATTATAAGGACTGCCTTCATGTCCTGACAGCTCAATGAGATAGGAATAAGATGCCTCTAACTCACCTAAAACATTATGGCGGACATCTGTTGCTTGTGGCTGCCAAAATCTCTTGATAATTCTCTACACTGAGAATTTCACCTCCTCAACAAAGAAGTAAAATGAAACAAACAGCAGCAGCAAAACCTGTTTCCTAACCTCCTCTACTGTTAGAAGACAGACATATAGTTTAGGTCCCAGCACACAGACCCACCCATGTGAGACAGCCTCTGAGCAGATATATGACAGGGAGGGTGGAAGATGTCATGTCTGTTTTGCTGGTGAATTTCTGGAGTTTCTGTTGGTACTGGAAGCTTTTTGGCCTGGCAGAAACAACATGGTTTTGGAGTGAGGAAGTGACAAAAGTACTCTGACTGCAGCAGACAAGCCAGGCTCTGGCATTGAGGGTGGCATCAGCCCCTCCCTAGGCCAGTTCTGCAGTGTGGCTCTTAAGAGCAAGCTGAGCTGAGATACTGTTCTCTCAGCCCTCCAATGATCCTCTGGACCCTCTAACATCTCTACATAACTTCAGTTCTGCTGGAACTTGCTAAAGAGGGTTGTGTTGTCTGAGAACTGTAACTAAAGCAGCACGTACCTCTCCCCTAGCAGTTATGCAAGGGAACAATGATTGGAGAAGACTGACACATAGATTTCATATGGTGGTCCAGTAGCTAAGACTCCATGCTCCCAAAACAGAGGGCCTGGGTTCAATCCCTTGTCAGGGAACTAGAGCCCATATGCCACAACTAAGTTTACATGCCACGACTGGAGACCCCGTAGGCAGCAGTGAAGATCAAAGTTTCTGCATGCAGCAACTAAGACCTGGCACAGCCACAGAAATAAATAAAGGAATAAACATTTTTAAAAATTTTTTAAAAATAGCACTGTATTAGTTTCCAATTATTGCTATAATAAATTACAAATTAATTTTTTTAAAAATAGGTCCTAGACAGCTGCTGCCTAAGGGAGTTCTCCAGGAATAAAATAGCAGACAATGACAACAGGGATGTTTCCTGAGTGCCCACCAATGCACAAATCAGCAACCCAGGCTGGTTGTTTTGCACCCTTTCTGTAATCTGTAAAATCATCCCGAAAGATAAGCAACATTACTACCACTCCACAACTGAGAAACTGAAGCTCAGAAAGGTTAAGTGAATCATGTAAGAACATACAGCCACTCAGCACAGAAACCAGTCTTCATTTTAAAAAGTCATTCTACTTCCAAAGCCCACCATTTTCCTCCATAACATTCTGGAACAGAGTGTTGGACTCAGACCCAAGAATGTCCATATTCCTGGGAATCAGTCTTCCCACAGAGAGAAAGAAATCACCTACTTTAAAAGATTTACCCACAACTGGCTAATGACTATCCCTACCCAGAAAAAAAAGAAAAACAGTTCTACATACATTTTAGTATCCATATAAGGTATTTTTCATGACCAGGCTTATTTAATATGAAAAAATAAAGATTAATTTTTCTATTATTTGTTCCAGTGGTTTCATGTATTTGTTAAATTGCAAACTATCATAAGAGGCAGTTCTAAGTAATAAGAGGTAAGTGGCACCTATTTAAGGACCAAAGGATTCAGGTGTCAAAGAATTGTTGTTGCTGTTGTTAAACAATACCAATTTTGAGGTTTTATTTTTTTGTTTTAGTTTCAAGGAAAATGACACTGAAAAGGATCTCAGTAAGAGATCCCCAAAAGAGGCCCAGGAATACAATCAGCTCTCTCCCAGCAGCACCTGCTCCTGTGATGGGTCCAGATCCCCAAGACAGGGGTCTCCATTTTTATTGCCTTCATTTTGCAAAGAGGAAACAACGCAACAAGAAAACTTGGCCCAGGTCAAATAAGATGTCTCAGGGAAATAAAACCAACCATTCTACAAGCACAATCATTTTGACAGGAGTTCTCAAACTAGGTCAGCCATTTCTTACAGTCTAAGAATCTGGACATCCAAGAATATTAGCATAAAAAAAAGAGAGGGACAGGATGTACGCTGCATTAATACACTTTGTTTCCTTGCATCTGCAAGATCATCGATTATCAGATCCTCCTTTGGCTTATTAACAGCTTCTTAGATAAAAAGAGACACATTATTTCAAATGAGGATATTGCTTTTAAGATGGACCCACGTTTCTTGAAGATATAACATTAAAACAAAAAAGCTCTTATACGGTAGCCAAACAATATTTATTGAGGAAGTCTGTCATTTTCTGTTTATTCCTCTGGTGTATTTAAGACTCTCTGGGTTACAAGTAACAATTTTAAGCATTAAACCAAAGGAGGATTTTATTATAAGGATATACAGATTGACTCCAAAAGCAAAAACTCAGTCAGATCTTAATGAGAGACAGAAGCTAGCAACTGGAAAATTGGAGAATCTTAAAAAGAACCACCACTGAATTTCTTGTCTCCCAGTTCTTCTGCATAGCTTCATTATTCTTGTCTTCCTTGGAAGACAGGCCTTTTCCACCCATGGAAAATATGGTAATATTTGACCACCACTTCAGAGTTTATTGGGCTTCTCTGCTGGCTCAAGACAGTAAAGAATCCACCTGTCAATGAAGGAGATCTGAGTTTCATCCTTGGGTCAGGAATATCCCCTGAAGAAGGAAATGGCAACCCACTCCAGTATTCTTGCCTGGGAAATTCGATGGACAGAGACTGGCGGGCTATAGTCCATGATGTCCCAAAGAATCAGACACAACTGAGCATCAACACTTTTCAGAGTTTATTTCCCTAGGTTCAAATGCCCCTATCCCCAGACAGATTTTGATTGTCCAACTTGAGTCCAGGGTCCTCTATGTGCTGAAGTGAGAGGAGTAGTGGAAGTTGGATCATGTATGGAGCTACGATTCCAGGGACATGCCCGGGGAATGCAAGGAAGCAAGAGAACAAAATTCTCAGGAAGGGGAGAGTGGCTCCCAGGTTGAGCAGTCCACCCTCCAAGGCCATCTCTGGAACCCATCCCCTACTTCAACTCTAGGTTCAGAGCGGTTTTTTCTGCCCAGCAGTTCACACATCCCAGACAGACAGCTTGGGACACAAACAAATAGCTAAGTTTAGGTGACCTCTTGAGGAAGGGTGCCTGCTCACAGCGGCAGTCAGTCTCACCCGCCTGTCTCAGCACATGGCCTGTGAATGAACGGTGCCATTGGTAAGACGACTCTCCATACAATTTTGCTATTTCAGTGATTTATAAACCAGGACACAGAAGCTTTTGCTTTATTACTACAAGATTCTAAGATTTTGCCAGTGAAGACTTGAGTGCCAGAATAGAATGTAAATGTAAAATCACAGCCCCCAAGTCAGTGGTCAGCAGTTGGCCCCACAACCAGCACTGTATGCATTTCAAAATCATCACCCAGTCTGACATCTGTGACATGTGATGGGGCACTCAGTTTGGAGTTCTCACTTTTGCAATCTTATCCAAAAAGACCGAAAAAAAAAAAAAAAACTAACACAGGGTCTATGAAGACTTGACACTGTTAACAGTCAGTAAAAATTACCTAATTTTAATGCCTAGCAGATTTTTGACATGTAATTTGTTTTATAATTTGGAGATTGTGTTTCCTGATAGACCTGAGTAATTAATTTTATCATCCTAGAAACTTTTTGTTTGTTTGTTTTGCTTTGCTTTGGATGTTAAGATATCTGCAGGGATACTAATATGTTGGAAACATGATGGGAAGAAATCAGAAGGTATTCATTCATCTTGAAAGAATCTTTCTCACTGACCTGATCCCACATGCCTGGCTTTCCCCAAAAGCAAGGACCAGAAGGGAGCAGCTGTTGCCTTAGGCTGCCCAGTTCTCACTGCACCTAATCCTCCCTTCTGCACCAGAGAAGTTTCTCAACTGAAGAACTTTAATCTGTACTTGGACCTGTATGCTCTGCCTTAGAAAAGAGTCAGGGGAATTCTGGGGGCCCAGTGGTTGGGACTATGCTTTCACTGACAAGGGCATGGGTTCAATATTTGGCCAGGGAACTAAAATCCTGCAAGCTGCACAGTACAGGCAAAGAAAGAAGAAAAAGAAAAAGAAAAAAAAAAACAGAAAATGAAAGCAAAGGGGAAAAAAGAAAAGAAAATGAATCATGGCTTCCATTAGTCACGTACAGTCCCAACTTCTTCAACAGGGAAGCTGAAAATCTGTGATGTTAAGTGGGAGTTGGACCATAAAGAAGGCTGAGTGCCAAAGAATTGATGCTTTAAAACTGTGGTGCTGAAGAAGACTCTTGAGAGTCACCTGGACAGCAAGGAGATCAAATCAGTCAATCCTAAAGGAAACCAACCCTGAATAGTCATTAGAAGGACTGATGCTGAAGTTGAAGCTCCAATACTTTGGCCACCTAATGTGAAGAGCCAACTCATTGGAAATGACCTTGATGCTGGGAAAGATTGAGGGCAGAAGGAGAGGGGGCTGACAGAGGATGAGATGGTTGGATGGCAACATCAACTCAATAGACATGAGTTTGAGCAAATTCCAGGAAATAGTGAAGGACAGGGAAGCCTGGCGTGCTGCAGTTCATGGGGGTCACAAAGAGTCAGACACAACTGAGTGATTGAACAACAACATATTTGCCCTTTGAACTGAAGTGCTTCTGTGGATATTGGTGGTTACATTAACTACTGTTTGTGGAGAGGAAAGGAGATATGATGGAGAGAGTCTGTAACATGAACACTCTCTATAACTAATCAAAATGGGAACAGGAAGACAGAGGAGAGTGAACAGTGGAGATCTAGAGATGAGACAGTATATACAGAGCATCTTGGTCTGTGAAGAAAGAGCCAGATTTCTATAATAACCTCAAAGATAGTTTGTTTCCCTTGCTGTATTTTTCTCCTTTAGGGTTGAGAGTCTTATAATCAATAGGTATACTTGCTCAGCTGATACCAAGATTTGAAAGGGTGTGTATCACCAGGTACCTATTTCAAAAGTGGACTTAAAGAGCAGCATAGCCTTAGTGAATTTTCTAGAATGCATTGTTCAGAACTGGACTCACATTGACTGAACTCTAAGTCTCATATCTGAAACCAGAATAGTCATCTATTTACTTACAGTGAAATAAAACATCAAGACATCAATACATTCAGCCCACTGGTCTGGGTACTCTCTTCCTACAGGTATATTAACTACCCAAAAACCCAAGTTGTAACAATGAAGCAAGTTGGTAAACACAGACTCAAAACAAGGAAAGTTGTTTTATGAGGTGGATGCTTAATAGCATCAGAGTGAAATTGCAGAATGTATCTCTTTCTGCAACAGGAAGATCATTAGAGCAGATATATCAAATCCTTGGGTGGGTGCTCACACTCTCAGGCACTGTCTCTCTTCCAAAATTGTTTTAACTATCCTCACACTTTGACACAGACTTTCTTTTGATATGTTAATAGTTTCAGTAAGTTTTCTGTCTGGTTTTCTGGACAAAAGAGGCATTTTTTTTCTTCTAAAAAACAATCACGATGTGCTTGTTTTAAATGTTTAACTCTCAGAAAGCAATTTTTATTTTTGGAGTATTAGAGGAAATACTATTATAACTACAGAATTTAAAGATACTTTAGGCATTTAAGACCCTTGATGTTTCCCCCTTTCAGGCTTCCAATGCTTGATGCTCTGCAGCCAAGGGTAAAAAAAAAAAAAAAAACTAACATCACCATTCCGTTCCAAACCTTTGGGATGCAATACGCTCTGATGACCTCACATGCTTATTTGTGAATTCTTCAGTTTTTCCTGGAGTTCACAAGGAGTTGGTGGAATAAACAATGTGGGATAACTGAATGGGCTTCTATGTAAAAGGCAATTGCAATAGTAGAGATATGAATAAATTCTGTCCTGGAAATATAATGAATGAGAGTGGTATACCAATGATTGGAAAGGGGAAAATTCACGGTTTAAGAAGATCAAAAGGAAATAAAGGATGAGAGAGGCAGAAGGTCCAAAAAGCCTCAACATTTATGCATTCAGTTTTCAAGCAACTCACATATGTGCATAGATTGATGGATGGATGGATGGATAAACACACATAATCCTAAAGTATTTCCATGCCAAAACTGAATGTTCATATTTCTTCTTCAAGTCACCTCTCAGCCAATGGTTCCACTTCAGCAGCCTCACTACATTTGTATAAATGGCAGTAATAAGCAATTATTTACATTTTTGTACTTTTCCTTATTATTTTATAAATAAATGTAAATAAATGTTAAATAGCTGAAAATAGCAATAAAATGCATAGGTCTCACTCAGTTGAAACAAAGAGGAAACTCATCAAGCATGCCAATAGCAGAAAATCATTAACCTGAATTGAATTTCTGCTGGCCATAAGCCAGTTGATTGTGTGTTCACATGTAAAGAAAATAACCCAAGAAAGAACATCTAAATAATACTGGAAATGTAATACTGAAGATTATATACACAAGGAAAGATGTAACTAGCAAGTTTAAAGTTATTTTGCTCTTAATGACTAAAATTTTCTTATAAGATTTGTCTGTTGTGCAACTTTCATATATTTCCATTTCTTGCACATTTTCAAATATACATTCAATACAAAATGTATTTTTCAGGCTTCTCTGAAAATGGAAAAACAAATTAGCTAAATACCTAGAGGCCTGGAGATTACTTTTCTATTAATAAGGGAAAAGCTGAAGTATGGGTGAACCATGTCAAACTTTGTGTTGCAACTTACCAGCAGAGTCTGCCTAAGATGAGGAACGTGAAAGGAAAATTCTGTGAGAGAAGATATTTCCCCCTTAGCAACGGTGAGCTGATTGCGCTAATAAAGGTTATACACAGACTTTGCTATCACAGTAACCAGATTGCACTGTCTCTCTGGAGATGTTCTCACACCAGGAAACACAAGTCAAACAGTGAGCCTCTTCATAAGAGCTAGTCTCCTAGCCATGTCTCACTGATTAATGAGTACCTTGGCATCAGAATCTGAAAGTTGAAAGATAATGAGAGTAGATCTCCTAGAACCAGCATCACCATCTGTCTGAAGACTACTTTTACACTTCCCCTACATTATGTGCCCAAAGGCCCAAATTAACACATTTCAAAGTTTGTTCATGTAAGCGAAAGCATAGCATCATGATGAACAGTAGCAGTCATGATCAAAAGACAACTGTAGGACACTAATGTACACTGAAACAAGAGCCAATAGAATTTAGGCATCCCCAGCTCCCATACAAGCTTCTGCTTTAGTTTGCATGATTCTTGAAAAGACAGAATTCTAATGTTAGATTTTATGTCACTAGTGCAACGCAATAGAGTTGTGTTAGCTGTGTTATTACCACTTAGCATTTAAAGATGTTACAAGACCAAGTGTTGGAGAAGATTTGGAAAAATGAGAGATCTTGTAAGATAACAAATGAAAATATAAATTAGTAGAATCACAGGAGAGTAGTTTGACAGTATTTATCCAATGGAATACCCTTAAGCAGTAAAAGCTAATGAACTAGAGTTAAATCTACTACCATGTATGTATCTCAGAGTAGTTTGACAGTATTTATCCAATGGAGTACCCTCAAGCAGTAAAAGCTAATGAACATGTATGTATCTTAGATATTTAATGTTGAGTAAAGAAAGAAAAGTACATAAAGCTCTATATGACATCACTTATCTGATGTTTAAGATAAGCAGGACATGGTATGTATTTGAAGATATATCCAGCATGTAATAAAGGTAGACAACTAATGAAGAGAAAAACAGAAGCTGACTTCAAGATGGTGTTTATCCTGGGAGAGAAAAGGAGAGAAATGAGAGTTGCAGAGGGGTCGAAAAGAAGTCTCAGCTGATTGTGTGATATGTTATTTCTTAAGAAAGAAAAATCTTAAATAAATATGGCAAAATGTTAAGATTTGTTTAAACTGGGTGATGGCAGATTGAGAACACACATTTACTCTCGTTCCTTCTCAAACCCCACTAAAATGATAATACATGTATTTTTAAGGCATAAAAGCTAAAAGGAGAAAGAGAAAAGGAAAGGAGACAACAGCAACAAATTTTGGAAGCTGGGAAGCAGATGGGATTTCTGACTTCAAAGAACTGAGAAAAGGGAATCCTCCACTGACAGTGGGGAAGCAGAAAAACAAGTCGATTTTCTCTGCGGGCCCCCTAAGAAGTTCAGAAGCTGGCAATACAAAGTCCTGAAAGTGCAGGTGAAAGTGAAGCTAAAATAAGATGGTGGGTTGAAAATCTGTTTTCAAGGCAGTCAGATCCTCTAATTCCTGTCCCTCTCTGAGCAGCCTGGTGCCTGCCTTTCTCACCTTACTGGAAAACTGGAGGCAGATTCCCTAGGAAGGCACTCCAGCTGGGAAACATCCAGGATAGGAGGACTCATGCTGAAGACAATAATAAGAGAATTGTTATTGGTTGAATCATGACACCCACAGTTTTCTTCCCTCGCTTGATTCCTAGAACAACAATAGTAAGTCTATTGTTATTCAGGCAAGACACTGAAAGAATTTTCTCTGGAGAATGGGACTCTCCCAAGAGATGATTGGTTGGTTGGTTCTTACTACACTTTTAAATGTAAAATCTGTTGTCAGTTCATGGGCCATCAAAAATAGAGGACAGGCATGTGGTTTATTGACTACAGTCTACTCAACAGCAATGCTGGCAACCAGGTGACAAAAGGAGCAATGCATTCAAAAGTCTAAGGGAAAATCACTTCTGAACCAGAACTCAACACTAGGCAAAACTGTTGGAGTAAGCTATCAGGGGAAAGACATATTTAGTTACATAGGCTCTCAAAAATGTTTCTAGGCACAATTTTTCTAGGTACAACTTATTTTCTTGGGCTCCTAAATCACTGCAGATGGTGACTGCAGCCATGAAACTAAAAGACACTTGCTCTTTGGAAGAAAAGCTATGACCAATCTAGACAGCGTGTTAAAAAGCAGAGACATTACTTTGCCAACAAAGTCCATCTACTCAAAGCTATGTTTTTTCCAGTAGTCATGTACGGATGTGAGAGTTGGACGATACAGAAAGCTGAGTACCGAAGAACTGATGCTTTTTAACTGACTCATTTGAAAAGACCCTGATGCTGGGAAAGATTGAAGGCAGGAGGAGAAGGGGACCACAGAGGATGAGATGGTTGGATGGCATCACTGTCTCAATGGGCATGAGTTTGAGTGAACTCCGGGAGTTGGTGATGGACAGGGAGGCCTGGCGTGCTGCAGTCCATGGGATCACAGAGTCGGACATGACTGAGCCACTGAACTGAATACAATAAAACATATGGAGTTTAAAATGACCTTATTTTGTACTCTATCTACACTCTTTCTTTGTGACTGAGGGGAAAGCATATGTGCCTACAACTGTTGAGTATTTTACAATCTCATTTTAGGCCAAAAGAACAATCATCATGATCATTTGAGACCCAGTCCTTCAGAGATTCTAAGCAGTCATTCAAGCTCCCTTTGCAGAATTTTCCTCCTGAAAAACTATAAAACAATTCAACAAATATCTCACTTTCTTACTTCAGCTCCCTCTGCTGGACCTAAAAAGTCACAGAACTTCTTTGCTCCTCTTTTCTCTCAATTCACCTGTTTTTCATTGTTCCCTTCTTTTTCCTTCTCATTCTGCCCTTCCTTTTCTCCATTTTAACTCAATTTTTTGACTTGTCCTTCTCATGCCTCTCCTTCAAGGTTCCCTTCCCATGAGCTGGTTCAAGGTTAATAATCTACTTCTCCTTTCCTTGCTATCATCTGTAAAGCTTGATAATTTCTTCACTTTCTCTTTTACCTCCCCATCCCTTACTTTTCTTTTCCCCTTCTTCAATATTTACTCAGTCAGCTGTAGTTTACTCTACAGCAATTAATTCTCTTCCTCTATGAATCTGTCTAGAAGAGATTACTCACTCATGGGTAAAGTCTCTCAGCCATCATGACAAACCAATATTGTTGTTATCATCATCACACAATTTTAGAGACAAGGAAATTAAATCACAGAGAGGCTAAATAACTTTTCCAAGCCCATAAGCTAGCAAGAGCCAAGATGCAAGCCTAAATCTATTTAACTCCAAAACTCACAATCATTCAACTACACCATGATGTTTCTGCATGAAACAGTGCCTTGGCCTCTTTGTGGTTTAACAGTATCACTTATAACTAATTTTCAGAGGATTCTGGTTTAAGATGCATCAAATTCAAAAGCACATGCATACCCTTGGAATAATAAGCAGAGGTTTTCTGCAGGATATTAAAAATATGTTAGGGGATATCATGGTGTATTCCTTGCAGTAAAGAACATAATTATACACACACCCAAGTAAAGAACTAGAAATTTACCTGTTGACTTTTTCATGTCCATATGGAAACCTATTAAAGTTCTTGTAAATTACTATGTGGAAGTAAATAAATATTTGTCTTAAGAAAGGGACATACTTGAAACAATAAAAGAGATTCAATTCAGAAACAGAATTTTTAACCAACAAAAATAATTTGGAGATATTCCCCCAGCAAAGGTGAAGGAAGGAGTTTCTTGTAATCTAAGAAACTTGACCACAGTGTGGCCACGGACAGTGAGGCCAGGGGCACAGATGAAGTGAATAAGGAGAATAGCAACATGGCTCCAAGGGCGGCACACTGTTATCACACAGAGCAGGAAAGGCTGTTCATACAGACAGAACTGAGTCAGCTGCGAAGAGGAAAGTTCTCTCCCAATAAACACAATCAATCGGGGACCTAGAGACAGAGGGAGGAGACCTGCAGAGGGAGGATGAGAACACGTGAAGATGATAAAATGATCAGCTGCCCGAGAAATGGACTCTCCCAATGACAATTTTATCCAAAATACAGGGAACTTCACAACAGAAACTTGTGAGAGTCTCTGGCTTGAAAGGAATTCCATGTGAAAAGCTGTAATAAAATCAGTTTTAAATTAAAAAAAAAAAAAAAAACTTTAGAGATCATCGCATTCAATTCTCTCAGTTTATAAAATCACATGCTACATTGTCAGAAGACCTAGAGAAAAAATCTTAATTGAATAAAGAGTGAATTAGTATACAAAAGTTATTTTCATCATCACTGTTATCTTGTAATCTTCATTTGACCATGAAGTACAAAGGGCAAGTATTAGTGTCCCAATGCTGCTGGTAATAGAAAAATGGCTTAAAGAGGTTAAATAAACTATGTACATCAGCCTGTGTTAGAGAAATGAAACTGTTACCTGAATAGAAGCTTTCTTATTTCTAGCTGTTATATTTTGATACATTTTTCTTTTCAGGGTAATTATGAGTCAAAAAAAAAAAGTTTGATGAGAAGTGAAAACTGAAAGATTTTAGCTAAAACAGAGAAACCAAAACCAGTGTCCTTTTTAAAGGGGATCAAATAGAATAATCAGATACTATCTTTAAGTTTATAAGTCTAATTTTAAAAGGATTAAGCTACTTTCCTGGGAAATTACTTTCTCTGAGAAGCTTCTTTCCCTCCAACTGCTTTTTATTTATTTATTGCCTGAAGAGTTTAAATAAAGATAATAAATTGCATGATCAATAGAAACAACAAAGTTGCTTTGCTTAAAGCTGATAACAGAGCATATAGATTTTCCATGAATAATTGAAAAGGTCCGACAAAGAGGTTTAAACTCTTCAGTCTCAGCCCTTGCTTACAGAGCTAATTCCCAAGTCTCTGCATGGAAAGAAATCAAACCCACCCAAGTCAACCACTGCCACAGCCAGGAGGGCTTATTTATTGCCTGCTGAGGGGGATCCACGTGGCAGTAAGTGCACAGGAAGAAGGCAGCAGCTCACAGCTGCCTCAAGTGATCCATAAGCCTAAGGGGGTGAAAGTCTGGCAGTTGTTCCTGAACCAAGATCCAGAGCTAAAGACATAAATGTGTAAAGCCAGGCAATTTTTTGTTGTTGATGCAAATTACAATCACTGCATCACCCTCAACCCTGCTGTTCTTCAGGGAGCATTAGACAGTTTTCTCTAAGGTAGGCTTTGAAGGATATTTTTTTGTTTGCTATTATTTGTTTCATACTTATTATTGTGGTAAAAACACTGAACATGAGCTCTACTCTCTTAACAAATTAAGTGCACAATACAGTATAGTTAGCTATAGTTACTATATTGTGCAGATCTCTAGAATTTACTCAGCTTGCATAATTAAACTTTAGACCTATTGAAAAACACCTCCCCAATTCTCCCACCCCACCAGTTCCTGGCAACCACCATTCAATTCTGTTTCTAAGCATTTAACTATTTTAGACACCTGGGATAAGTAGAATCAAGCAGTATTTGTCCTTCTGTGAATAGCTTATTTCAGGTAGCTTTCATCCACCAGTGGATGCATGGAAGAAAAAAATGTGGTTTATGCATGCAATGGAGTGTTATTCAGCTTTAAAAAGAAAAGGAAATCCTACCTTATGCCTCCACATAATGACCCTGGAGGATATGCTAAGTGAAAGATGCACTTCCAGCTTAGGAATACATCTCATACGCTCACTGCATCAGCACTGAGCCTGGAAAAAGTTTCTCTATGTACATGGCTTGAAACCCCCAAGACTCTGACAGAAAAAGTTTATAAGAACTCAAGGCTGTTATACCTCAGTATATGGTTCAAGTTGCCAAAATGTGGTCATTTTGGCGACCACAGACCAGGCCTTCTCCCCAAAAGGAGCAGAAAAAACAACGAAAAGGTACGCATCCTCGTTCCAGTTCTGCCAAGGGCCAGGCTTGAGGAAGTTGTCTCTGTTGTCCTAGCACCCAGTACAGTCTATGGCACACGGTAATGGTCCAAAAGTGTTTACTGAGCAAAGGAATAAATGAATTTAACCTCAAAGAATCTTCATTTCCTTACCAGGAAAAAGAAAAGTTAGAAGCAATCCCTTCAAAAATCTCTATATCTGAGATTTTAAAATACCAATAGCTCTATATTTTTAGGCCAACTTTCAGGATAGTTTAATTACATTGAGTTCCCCTCCTGACATAATAGAAATAAACTGACAGACCAACATTTACACAGGTAACAATTACTTAAAGATTCAGCAGAGTGAACAAAAGCAAGATTTTAGAGATGAACCAAACTTGAAAGAAGGGACAAAGGGTGAATTTTCCAGGTTTTGGCGGTTTTTTTTAGCTTTATACTGAGGGCAGATCACAGGATGACACACAGAGAACAAAACTCCAACAGGAAACCTTCCATCATTCTATACAAAATAATCAGAAGACATAGTCGGGGGTACCGCAACCACAAGAAAGCGAAGAGCTGTCTCAGAAAGAAAACAGGTGACCTCTCAACTCTCAATATTTGGGCAGCTTGCAGTTAAGGCCAGAAGAACTGAACTGAGATTTAAGCTACTACAAATGCAAGAAAAAGAGTGCAATTTAAGCCTACTAAAATAACATTAATATTCTTTGGAAGAATGTAACAGAATCCAGAATTTCCACAATATTCCCAAATTTCCAATATATGATCTATAACTACACAGTAGGAACCGGGGGGGGGGGGGACAAGAAAGTGTGATCTACATTTATGAGAAAAGACAATTAGCAGAGACCAACACCAAGATGATTCAATGCTAAAATTAAAAGGCAAGGACTTTAATGCAGTAATTATAACTGTTATTAAGTAAAGGAAAGCATTAAAATTACTGAAATACACAATACCTGAAATTAAAATATCAATGGATGGACATATTTGCAGAATAGAGATGATGATGAAAAGGATCAGTGAACATAAATAAACAAAAATTATCCAGTATGGAAAAAAAGAGAGAAATAAGCTTGAAAAAATTTAAACAAATTGTTAAGGATGAAAGAGTATCAGAAAAAGAAGACCCATTTTGAAAGGTGAGAGAAAATATTTATAGGTCAGAAAACATACTTGAAGAGATAGCTAAAATCTGCCCAAATCTGGCAAAGAGTTATATATACAGATTGAAGTGCATTAATGAACTCCACATTGGATAAATGCAAAGAAAGCCATGCCTAGATACACAATTTTCCTACTAATTTCTTTAAAATACATATGATTGAAGCAAAAAGAAACAAAGTATTATTTTGTTGTGCTTAAAATATACATTCTGATACATTCTACTACTATCAGTTCAGTTCAGTTGGTGAGTCCTGTCCACTCTTTGCAACCCCATGGACTGCAGCATGCCAGGCTTCCCTGTCCATCACCAACTCCCGAAGCTTTCTCAAACTCATGTCCATCCAGTCTATGATGCCATCCAACCATCTCAA
This sequence comes from Oryx dammah, assembly GCF_014754425.2. Taxonomy (NCBI): domain Eukaryota; kingdom Metazoa; phylum Chordata; class Mammalia; order Artiodactyla; family Bovidae; genus Oryx; species Oryx dammah. The sequence goes on from NW_024070185.1 coordinate 36,856,492, forward strand.
CCTCTGTCATCCCCTTCTCCTCCCACCTTCAATCTTTCCAAGCATCAGGGTCTTTTCTAAGCAGTCAGTTCTTCACATCAGGTAGCCAAAGTATTGAAGTTTCAGTTTCAACATCAGTCCTTCCAATGATATTCAGGACTGATTTCCTTTAGGATGGACTGACTGGATCTCCTTACAGTCCAAGGGACTCTCAAGAGTCTTCTCCAACACCACAGTTCAAAAGCATCAATTCTTCAGTGCTCAGCTTTCTTTATAGTCCAACTCTCACATTCATACTTGACTACTAGAAAAACCATAGCTTTGACTAGATGGACCCTTTGTTGGCAAAGTAATGCCTCTGCTTCTTAATATGCTGTCTAGGTTGGTCATAGCATTTCTTCCAAGGAGAAAGCATCTTTTAATTTCATGGCTGCAGTCACCATCTGCAGTGATTTTGGAGCCCAAGAAAATCAAGTCTGTCATTGCTTCTATTGTTTTCCCATCTATTTGACATGAAGTGATGGGACTAGATACCATGATCTTCATTTTCTGAATGTTGAGTTTCAAGCCAACTTTTTCACTCTCTTTTTCACTTTCATCAAAAGGCTCTTTAGTTCTTCTTCACTTTCTGCCATAAGGGTGGTGTCATCTGCGTATCTGAGGTTATTGATATTTCTCCTAGCAATCTTGATTCCAGCTCGTGCTTTGCCCAGCCCAGCATTTCACATGATGTACTCTGTATATAAGTTAAATAAGCAGGGTGACAATATACAACCTTGACGTACTCCTTTCTGCCATTATGTATGGCAATAAAGTCTAAAGAATGGTGGTAAGTGAATAAATGGACTAACAGTGTTCAAGTTTTCTGCATTTTATATAAAATGGTACAATATTAATTTGAATGATGATTTCACTCTAATAACAGAAAGTGAAGAACTCAAAAGCCTCTTGATGAGGGTGAAGGAAGAGAGTGAAAACCTAGCTTAAAATTCAATATTAAAAAAACTAAGATCATAGCATCTGATCCCATCACTTCATGGCAAATAGAAGGGGAAAAGGTGGAAGCAGTGACAGATTTCCTCCCTTTGGCCTCTAAAATCACTGCTGATGGTAACTTCAGCCATGAAATTAGAAGACGATTGCTTCTTGGCAGGAAAGCTATGACAAACCTAGACAGTGTGTTAAAAACCAAAGACATCACTTTGCCCACAAAGGTCCATATAGTCAAGGCTATGGTCTTTTCCAGTAGTTGTGTACAGATGTGAGAGCTGAACCATAATGAAGGCAGAGCACTGAAGAACTGATGCTTTTGAACTGTGGTGCTGGAGAAGACTCCTGAGACTCCCTTGGACAGCAGGGAAATCAAACCAGTCAATCTTAAAGGAAATCAACCCTGAATAATCTTTGGAAGGACTGATATTGAAGCTGAAACCTCAATACTTTGGCCACCTGACACAAAGACCCAACTCACTGGAAAAGACCCTCATGCTGGGAAAGACTGAAGGCAGAAGAAGAAGAGGATGACAGAGGACTAGATGGTTGGATGGCATCACCGATTCAATGGACAAGAACTTAGGCAAACTCCAGGAAATGATGAGGGACAGAGAAGGCTGGTGTGATGCAATCCATGGGGTCATGAAGAGTCAGACACAACTTGGCAAATGAACAATTCATTTTCAAGAGATGGTAAAGAATCTGCCTGCAATGCAGGAGACCTGGGTTTGATCGCTGGGTTGGGAAGATATCCTGGAGAAGGAAATGGCAATCCATTCCAGCCTGGAGAATTCCATGGACAGAGGTGGCTGGCAGGGTACAGTCCATGGGGTAGCAGAGTCAGACACAACTGAATGACTAACTTTCAAATCATCTCATGAAACTTCAAGAATATGTATTGTAACTTATAGACCAATCACTGAAAAATAACTCAAGGAGGTATATTTTTAAAAGCCAATGAAAACTTAAAATATGTCTAAAAATATTCAAATAATCCAAAAGAAGAAATGAAGAGGGAAACAACCAACAATATAGGGACAAGAAGAAAACCAACAATAAAACAGTAGACCTAATCCAACAATATTATTTATTATATTAAATGCTTTAACTGATAAGGCAGAGCTTATCAAAATGGACAAAAAAGAAAAAGAAAAACCAGCTATATGGTGTGTATAAGACAAGCACTATAATATATATAGAATACTAATTAACCATAAAAAATAATGAAATTTTGCCATTTGAAGCAACATGGATGGGCTTGGAAATTTATTATGCTAAATGAAATAACTCAGAGAAAGACAAACACTGTAACATATCACATATATGTAAAATCTAAAATATACAACAAACTAATGAATACAACATAAAGGAAGCAGACTCACAGATAGAAAGAGCAAACTAGGGATTACTAGTGAGGAGCCCAGGAGGGAAAGATAGGGTTGGAGGATTAAGAGGTACAAATTATCAGGTATAAAATACGCTATATGGATATAGTGTGCATGGGGAATACAGCAAATATTTTACAACAGCTATAAATGTAGTATAACCTGTAAAAATTTTGAATCACTATATTGTACACCTGTAACTTACATAATATTGTATATCAACTATACTTCAGTTTTTAAAAAGAGTAAACAAGGAAATAAAGACAAGCATGATATAAATTGAAAGACAAAAATAGGTGAAAGTAAATGAATATAAATAATTGTGCCATATAAATAATAAGCAATAGAAAGCTGGATAAAATAAATTTCAAGTATTACAGCAATAAAATTGGACATTTCATAATAAAAGTTCAGTTCAGTCACTCAGTCATGTCTGACTCTTTGCAGCTCCATGAATTGCAGCACACCAGGCCTCCCTGTCCATCACCAACTCCCGGAGTTCACTCAGACTCATGTCCATCGAGTCAGTGATGCCATCCAGCCATCTCATCCTCTGTCGGTGCCTTCTCCTCCTGCCCCCAATCCCTCCCAGCATCAGGGTCTTTTCTAATGAGTCAACTCTTCGCGTGAGGTGGCCAAAGTATTGGGAGTTTCAGCTTTAGCATCATTCCTTCCAAGGATCACCCAGGGTTGATCTCCTTCAGAATGGATTGGTTGGATCTCCTTGCAGTCCAAGGGACTCTCAAGAGTCTTCCCCAACACCACAGCTCAAAAGCATCAATTATTCGGCGCTCAGCCTTCTTTACAGTCCAACTCTCACATCCATACATGACCACAGGAAAAACCAAAAACTAGACGGACATTTGTTGGCAAAGTAATGTCTCTGCTTTTGAATATACTATCTAGGTTGGTCATAACTTTCCTTCCAAGGAGTAAGCGTCTTTTAATTTCATGGCTGCAGTCACCATCTGCAGTAATTTTGGAGCCCCAAAAAATAAAGTCTGACACTGTTTGCACTGTTTCCCCATCTATTTCCCATGAAGTGATGGGACCAGATGCCATGATCTTCGTTTTCTGAATGTTGAGCTTTAAGCCAACTTTTTCACTCTCCACTTTCACTTTCATCAAGAGGCTTTTTAGTTCCTCTTCACTTTCTGCCATAAGGGTGGTGTCATCTGCATATCTGAGGTTATTGATATTTAATATATCCAAAAGTTATAATAATTAGTAACATGTATATACTTCATTAGAGTTTCTAAATACACAAGGCAAAAATTAACAGAATTAAGGAAGAAATAAATAATTCCACAGTGATAATAAGAGCTTTAAAAACCTCTCTGTGTAATTGCTAAAATGAATAGACCAAAAAAATCAGTGAAAGCATATAAAATCAAAAAACAATACCAATCTGAACTAATTGATATACAAAATCACTTTGGTATTTGGTATTCATATTATTTTCAAGTATGTATATTATATTCACCAAGATAGACAATATGCTAGATTGTGCAACAGATTTCATTAAAATGGATTTTTAGAATATATTATCTGAATGCAATGGAATTTAGATATCAATAAAAGTGAAAGATCTAAGAAAAGCCCAAATATGTAGAAATTAGACAATGCACTTTTTTTTTGTATTTCACTCACGTAGGTTTTTTTTTTATTATTTTTTACTTTACAATATTGTATTGGTTTTTCCACACATCAACATGAATCTGCCATGGGTATACACGTGTTCCCAGTCCTGAACCCCCCTCCCACCTCCCCCAACACACTATCCCTCCGGGTCATCTCAGTGTACCAGCCCCAAGCATCCTGCACCCTGCATCGAACCTAAACTGGTGATTCGTTTCTTATATGATATTATACACATTTCAATGCCATTCTCCCAAATCATCCCACCCTCTCCCTCTCCGAGTCCAAAAGACTGTTCTATACATCTGTGTCTCTTTTGCTGTTGCTGTCTCGCATACAGGGTTATCATTACTTTCTTTCTAAATTCCATATATATGCATTAGTATACTGTATTGGTGTTTTTCTTTCTGGTTTACTTCACTCTGTATAATCGGCTCCAGTTTCATCCATCTCATTAGAACTGATTCAAATGTAGTCTTTTTAATGGCTGACTAATACTCCATTGTGTATATTTACCATAGCTTTCTTATCCATTCATCTGCTGATGGACATCTAGGTTGCTTCCATGTCCTGGCTATTATAAACAGTGCTGCGATGAACACTGGGGTACATGTGTCTCTTTCAATTCTGGTTTCCTCAGTGTGTATCCCCAGCAGTGGGATTGCTGGGTCGTATGGCAGTTCTATTTCCAGTTTTTTTTTTAAGGAATCTCCACACTGTTCTCCATAGTGGCTGTACTAGTTTGCATTCCCACCAACAGTGTAAGAGGGTTCCCTTTTCTCCACACCCTCTCCAGCATTTATTGCTTGTAGACTTTTGGATCGCAGCCATTCTGACTGGTGTGAAATGGTACCTCATTGTGGTTTTGATTTGTATTTCTCTGATAATGAGTGATGTTGAACATCTTTGCATGTGTTTGTTAGCCATCTGTATGTCTTCCTTGGAGAAATGTCTTTTTAGTTCTTTGGCCCATTTTTTGATTGGGTCGTTTATTTTTCTGGAATTGAGCTGCAGGAGTTGCTTGTATATTTTTGAGATTAGTTGTTTGTCAGTTGCTTCATTTGCTATTATTTTCTCCCATCTGAAGGCTGTCTTTTCACCTTGCTTATAGTTTCCTTTGTTGTGCAGAAGCTTTTAATTTTAATTAGTTCCCATTTGTTTATTTTTGCCTTTATTTCCCGTATTCTGGGAGATGGGTCATAAGTAACCCATGAATCAAAGAAAAAACCATAATGCTGTAATGAAAATATAACATAAACATGTGAAATGTAGCTGATGCATTGTGAGAGGAAAAATTACAGACTTAAATATATTCATTAGAAATCAGTAATGCCTAAAATAATGAGGCTCCAACTCAAGAAACTAGAAAAATAAGAGCAAAATAAATCCAATATAATAATAAAGATAATTACAGAAATAAACTAAATAGAAATCATGCAAACAACAGAGAAAATTGACCCCAAAAGTTGTTTTCCAAAAGATCAATAAAATTGATAAAGACATCACTAGACTAATCAAGAAAATGAGAACACAAATTGTGAAAATAAAGAAACTAGGATTATCAGTAGAGTCACTATACTTATTAAAAGAGTATTTTTTTAATTATTATCAACTTTATGTCAGTAACTTTAACAACTTAGTTGAAGTCAACAAAATCATTGAAAAATACAACTTAACAACATGATACAAAATGAGACAAAAGCATCTTGTACACTATAATAAAGAAATTTAATTCTTCATATAAAACTTTCCTGCCAAGAAAACTCATATGACTTCTCTGGTAAATTCTGTCCAACATTCAAAGAAGAAATAACACACTTCTACTAAAATCTTTCATAACACAGAAGAGGAAGAAGTAACTTACAAATTCATGTTTTGAGTCTACCATATCCTTATTATCACAATCTGAAAAAGACATCATTAAAAAATTTACATCCAATATCCCTCATATGATAGCACTAGAGGTAAAGAACCTGCCTGCCAATGCAGGTAGATATAAGAGACACAGGTTCGATCCCTGGATCAGGAAGATCCCCTGGAGGAGGGCACAGCAACCCACTCCAGTATTCTTGTCTAGAGAAACCCATGGATGGAGCCTGGAGGGCCACAGTCCATAGGGTTGCACAGAGTTGGACATGACTGAAGCAACTTAGCACACACACACGCACCCCTCATACATAAAATCCTTAAAACAATTAACAAACTATGCATTTCATGTATACAGAATCTCAAATAGTGTTTGTCCCAGGAACATATAGTTGTTTAAACATTCAAAAAGCAATCAAGAGACTTCCCTGATGGTCCAGTGGTTAAGATTTCACCTTTCAGTGCAGAGTGTGGGTGTGATCCCTCTTCAAGAACCCAAGATCCCATGTCTCATGGCCAAAAAGCCAAAACATAAAACAGAAGCGATATTATAACAAATTCAATAAAGACTTTCAAAAAATGGTTCACATAAATAAAAAGAATAGAAAGCAATCAAGTTAATTTACCATAGTTATAGGATAAAGGATAAAAACCATATGACTTTCAAAATAGGCAGTAAAAGAACATTATAATATTCAGCATCCAATAATAATATTTTTAGTTATTAAATTCTCACAAGTTTGGAATATGTGAAGTTTTTCAAATTGGACCAAGGACATCTATAAAAATCACAGCTAACTGACTTAGTATAAAATATTGAACAGTTTCACCTTAATATTGGAAAACATACAGGGTTATTTGTTCTTACAACTTCATTCAAAACTGCAGGGAAATTCCTAGGCAGTAGTAAAGCAAGGGAAAAAAATAAGAATAAAGACTATAAAGGGAGAAAAACTGTCTCCATTTTTGGATTACATAATTGCTTGTGTAGAAAATCTTAAGGAATCTACATAAAACCCACTGTAACTAGTAAGTTAGATGCAGCATCTAAGGTTACTACTAAAAAATAAATTATTTTTAAGTATAGCAGCAAAGAGTTATTAAATGGATTTTTAAAATTCTATTAAAAACACCACAAAAAAGTAGAATATATACTCAGGAATAAATTTAACAAAGAAAAATATGCATGGTTCTTCCTTGAAAACTGTAAAACATTGCTGAGAGAAATTAAAGACCTATATAATTAAAGTGATAAACAACCAAAGCAGATTTGAAGACTCAATATTGTTTAGACATCAGATCTCAATATAATCTATGACTCAACACAATCCCAATCAAAATTTCAGAAATTTTTTAAAAAATTGAAAAGCTGATTCTAAAATTAAGCAAGTGTGCCCAGGACTAGTGCACTGGGATGACCCTGAGGGATGGGATGGGGAAGGAGGTGGGGGTGGGGGTGGGGTTTAGGATGGGGAACACATGTACACCCATGGCTGATTCCTGAGAATGTACAGCAAAAACCGCCACAATATTGTAAAGTAATTAGCCTCCAATTAAAATAAATAACTTTTAAAAAATAATAAAATTAAGCAATTTTAAAAGAGAAGAATAAATAAAGGGAATCAGTAGCTGATTTAAACTAACAAAAACCTGGATTGGGTGGGATTGATATAAGAATAGACACACAGATCAATGAAAGGGAATAAAAACCAACACTGCTGTTCAATTGATTTTTTACAAACATTTCAATGCAATTCACTGAGGAAAGGAAAATTTATTCCAAAATAAGGCTGGAATAATAGATATCCATTTGGGAAAAATAAATATCAATACTCACTTTATAACATATATAAAAACTAACTTGACATGGATCGTAGGCTTAACTGTAAAAGTTAAAACTATATACTTCCAGAAGAAACACAGGAAGAAATCTTTGTGACCTTGGGATGGACACAGAGATTTCTTAGATAGAATGTAAAACACATGAATCATAAAATACTGGTAAGTTGGATTTTATTATAACTAAAAGACAGTTTTTAAAAATGAAAAAGCTAGTCACACAATAGAAATTATTCACAAAACATTTATCTGACAAAATATTAGACTGTAAATAATTCTTACAACTAAATAATAAGACAATCCAAGAAGAGATGGACAAAATATATGAGAGACATTTTACCAGAAAAGATATATGAAGAAAAATAAGCCCATTAAAAGATGCTAATCATCATTATTCACCAAGGAAATGCAAGTTAAAACTTTAAGGAGATATCACTGTATACACATTTGAGTAACTGAAAATAAAAACCCTGACAATTCCAAGTGCTAGAGAGACTATGAACAGAAATATATGCATTTGTTAAATGTCATCAAAAGAATAAAAGAAAATCTCTCGGATGACCACTTCCCTAGAGTATGGAACATCTCCCCTTTCAACCCTTTTTATAAGGTAAAGCCATTTTGTAATAGCCCTTACTTTTTTCCATCACTGACTAGTCCCCAATATAGTAAAAACTTTATGCCCTAAATTGAATGTTACAAACTTGATACAGCATTCTGAATTTAACTACATTTGAAATGCCAGAGTTTGATGGTCTTTTGGTACACACTTTCAAAGGGTTAGTAAATTGCTTATATCTGAAGTGTTCACCCTCTTCATCATTTAAGACATTTGACACTCTTCCCTAAAACTTGCTACTCATGTGTGGCAGCCACATATATGGGAGTGCACAACTCAGCTCTCTCTCCGGGAAAGAATCTGCTCTTAGGTGAGCAATAGGTTGACACCCTCCAGCTGTCACATCATCAGGGTCCACTGCAAGGTTCATGCCAGTCTTACCTTTCCCTAAGAGGTTTCTAGTCAATAATTGTGTTCAATGAGGTTACAAAACCCCACCATTTTTGACCAGTACAGAATTCTTCTGATGGGTGGTCTTTACTTTAGGACTCCCAATACATCAGCTTGGGACTTTCCCAGAAGTGCATTACAGTCTGATTCTTCTTAGACAATTCTTTTTCCTTCCTTCTTTCCTTTGACTAATGTCAGACTTGCATCATGATCTGAGGCTCTTATTACCTACTCCTACTGCCTCTCCCCTTCATCCTTCACAGGCATTTTCCCCAATACATTTCAGGCACTTCTAATTCTTTCTTTCCATCTTCTTCCTGAAGGACCCAAAGTAACACACTGATGCAACTGCTAAGATTCATTAACAGAAGTGGCCTTCCTCTTCTGCTACAAAAGGAAAAATCCAGTTTCCCTGAAGCGCATGGGATGTTAATATTACTCCATTTCTTCTTTAATGTCAGCACACCCCACATATTGTCTCAGTTCAGTCGCTCATTCATGTCCGACTCTCTGCAACCCCATGAATCACAGCACGCCAGGCCTCCCTGTCCATTACCAACTCCCGGAGTTCACTCAGACTCACGTCCATCGAGTCCGTGATGCCATCCAGCCATCTCATCCTCTGTCGTCCCCTTCTCCTCCTGCCCCCAATCCCTCCCAGCATCAAAGTCTTTTCCAATGAGTCAACTCTTCACATGAGGTGGCCAAAGTACTGCAGTTTCAGCTTTAGCATCATTCCCTCCAAAGAAATCCCAGGGCTGATCTTCAGAATGGACTGGTTGGATCTCCTTGCAGTCCAAGGGACTCTCAAGAGTCTTCTCCAACACCACAGTTCTTTGGATCTCAGCCTTCTTCACAGTCCAACTCTCACATCCATACATGACCACTGGAAAAACCATAGCCTTGACTAGACGGACCTTAGTCGGCAAAGTAATGTCTCTGCTTTTGAATATGCTATCTAGGTTGGTCATAACTTTTCTTCCAAGGAGTAAGCGTCTTTTGATTTCATGGTGGCAGTCACCATCTGCAGTGATTTTGGAGCCCCCCGAAATAAAGTCTGACACTGTTTCTACTGTTTCCCCATCTATTTCCCATGAAGTGATGGGACCAGATGCCATGATCTTCGTTTTCTGAATGTTGAGCTTTAAGCCAACTTGTTCGCTCTCCTCTTTCACTTACATCAAGTGGCTTTTTAGTTCCTCTTCACTTTCTGCCATAAGGGTGGTGTCATCTGCATATCTGAGGTTACTGATATTTCTCCCGGCAATCTTGATTCCAGCTTGTGTTTCTTCCACTCCAGCGTTTCTCATGATGTACTCTGCATAGAAGTTAAATAAGCAGGGTGACAATATACAGCCTTGACGTACTCCTTTTCCTATTTGGAACCAGTCTGTTGTTCCATATCCAGTTCTAACTGTTGCTTCCTGACCTGCATACAGATTTCTCAAGAAGCAGGTCAGGTGGTCTGGTATTCCCATCTCTTTCAGAATTTTCCACAGTTTATTGTGATCCACACAGTCAAAGGCTTTGGCATAGTCAATAAAGCAGAAATAGATGTTTTTCTGAAACTCTCTTGCTTTTTCCATGATCCAGCAGATGTTGGCAATTTGATCTCTGGTTCCTCTGCCTTTTCTAAAACCAGATTGAACATCAGGGAGTTCACGGTTCACGTATTGCTGAAGCCTGATATGGAGAATTTTTAGCATTACTTTAATAGCATGTGAGATGAGTGCAATTGTGCGGTAGTTTGAGCATTCTTTGGCATTGCCTTTCTTTGGGATCGGAATGAAAATTGACCTTTTCCAGTCCTGTGGCCACTGCTGAGTTTTCCAAATTTGCTGGCATATTGAGTGCAGCACTTTCACAGCATCATCTTTCAGGATTTGAAATAGCTCAACTGGAATTCCATCACCTCCACTAGCTTTGTTTGTAGTGATGCTTCCTAAGGCCCACTTGACTTTGCATTCCAGGATGTCTGGCTCTAGGTGAGTGATCACACCATCGTGATTATCTGGGTCTTGAAGATCTTTTTTGTACAGTTCTTCTGTGTATTCTTGCCACCTCTTCTTAATATCTTCTGCTTCTGTTAGGTCCATACCATTTCTGTCCTTTATCGATCCCATCTTTGCATGAAATGTTCCCTTGGTATCTCTAATTTTCTTGAAGAGATCTCTAGTCTTTCCCATTCTGTTGTTTTCCTCTATTTCTTTGCATTGATCGCTGAAGAAGGCTTTCTTCTCTCTTCTTGCTATTCTTTGGAATTCTGCATTCAGATGCTTATATCTTTCCTTTTCTCCTTTGCTTTTCGCTTCTCTTCTTTTTACAGCTATTTGTAAGGCCTCCCCATATAGCCATTTTGCTTTTTTGGATTTCTTTTCCATGGGGATGGTCTTGATCCCTGTCTCCTGTACAATGTCATGAACCTCATAGAGAAGTGAAAAACAATTAACCTAAACCACCATCTTGCTAAGGAGTTTACCCTTTCTTGGCCTCTGGTGCTCAAAGGATAATAGCTGTCATTAAAGCTCCTTATGTTTATTTACACCCTCTGAATCTGTCTCTCTGTCTAAAGTTTATGTTATCAGTCAGGATTCTAGGTTGCAAACAACAAATCTATGTAGAAAAGAAATGTGTTTGAATAATTTATGTAGTTCAAGGAATTGACAATAAGGCTGAAAATTAGATTTGGAGGCACTACAGCCAGCAATAATACATCAAAGTATGCTTGAGGACTACACTTACAAAAAACAAAAACTAAACACGACCACTACTGTTTGACACAGACACCACAGTTTGCACTGCTGGCAGCACTGATTTGACATCGGGCTCTACTGCTGGCATTAGAGACTCCAATGCCAGACCTCCAGTTCTGCCTCTATCACCTCTACCCTTGTGTCTCCAGGATCCAGTTAAAAATCTGTGGTACTTTAAAAAATTTTTTTAAAATCAATAAAACCAGGAGCTGGTTCTTTGAAAGCGTAAAGAAAATCAGCAAACCTCTGGCCAGGTTCACCAAGAAGAAAACAGAGGATCCAAATACACAAAATAAGAAATGAAAGAGAAGAAATAACAAAAAAATACCACAAAAAATACAAAAACCATAAAAGAATACTATGAGCAATCATATGCCAACAAATGGGAAAATCTAGAAGAAATGGACAAGTTTTTAGAACATACAGCCCACCAAAACTGAATCAAGAAGAAATAATTTCAAAAGGTCAATCAGTAGAAGTAAAATACACTCTGTAAAAAAAAACAAATAAACTCCCTGCAACTAAAGTCCATGTCAGATTGGTCACTGAGGAAATTCTACCAAACACACAAAGAACTTATACCTATCTTTCTCAAACTCTTTCAAAAGACTTGAAGAGGAGGGAATACTCTCAATCATTCTATGAAATTCCCATCATCCTGATACCAAAAGCAGACAGACAATACCAAAATGGAAAATTACAGGCTAATATCTTTGAAAACTATAGATGCAAAAATACAACAAAACATTAACAAATCATTAACAAAATATTAAATGTCATAAAAAATATACATAAAATACATAAAAAAAGATCATATACCATGATCAAGTTGGATTCATCCTAGGGTGACAAGGAAGGTTCACTATGCATAGAATCAATCTATGAGATACACCACATCAATAAAAGAAAAGACAAAGCACACGATTATCTCAATAGATACAGAAAAATCATTTGGTAAAATTCAACATCCATTAATGATAAAAACTCTTACACTCTTACCAAAGTGGGTACAGAGGGAACATGTCTCAACAGAATAAAAACTATGACAAACCCACAGCCAACATAATACTGAATTGTGAAAAGCTGAAAGTCTTCCCACTAAAATCTGAAACAAGATGAGGATGCCCACCTCACTACTTCTATTCAACACAGTACTGAAAATTCTAGCCACAGCAATCAGACAAGAGATGAAAGGTGTTTGAATTGGAAGGGAAGAGATACATGTGTCATTATATGCAGATGACATGATACTAAATGTAGAAAACCCTAAAGACTCCACCACAAAAACTATTAGAACTGTTAAATGAATTCAGCAATGTAGGAAGATACAAGATCAATGTACAGATATCTTCTGTGCTTCTTTATAGTAACAATGATATGTCAGAAAGCAAAAAGAAAAAATTCCTTTTAAAATCACTTTCAAAAATAAAAAGACCTTAGGAATAAACCTGACCTAGGAGGTGAAAGACATACTGAGAAATATAAAACACTAATGAAGGAAATTTAAGATGATTCAAAGAAATGGAAAGATATACCATACTCTTGGGTTGGAAGAATAATAAGTAAGAATTAATCAATATTAAAATGACCATACTACCCAAAGCAATCTTCAGATTTAATGTGATCTCCAAAGTACCCAGGGCTTCCCAGGTGGTTCAGTGGTAAAGAATCTGCCTGACAAGCAGGAAATGCAGGTTCAATCCCTGGGTCAGGAAGATCCCCTGGAAAACAAAATGGCAACCCACTCCAGTATTCTTGCTTGGGAAATCCCATGAACAGAGGAACCTGGCGAATTACACTCCATGGTCACCAAGAGCCAGACATGACTTAGCGACTAAACAACAACAGCCATCAAAGTACCCATGACATTTTTCACAAATAATCCTAAAATTGATATGAAACCATAGAAGGTCCAAAATTGCCAAAGCAATTTTGGGGAAAAAAGAACAAAGCTGGAGGCATAATCCTCCCAGACTAGACTACAAAGCTTACAATAATCAAAACAGTATGGTACATGATAGTATACATGTTTCAATGCCATTCTCCCAAATCATCACACCCTCTCCCTCTCCCTCTGAGTCCAAAAGTCCGCTATACACATCTGTGTCTTTTTTGCTGTCCTGCACACAGGGTCATCATTGCCATCTTCCTAAATTCCATATATATGTGTTAGTATACTGTATTGGTGTTTTTCTTTCTGGCTCACTTCACTCTGTATAATCGGCTCCAGTTTCATCCATCTCAGCAGAACTGATTCAAATGTATTCTTTTTAATGGCTGAGTAATATTCCATTGTGTATATGTACCACAGCTTTCTTATCCATTCATCTACTGATGGACATCTAGGTTGTTTCCATGTCCTGGCTATTATAAACAGTGCTGCAATGAACATTGGGGTACATGTCTCTTTCAATTCTGGTTTCCTCTGTGTGTATGCCCAACAGTGGGATTGCTGGGTCATAAGGCAGTTCTATTTGCAATTTTTTAAGGAATCTCCACACTGTTCTCCATAGTGGCTGTACTAGTTTGCATTCCCACCAACAGTGTAGGAGGGTTCCCTTCTCTCCACACCCTCTCCAGCATTTATTGCTTGCAGATTTTTGGATCGCAGACATTCTGACTGGTGTGAAGTGGTACCTCATTGTGGTTTTGATTTGCATTTCTCTAATAATGAGTGATGTTGAGCATCTTTTCATGTGTTTGTTGGCCATCCGTATGTCTTCTTTGGAGAAATGTCTATTTAGTTCTTGGGCCCATTTTTTGATTGGGTCATTTATTTTTCTGGAATTGAGCTGCAGGAGTTGCTTGTATATTTTTGAGATTAGTTGTTTGTCAGTTGCTTCATTTGCTATTATTTTCTCCCATTCGGAAGGCTGTCTTTTCACTTTGCTTATGTTTTCCTTTGTTGTGCAGAAGCTTTTAATTTTAATTAGATCCCATTTGTTTATTTTTGCTTTTATTTCCAGAATTCTGGGAGGTGGATCATAGAGGATCCTGCTGTGGTTTATGTCGGAGAGTGTTTTGCCTATGTTCTCCTCTAAGAGTTTTATAGTTTCTGGTCTTACATTTAGATCTTTAATCCATTTTGAGTTTATCTTTGTGTGCGGTGTTAGAAAGTGATCTAGTTTCATTCTTTTACAAGTGGTTGACCAGTTTTCCCAGCACCACTTGTTAAAGAGATTGTCTTTACTCCATTGTATATTCTTGCCTCCTTTGTCAAAGATAAGGTGTCCATATGTATGTGGATTTATCTCTGGGCTTTCTATTTTGTTCCATTGATCTATATGCCAGTCTATGTCTGATGCAGGATATGACACGCTTGGGGCTGACGCGTGGGGATGACCCAGAGAGATGTTGTGGGGAGGGGGGTGGGAGGGGGGCTCATGTTTGGGAACGCATGTACACCTGTGGTGGATTCATGTCAATCTATGCCAAAACCAATACAGAATTGTAAAGTAAAAAATTAAAAATAAATAAATAAATTTAAAAAATAAAAAATAAAATAAAATAAATAATAATAAATAAAGAGAATGTATTTTGCCTATGTTCCATAACAATCATCTTCTATTTTTACATTTTTTATTTACTATGATTTAATTAGACTTAGCAATTATACTAGCATTTAGTTTTAATTATTTTGTTTTGTTTTTATTTTTAATTTAGCTCTTGTTTATTTAATATTTTAATGTATATTTTTTGCCTTTTATTTCTGTAAAAATATCTGTTTTTTATTATTTTACTATATATATTTGGGGGAGCTATTTTTAACTTTCTTTTTCTTTTTTAATAAATACCATCATATAATTCCAAAAAAAAAAAAAAAAAACAAAAAACAGTATGGTACTGGCACAAAAACAAACAAATCAATGGAACAGAACAAAGAGCCCAGAAACAAACCCACACACCTACAGTCAATTAATGTTTGGCAAAGGAGGTAAGAATATACAATGGAGAAAAGACAGTCTCTTCAACAAGAATCTGCCTGCAATACAGGAGACCTGGGTTCAATCCCTGGTTTGGGAAGATTCCCTGGAGAAGGGAAAGGCTACCAACTCCAGTATTCTGGCCTGGAGAATTCCACAGACTGTACAGTCCGTGGAGTTGCAAAGAGTTGGACATGACTGAGCAACCTCCACTTCACTTCACTTCACCAAGTGGTGTTGGGAAAGCTGGACGGCCGGAGGTAAATCAATGATGCTAGAGCAATGGCACCCCACTCCAGTATTCTTGCCTGGAGAACCCCAGGGATGGCAGAGCCTGTTGGGCTGCCGTCTATGGGGTCGCACAGAGTCGGACACAACTGAAGCAACTTAGCAGCAGCAGCAGAACACTCCCTCACAATATACACAATAATAAACTCAAAAGGGCTTAAAGACCTAAATAGAAGACATGACACCATAAAACTCCTAGAAGAGAACACAGGCAAAACATCCTCTGACATAAATCATAGTAATATTTTTAGATCAGTATCCTGAGGCCAAAGAAACAAAAGTAAATGTAAATAAATAGGACCTAATTAAATGTGTAAGCTTTTGCACAGCAAAGGAAACCAAAAACAAAATGAAAAGACAACATACAGACTGGGAGAAAATATTTGCAAACAATTCAACTGGCAAGGATTTAAGTTCCAAAATATACAAACAGCTCATGCAAATCAATAACAAAAAATTTTTAAAGGCAGAACCCTACTTTCTCCAAAGAAGACACTCAGATGACCAATAATGGCATATGAATACTCCACATCTCTAAGTATTACAGAGATACAAATCAAAACTACAATGAGGCATCACCCCATACCAGTCAGAACTGCCATCGTTAAAAAGTCTACAAAAAAGAAACACTGGAAAGAATATGGAGAAAAGAGAATCCTCCTATACAGTTGATGGGTTCAGCCCCTATGGAAAACAGTTTGGAGGCTCCTTTAAAAATTAGAGTTATCATATGATCATCAGTCCCACCTCTGGGCATATATCCTGAGAAAACTCTAATTTGAAAAGATACATGCATCCCCACATTCAAAGCAGCATTAATTATAATAGCCAAGACATGCAAGCAACCTAAATGTACCTCAACAGATGAATGAGTAAAGGTGTGGGTGTGGGTATGCAAGTGTGTGGGTGGGGGTGTGTGTGTGTACACACAAAATGGAATACTACCGATCCATAAAAAAGAATGAAATAGTACCATGTGCAGTAACATGTATAGACCTAGAGATTATCATCTCTTATTATTAAGTGAAATCAGACAGAAAAAGACAAATATGATTTTCACTGATCACATCACTGATATGCGGAATCTAAAACATGATACAAATGAACTTATTTACAAAACAGAAACAGACTCACAGACATAAAAAAATAAGCATGGTTACCCAAGGGCAGAGGGAGGGGAAGGGATAAATTAGGAATTTGGGGTTAGCAGACACAAGCTACTATATATAAAATAAACAAGGTCCTACTGTACAGCACAAGGAACTATATTCAATATCTTACAATAAACTATAATGGAATAGAATATATAAAACAGAGATAGGTAGACATATAGATGGGGCTTCCCTGGTTGCTCAGATGGTAAAGAATCTGCCTGCAATGCGGAAGCCCTGGGTTCAATCCCTGGGTTGGGAAGATCCCCTGGAGTAGGGCATGGCAACCCATGCCAGCATTCTTGCCTAGAGAATCCCATGGACAGAAAAGGCTGGTGGGCTACAGTCCATGGGGTCGCAAAGAGTCAGACATGACTGAGTGACTAAGCACAGACATATAGATAATAGACAGACTTTGCTGTATACCAGAAACTAACACAACACTATAAATCAACAATACTTCACATACATACATATATACAAAGTCTGTAACCCTTTAACTGATGGATTTTAAGCACATATGCCTAAATTCTAACTTCAAGATGATGAACACTGTTACATAAGATGGAAAGAGCCTAAAGCTATGATAGCACTCTCATATTGGGGATCCAAAAATATAATAAACTACTTACATAGAAGAAAATACTGCTTCTCACTCCATCTCTGGAATTGGATAATTAGTCTATAAAAAAATAAATAGCTGCTACAGATCAGCTTAACTCTCAAATCTTGTTAATTTGAAAGCTGTACTTAAGAGGTTGTACTGCTGAGTCATTTCATGGAGCTAAGGATGCAAAAAAATTGGAGCTCAAGGTCTATCAAAAAGGGAATCCCAATAAAATTCAGACTTTTATTTGAGGTTCTCAAGGTATATACCCTTGAACTAAAGGTAAACCAATAATGGAATAGCACCCATGAGATCAAACCTTAATTTTGGATGACTCATTCCCTGACTATATTAAGGTGATTTGTCCCCATTTTAACTGCTTACCAGAAATAAAAGTAATTATTCTTTGCAGATATATAACATTATTAAAAGGCTCAAACTATGTCTACAATTTTTATTAATAATGACTAACAGAAATCAAAAATAACTAGGCATTACAACAGACATTACAAAAACAACAACACCACACACACACAGGAAAGGAAAAAGTAAACAAAAACAAACAGCCACAATAAATCATAGAGCCAGTGGGACAAACTGAAAAGTCATATAATAGATTTAAGCCTAAGTGTATTAGTAATTAATTAAATGGAAGCAAATTAAACCATTAAAGGGTAAAGATTAAAGAAGACAGACTTAAAAAACATTTATCTCATGGACAGCGGACCCTGGCACACTACAGCCCAGGGAGTCACAACAAGTCGGACATGACTTGGCACAGATGCATATATGTTACTTACAGGAGACATTTTGAGCCACTTTATTAAGGTACAATTGACATGTGCAAAGCTATACATACTTAATATATACAACTCAATGAGTCTGGGGATAAGTATATATACATTCATAAAACCACAACCACCATCAAGGTATAGATATGCATCACTAAACAAAATATGTTAAATAGCAGGTATAGAAAAGTTGAAAATAAAGGATGCAAGAATAAAACCTGGTATCTCTGTATTAACACCAAAGTAATCTTTAAGACAAGAAGTACAAGTAGACAAGTAATATTTCAAATTACAATATGCATACTTTACTGGAGAGGTGTAAAACTTGATCAGAATATTAAACATATATGTATATATTTTTGATGAACCAATTTCAGATAATTTACAAAATTAATTACGGATTCATTTACCTATCTAAGAAAGCTGGATGTCCTCCCAAATTCCATTCTGCCTACAAACCCAGTACAATCTAGAGCCTGCAATGAAGTTTACCTGAGCCCCCTGCAAGAGCCCATTATCCTGGATTTGCCCTAAAGACAAAAATAATGCAGTGAAGACTTGAATTTTACTTAGTAGGACTATTCCTGATAGTGGAATGGTATTATAATTCTGAAACCATTTTGTGTTTTACAGGATAGAGAAAATTAGAAAATACACTAGTAAAGGTCTATATGACTTTGAATTTAAAAGGTTTCAACAAAAAAATTTCCTAACTGTATGCTCAAAAGGCCATAGAAGAAATGAATCTCAATAGCAATGAGGGACAATTAGTGCTTGGTTCTTGCACTATTCTCTGGTAAAAGTCACCAAGACTCCTAGGAAAAATGGCTGATTCCAGGTCTGAAATAGGAAAAATACAAGATGATCCTGGAACATCTTGTACCAAAAAGCAAGCACATACTTAAAAATTGATGAACCCACAAGCTGGCCCAAGGGGACAACCACTGGTAACATTTGATCATAAAAAAAAAAAAAAAAACCACAATGATGGTAATGAATTAAAACACATGGAAAATATGTAGGTCCTCATGATATTCAAAACAATGTTGAGAGAGAAGAGAGAAAAAAATCCTCTCTATAGAAAAATGCCAGCAAAAAATAAATGTAGCAGGAATGACAGACTATAAAATCACCACCCAGAAATCCAATAGAAGAGTTGATTCAGGCTAAAAGACTAAAAAGACATTAACTACAAAATGCTGTGCATGAACCTTGACTGGTACCTGACTGGGCACAGGGCCCAGTTACAAAAGGTATTTTAGGGACAACTAGAGAAGCTTGCGCTTGGCCTCTGTTAATAATGCTATTGAATTAAAAGTTTTTTCTCAGGTGCAGCAATAGGGCAATATTGGCTGCACAGGAAGTAGTTCTGTTCTCTGGAGGTTCGTGCTGACATACTGGGGGGTAATGTGTAATGACTGCAACCCTCTTTGGGATATTGTGCAAGAAGAGAAGTGACAGTGTATATACAGAAAGGAAGGTGAAGTGGGGTCTGAAGGATTCCAGAATAAAAATAAATTATTTTTGCTAAATTCCGATAGTGTACAACTGCAATCATCTCCAGACTTCCTTCTGGGTGAGGTGGCTTTGCTAACCCAACCCCCTTCCCCTTCAAGTCTTTGCTTTCAGTTCTATCCTTGGAAGCTCTTTATTTCTTATTCTCTGATCATGCCTTTTGACAGCCTGGAAAGCATTTGTTTCCAAGGCTGTTGATCTCTACCAATGCCCTTCTGTTACCTCTCCCCTGAGCCAAAGCCTGACCTGTACAGCTTTGCTATTTTTAAGCATAATCTATATTCTCCAAGTATCTTTAACAGAGTCAAGTGGTATCCAGGGCTCTCTGAGACCATCCACCTTCTCTTTAAAAAGCTTTCCACATTGCCCTCAGCCCTCCCTTTTGAACTGGAAGTCCATTCACCATCTCTTCCTCCTTTAACTCACAGCCCAGCTGCCTAGCCAACCGAGGAAGGGAGGATTTTGCTTCTAACATCTCATAAATTTCCCATCCTTAGATTGCCCTTCTCCTTTACTCCCTCTCACCTAAAATTTAGCAGTGAATTCCTCTCCTCCTCTCTCATCTTTTTTCATTCCTAGGCTCACAGACTAAATATGGCCCTTTTTCATCAGGGTGTCTCTACAGACATGGTATAAATGAATAGATGACTTTTAGCTAGGGAGGTCAAAGGGGGGCATGGGAATATTCTGTGGCCTGATGTGGGCACAGATAGTCTGGAGTGGCCTAATACAGGAATGTGCAAACCTTGTCAAAAAGGAGCTTTGGAAGCACTCAGAAAACATCATCTTGATTTTTCTTTAAAGAGTGAAAGCAAGGAACATAATGTTCTCTTCTCAATAAACTCCTCCCCCCTCCCACCCCAAAATACATCAATTATAATTGTTATGCCAATCTTGTTAATGAAATGATCCACTGAGAAGTGCCCATTAGGACTGAGTATAAGCTGCTTTCCACTGTTTCCATGCACAGCCCAGTGAACTTGGCCAGATTGTCTGGCAGGTTGGGTACCTAGCACCTCCTGTGCTTCGCTTATCACTATTATGAAGCCGATCATGCTCAGTTATTCTAAATCACTCCCTAATAAGATCCTAATATGAACCTCCTGGCAACTGGCAGCTCACTGGTTTTCTGCTTTTCTTCTCCTGACTCTTTCTCTACCTGATTCTTGGCTAAATTTTCCTCCGGAAACTTTCAGATGGGTTTGATTCCACCTGGTAAGTAACTCTGGAATACTTGATTTCAAAGTATAATTTCTTTATATAAATTATATACCTCCCTCAAGGTAGGAATATAATTTATTTGATCATGCAGATGAGCCAGCATCACTCCTCTGCAGCAGATTTGCTTTCTCTACAATAATTTACAACTTTTCTTTGTCAACAGAGCAACTGGACACTAGCCCTTCAAATAAATTAAAACATTTCCATCCTAAAATTTTGATTTGGGAAGAATAAATTGGTAAAATGCTAATACCAGTTGACATGGAGTTTAAATGCACTAATTATCAAAGAAACGTAAATTCAAACAATTATAATTTTTAGCCATTGAAACTCCAAATCCTTTTGTAAAGGGAAATATTGTGTCAGCACAGAAGCCGGGGTGTGGGAATGCCTACCAAAGCAACACAGCTGGGAGAGAGAAGGCAGAGCATCTGGCTGCAGATTCTGAGTACTCATATTATCCTACACAATATCCCATACAATAAAGTTCAAATAAATCAGAGTGTGATTATAAGGGCTATCAATTAAAATTCAAGCTCTCTCA
This sequence comes from Oryx dammah, assembly GCF_014754425.2. Taxonomy (NCBI): domain Eukaryota; kingdom Metazoa; phylum Chordata; class Mammalia; order Artiodactyla; family Bovidae; genus Oryx; species Oryx dammah. The sequence goes on from NW_024070185.1 coordinate 36,877,994, forward strand.
GAATAATTAATGATATGGGAAATTTTTATGGCATTATATTAAGTGAAGAAATCGGGACACAAAATTGGGCATGCAGTATGATCCCAACTGATTTTAAAATATGAATGCATGCAGACGAGGGCATGTTTGTTTCTGTTGAATGTCATGGCACATGAAGATTCCTGGGTTTATGTATCAAACTAAATTGGTTCAAACCACTAATTTTATGCCCCATGAAAAAACAAAACCCTTTCTAAGGTTTTCTGAAGGGTGATATATTCAGTCACCTCAACTCCAGGATCCTCCTGTTTCATCCTGCACCAGCTCAGAATTGAGGTCTTTATCTCAGCTCCTTTCTTCCTCAATTTCCAACAAGAAAAAGAAAGACACACAGAACACTCAAGAGTATAACAGAATCCAGTATTTGGAAGAAAGATGGAGAAGTCCATTTAATAATATGTTAACCATTTCAAAATGAACATTATTACTATTGTTTACATTATTTTCAGCTGCCCCCTCCACCACCTCATGGAACTGCCACTGATCATTTGCCTGTTAGATCAGCCAGCTTCACACTGACGGGCACATGGTTCCTCACCCTCCTAGTCCTCATCACATCTCCTCCTCTAAGAGCACTACATCCTATCATGTTTTCAGGCAACCACTTAACTATCTCTTTTGTAGCTGAAGTTCTAGACAATAGTCCTCTCTGAGTCCTGCCTCCTATCCCAGGCTGCTTATCAGGGTATTTTGCCAAACAAAGACGGTTCCTATCCTAAGAGTAACCCTGATATATCAGCTGCTAAAACAGTGGTCTTCAATTCTAGCTACCCATTGGAGTTTCTGAGAAGCGTTGCATTTTTGTGGATTTTTAAAATAAATACTACTCCCTTAGCCTCTCTGTAAGGTCTGATGGTTTGATTTTGACCTAGATTTATTTTTAATATCCATGTGAGTCTAATGTGCAGCAGAGTTGAAATACTCTGTGCCTAAATAAAGACATTCACATTGTCACACATATCCCATATATATTTGATTCTATGGTGCATATATTTTTTCACAGCTTGATTTTTTTTTAATTAGGATGCATTTAATACTTTATATCAAAAAGAACTTATAAACTGCCAAATAGATTAAGTTGTGACTTATTTGTCATTTCTTGCAATGCATATGGGAACGGTGCCTGGTCTCTCTAAATATATCATGCAATCTTTAAAGCTGGGAGAGTTTGCTGTGACTGATTCATGCATTATGAAAGACTATTATTTGGATACCAAAAAATTCATGAGTAAAAGCTTCTGGCTGAATTTCAAGAGAAACTTGTGACGTATAATTTAATAAGGAAAAAATTGTGAGTTTAACCACATAAGAAATGCAGATAAATCTAATTATTTTAAAATATACTTTGACACAAGACCACAGATAAAGAAGTCATGGGGTCACAATTTGATGCACACATGATGGGAAGCAGCATGTAATAGGGACGATCCATACAGCTATGGTTGGCCAAAAGAAATTTGGAACTAACTTTAGACTCAGAATGAGAAGGAAAGTTAGTCTCCAACTTTGTGAGAAGAAAATAGTACATAATTGCCATTTTTTATTAAAAAAAGAAATGTATCTTTACCTTTAAAAGTAATATAGTAACAATCAATATTATACTTCATAATAGATAGTATCTTAGAGTTGAAGAACTGTATTACACGTGAAAATGAGTGACTGAAATCACTCACTTGTGTCCGACTCTGCAACCCCCATGGACTGTAGCCCATGCAGCTCCTCTGTCCATGGAATACTCCAGGCAAGAATACTGGAGTGGGTTGCCATGCTTTTCTCCAGGGGATCTTCCCAACCCAGGGGTCAAACCCTGGCCTCCTGCATTGCAAGCAGATTCTTTATCATTTGAGCTAACCAGGAAGCCCTAGATATTCACAGTCCCAGAAATGAAATCCCTGGAATGAAATACATCAAAATGTTGGTAGTCATTTGTAAGGGATAGACTTACGGATAATATAATATTTACTTTCTTATTTTACATTTCTTTACTTTTCAAATTTTCTAATGAATACAGATAAACTGCATAATCAAAAAAAAGCAAAGAATATCAAAACAAAATTATAAGCATAGGCATATCATTTTTCTATCTCTCACTTCCCCTAAAACACTCATTGATCAAAAATACAAATATGAAAATAAAAGAGATAGGAAAGCCAAAAAATACTAGATTTCCAAGGACTTAACATTAGAGGCCTTTAACCACAAAATCCTTTGTTGTTTCTAAATTTAAGTCTAAAATGTAAAAGACTGTTAAGACTATCTCCATACCTTTTCTCCCCACCTCAAACAATCTTTAATTAAACCCAGAGCCCAGTTTACTGGAATGATGTTAAATGTGCCAGAAAAAAAGAAGCTAAGAAGCTGTCCACTTTCTCCCTTTCCAGCATTTCTCATCCGAATGGCATGCTGTGAAACACACACTTAAATTGATTGGTATTAATGCTTGCACACAGGTTCCAAAATGTCAGTAAGATGCATTTGCTTTCAAGTTATATTAATTCTGCTGATTACAAAGAGCCAAGTAAATAAATCTTAGTTATACACAAAATATGCTTTAAGGTCCTTTCATATACATGCTCAGAACATTTTTTATTTATAGCCTCCTCTTAATTTATTTATGTATTCATTTGACAAAAACTGTGTGCCAGGCACTGTTCTAGGCCCTGGAAAAACAGTAATGAACGAAACTAGAGATCTCTGCCCTCGATCAGCCTACAGGCTAGAAGAGTTAGGAAACAAGCAAGAAGGAAATAAGTGTACTGAACAGAGTGAAAAAGGAAAACTGGAAAGAGAATGCATGGAGCTGGGCAGAAGAAGGGGAGCAGGCACTTTAGCTTAGATAGTCAGGACTTCTCTAAAAGTCACTTCTAGAGACTAGAAGGCTGAGAAGGAGGTAGCCCTGCAAAGATCTGAAGAGCATTCAGGCCGAGGAAACAGAAAGGGCAGAGACCACAGGTGTGATGAACTTGGTGTATGCACAAACACAGGGATGGTTTGAACAGAACAGGATTGGGGAGAGAGTGAATGGTGAGAGGTGAAATCAGAGAAACAAAGAGAAGTCAGGCCATGGAAGACTGTGTAGGTAGGCCATGAGATGGAGTTGGAATTCTATTTTAATTGTTACATGAAACCTTTGACATGATATAATGTGATTTATGCTTCTTTTAGAAATTCTAACACAGAATCAGAGGTGTACATTATTCCTCCATGATCTGTTCACACCTTCAGAAATAGTGTGGAAACAAGAAGATTATAGAACAGAATCAGAAAACCTGGGATCCAGGTCTAGCTCCTCCATTAGAAGCTCTATTACCTCAATCAAGATACTCAAGCCTCTGGTCTCGATTTCCTCATCTGTAAAATGGAACCATGACATAGCATTAAAATGAGATATAAATGAGATGAAGAATTTGAAATCACCTGCAGAGTGGATGATTACAACATCAAGTCCCAACATCAAGTTCTTCCTCTCCTTCCTATGAGATGGAGAGAAGGGGTGTTCTGGGGAATGAGCACACACAGGACACATTCTGACTGCTGATAGAGGAAGTGACGCAATGTGAGTGGGTTCTTTGTTTTAGGCTGTTCTTCTCCAAAGCAGGTTCTGAGATGAGAATGTGAGTGTGTTTGGAAGATGATCCTAAGAAGCACTGTCAAGGGAGGAGAAAAGTGAGAGAAGAGAGAAGGAAGCAGATAAAGAGAGTATTAAGCCACCATCATGGCCCCACCTTGGGCACATGGGGTTCAGCCACACTGGGGAATTCTGGAAGGCAGTATAGGAGACACCTTGGAGTTTTCCCACCTGAGGAGCAAGGGAGCTTGGCATTTAGTCTTCAAGTCTCTGTCCCCAGGGCTAACTCCACCACACCTCCAACCTGTCCCTGATTTGGGCTGAGAGGACTCCCATGGCCAGCAATGACTCTAAGCAAAGAATTGCAGGTCATTTCAGCAGAGCCACAAGGAAGGCACACACAGGAGTTGGCACCAAGGAGTGTGACCAGGGAACTGACAGCATTTGCCAAATCTTCAGTCTCTTCCCCAAAACATTGTGAGTCCCCTGGGATATGAAATGCCTGCTCTTGCTGCCAGAGGTACAAGATTTTCTCCAGACTGTGACAAGTCCTAGGAACACTGTGTGTGGTGATACCTGCTGCCTGAACCACTAGGAGACCCACAAAAGGCAATGATTCTGGGCACCACATTCCTACTCATACCTGCAGAATGCACAGCCCTGGCCTCCTCTTATACCAACTTCATGGGTTTTAGACACAAAATAGGTTGAACCCATTATTCCAGTCTCTAGCAAAATTTTCCATAAACAACCTTCCTGTTTAAGAAAAAAATTAAAATCAATATCCTTTGAGAATAGCCAGGCTTTGCTAAGTTTGGTCATTGGGTGGGATTTATTATTTTCCTTGTATCAAGGTGACAAGATCAAGAGCCAGTGTTTATTGAGAGAATTTGCCATGTGCCAGGGAAAGGAAGCACATAATTAACATTATATAAACAAGACCTCTGTACACATAAGAAGTACGAATTGGCCTGTAATGTAATCAAATAGAATAAGATAGAGCCAGATATCATCCAACAGGACTTACTGCATTTGATATGACATAATACAACCCATGGAGGAACATTTCTAGTATCTTTGGATTAATAATTAACTTTAATTTATTAAGCATTTATTATAAATAAAGCACAATGCTAAAGTCTGTACCCTTTAACATATTTAAACTTTACAACATCATAAGAGATTAGCATCACAGTTCTCATTTAAGATTTAAAGAAACTAAGACAAACTGAATTAAAGAGCTGGCATTTAACCTATGCTCTTAAATTGTTCTAGCTATATAAGCAAGGTTATAACTTGCCCTGAGTTCCTTTATAGAGAGTTTCTGCTGAACATCTGGATAACCAGCTAAGATGTACATACTGGAGATCTAAGAAAGCATCTCTGAGCCTTGTCCAGTCAATGGATCCCAGCCAGGGGGAGCCTAGAGTAATTTTATCTCTTAAGCATCTCAAGTCCTCTTTTTCTTATGAGCCAAGGGAAACTGTCTCTCTTTTGGCTACGGTACTATAATTTCTAAAAATAACTCCATGAAGAACATCACTTAATATTTCTAAAAGTTGGTATTCTTAAAACTGAATGAAACATAAAGCCAAATCTCATTTCAAATTAAAGTGAAAATGAAAGTGAACTCGCTCAGTCATGTCCGACTCTTTGCGACCCCATGGACTGTATAGCCTACAAGGCTCCTCCCTCCATGGAATTCTCCAGGCAAGAATACTGGAGTGGGCTATCATTTCCTAAAATCATTCTCAATTCTGAGTTCCGTCAACTGATTTCATAAGGAGAAGAGAAGATATTGTCCAATAGCAGAAAGCCCAAGATACCTTTTATTTGATCCCTCATTTTCACAGAATAAAACAAATAAACAAAAAGAATCTTTTAAGTATCTTCTTTCATGTAGCTTTCAGAGAGAATTCTCTAAATTTAGCTCTCTATAGATAGCTTCAAAATCAACTGCCCCTCCTATTACTTCCCTGGGGGAAATAGTGTGAAAGTAACCACTACCAACACCCCCAAATTCCCCAAAAAACCACGTCACTAGTGATAATGAAAAGACTTCTTTTAATCAGAACAAGATACTAAGTCATGAATTATCTCCTTTTACAAATCTAACTATTCTCAAGTAAAACATTTATTTCCAGAGGAAGCTGCTGCTGCTGCTGCTGCTAAGTCGCTTTAGTCATGTTTGACTCTGTGCAACCCAATGGACGGCAGCCCACCAGGCTCCCCTGTCCCTGGGATTCTCCAGGCAAGAATGCCAGAGGAAGCTAGGCATATCTAATATATTCAGTTCTATCTGTTTGCCCCTTCCTAACATCTCTTTTTCCCCCCTTTCTATTCATCACCCTCCAAAATCAGAGGACTTTCTCGTATCTTCACCTATTACTAAAGCCAAAGACCTCACATGTATTCTCTATCCATAAATACAACTTGGGACGTCCCTGGTGGTCTAGTGGGGAGCACAAAACTCTGTGGTCCCAATGCAGGGGGGGTGGGTTCCATTCTTGGTCAGGCAACTAGATCCCACAGGCTGCAACTAGCCAAACAAATAAATAAAAATAACTCCACCGTATCTACCATCAGTCCAATGGCTCTGACAGGTGAAGACACAGACATAGGTATCCCATGCACTGGCTATCTACTGCTGCACAGAAACTTACTCCAAAACCCCATGTCTGCTGGTAGACAAGTCTCCAGTGGATCCACTGTGTTCCTTATGAGCAAGGGCACTGACAGTTTTTGGTCCAGATTATCTTCTACAGGGTATTTGTATAATACACAACACTGCAAGATGGAAACAGCATCCCTCTAGAGAAGAGGCCAGAATTGTTTTCCAACCAGTATAATAAAAATAATGTCTCCCTCCAAGGTAAAGTTTGAGTAGCTTTTTTGAAGCCCTCTTACGGGTCGCAAAGAGTTGGACATGACGAGCGACTTCACTTTCACTTATAAAAGATCAAGGTCTCCTATGCTGTGGTTTCTCAGCTATGAGTCAAACCTACTGTGTTTGGAGCAGGCACCCATGCCCATCCCTGCAAAAGCCCCATAGGACTTAGGGGGCAGGAGGATCCAGTGCAGATACGATCTCATGCTGACTGCTGTGCTGTGAACAGTGCAAGTCTTTTGTCTCTGACTCAGCAGTCCCATGACTTCTACTAGTGTCCATAAAACTGCTAGAGGCTAATTGAGCTTACAGACAATGTAAGATCTCATATCCTTCTCAGTTTTCAACTGAATCTTCAAACAACAAACATATTTGCCCACAGTTTCTTACCTGGGTGACTCTGGCTCAGGGTCTCTCATGAGACTGCTGTGAAACCATTGACTGGAGCTGCAGTCATCTGAAGGCTTGACTGGGGCTGGAAGATAAAATGTAAAGAAGCTTTAGTCATATGGCTGTTGGTTGGAGGCCTCAGTTCCTCACCACACTGGCATCTCCAGAGGGCTTCTGGAGAAGCTCAGAACATAGTAGCTGGCTTCCCTGCAGAGAAAGCAATCCAAGAGGGAATAAGCATGGCCAAAATGGAAGCTGCAGCCTCTTCTATAACCTAAGCTCAGAAGAGACACACCATCACTTCTGCCATATTCTGTTGGTGCCAGAGCTCCACCGCAGCAGACTAGAGGAGAGAACTATATGAGGGTGTGAATATCAGAAGGCAGGGGTCACTAGGGCAGTCTTGGAGATTGTCTGCTACACCCATGCTCTCAAGTGAGCACCTCACGCACACAAAGAATCTGGCTGGCACTACAGATATTTTCACTCCAGGGGAAGGTAGAACTGATGAAAGAATGGCTCATAAAAACAGTCAGAACAAAGTCTTGAAATTTGGAAATGGCTCCAGGGGAGATTATTTCAGCAAGGAGATAAGCCTCTGGAAAAAGCCTACCAAAAAGTGAAGCAAGTTAGTATTGTCCGTACAAACAGCCATGGGATGCAGGAGGATTTGCTTTCATTTTCTTTCTGAGATAGTTGACACACTCAATCCAGTCTGTAGGAAAATAAAGACTTACCCATTGGTAACTATCTCTCTTCTTTCCTCCTGGAGAAAGCAGTAATATTTTTCCCACTTGTCACTCTTACCACCACCAACTCTACCACTTTCCCATTCAGCTAGCCCATGAGATAGGAGGACATTTTTCACATTTTTCATAAGGCTTTGATACAGTTACCCAACACATTACTATACCATTCCAGAGAGGACACATTCACTATTTCTGATTCTGGCAAAAACACATCCAACAATGAAAAATATATGCAGTGAGGACACCTGAAAAGGAAGGAGGAGAAGCACAAGGTGTAACAGGTGGAGGTGGGGAGTGTGCATGTGTATTTGTGCATGCAAGGAGGTTCTAAATTAAGAGCCAAGATCAAGCGATATGCAATACAATTCTAATTTCCATTTCTCTCATTCTCAATTGTGGAGAAGGACAGTGAGAGAGAAGAAATGTGAAGAAAATTTTAATTTAATAATGCTGACTACAATTTGCAACACTACCACACAATATTGAAATGTTTGCCTGGAAAAGAAGTGGGGTGGGTGGGTGGGTAGGTGGGTGTGTGTGTGGGTGGGTGTGGGTGGGTGTATGTGTGTGGGTGTGTGTGTGTGTGGGTGTGTGGGTGTGGTGTAAAGGGATGATAAGGGAGGGTTCTAGGGACTTCTAGAAATAAACAGAAATGGTATTCATTTAGCAAAAAGAAAACAAACATTTTTGAGCATCCTCTGTATGCCAGACTTTGTGCTAATTTCATTCACATTTAATCTTAATTCAGAACAGTCTTCTAATGCAGACATAATCACCCCATTTCACAGGTGAGAAAAAAAAATGTGGCCCAGAGAGAATGTGACTTGCCATATGTGACACAGTTAGTGACAGACGGAGATTCAGGAGTACACGCTCTTGTATATCTCGCCAGCTCTCCGACAAAATAGGGACATCTGTTGCTTAAAACAGTGAAAAGAAGAGATGCCCTACTCTGAAATCTTTATTGAAAGCCCAAGTATTTCTATAATTTAGGAAGAATAAAATAAGAGTGAAGATAATTTTCAGGTCATCCCAAAAAGCAGCAAAGTGCACATCAGTTTACATAATCTCTGTCATCAGTAAAGTATTCCATGGAGTTCCTACTCTAACAGCAGTCCTAGCGCCTTTGAGTCCTTGAAAGAGGACGGATGACCACCCATCATGCATGAAGGAGAGGAAGTGCCAATCCCCCCCAAATGACCCAAGACACTTTGGCCAGGACCCTGCTTCCTGGATCCTTCTCTGGAGTGAACAGCTCTGAGTTGACGGCAATCAAGCAAATCCATCTTTGATGGGACTGGCTGTCAGGAGATATATTAAAGGACTCCATTTAACACCAAAGCAATCTATGGAGCACTAGCCACCATTCTTTACCACTGTGGGCATGCAAGTTAGTTGCCAAGGAAAAATACACTGGTAATAGCAATCAACATAGCCAAAAATGAACCTTTAATTTCATTTTAGTCACTTAGGTAGTACTGGGGAAGAAAACCATGAAACCGAACTAGACAAGGATGTAAGGTGCACAGTGCAATCCCACGCGAACCATCTAGGATCAGCTAAGAGTCTGATACTTTTTCTTAGTCCTGCTGGGATGTTCAGAGACTACTTATTTCAGAGGCACATTAAACATGGCTCATTTGGCAAACTCATGGCCATGGATGAAAGGTATATCTTCCTCAAGCAATAATATTTTAGTTGTTACCAAAAGGAAATGGCCTGGTTCAAAAACATCAGAATACACACGGAGCTGAGAGTGAGAAAGGAGGGGTACAACCCATGACGCTCTTCCTATGGAAATCATTAGAATACCCTACAACTCTTTTCTCTAAGACTTTTCTGCAATAGAGGAAAGAAAATAGGAAACCCTAATTCTTCAAATATAGTTCAAAGTGTGCAATGCACCATACATAGGTGCAGTGGATTTTCTCCTTGGAAGAAGCATGGTGCAATAGAAAAAGTAGGGTTTACAGGGTCAGACTAGCATTTGCGTTTTAGCTAAATACTATTAAGTTGTATGACCTAGGAAATTTATATAAAGTCTCTGAGTCTGTTTCATCATTTGCACAACTCAAATGATAATACCTACCTATGAGACAACACAGGTAAATTATCTACTACAGAGTCAGAGGTATGCTGGATCCTCTGTAAATCACAATTAATTCCATCCATTCATTTTCCAAGCCATTATGCATGAAACTTTCGGCTACACTTTCAAGAAAGATACTTTAGGAATCTGAAACTGCAGGCAAACTAAGTTTCCAAAGAACCACATCTTTCAAATTGAATTGGATGAGTCATCGGGTGTTTAACGGGGTGCTGGTCTTAAAGAGAATAGAAGATTTAATTTGGTATAGGTCTTGTGGCATTTGCAGGTAAAAACCACCACAAATTAATTAGCATGTCTTCATTTGCTTGAGGATGATTAATAATACTCAGAGGAAACAGGCTTTACATAATTCATCTGTCTGACACAGCCCAACACCTCTGGAGTTCTGAGAGCATCCAATCCCAGCTGGTCTATGACACTTTGAAACTAGCTACAAACTGTACATAGGTACAAACTGTACATATAGAGCCTATTCTTACAGGCTCTATAGTAGCTGTTGTCCTGAAGGAAGAGAAATCTAATCACAAGCTTCAAGGCTGCTTTCTTTCCAGTTTGGGAGGAAGGGGTTAAACAAATTTTCTCTACATGGAAGAGTTTTGACTTGATCAGCAATAATTCACTCAGTCAGTTCACCAAACAGGTTGAGCATCTATTATGTTCAGGCACCATTATTGGTGCCTCCTTATTTTCCTTCCCAGCATTAATCTGTGTGAGCCCCCAAAGAGTGAGACTCTTTTGATATAAATGGAGTCTGTGTGAGTCAATTCTTTTTCACACTGTCAAAAATGATGTGGCCCAAGCACACAGAGTTTTCTATGAGTGCACAGCATGCAAAAGATGTGAGCTAAGGCATTGTGAGCATCAGTCATCAACATACAACGAAGAAGAAAAAGTAAATTGGATCAGTGTTTCTAAATCCAAATTGGAATGCCTGCTGGCAAAAGTTTCTTCATTATCTACCAATGGCCTTAGAAGTAAATAACAGGAATCTCAAGAGAGTATTAAAAATAATAACAGTCTTAAAATATTTAGAAGAGGTTCTGGGTGAGGAGAGAAATGTGAATTTTAGAACATAAAACAGCATGTATCTTTCTAGGTATGTGTAGACCTTGCATTGAACCAAATGATTTAATATAATTAGAGAGATGGCTATCTGCCAGTTTCAAGAAAGACCTCCTGCTCTCTATGTATAAGGTGGGACAAAGTTACCTGTATAACCCCTAAGATCCATTCCAAAGCTAAGATTCTAGGAACCTGACTGGAGTTTGAAATAAAGAAGCAATTCCATATCTTCACTAAGACATACCTTCAAAATATCTGTCCCCTCTCAACTCCAGTCATTCATCTGGCATTATTGAGCCCTGCATTTATGCCACTTGTAACTCAGAATTCTTCACAGGATCCCAGGTCAGACAGAATGGTTTCTTAGCCAAAATCATCCACTGCTTCCTCAGATGAGACTCTCTTGACTGCAGCATTAGAAGCCAAATCAAGCTTCAATCTAAGAGAGAACTCAACAGAAGCATATCGAAGTGCTTCAGGGTTTTCAAGTGTAGAGGTTCTGAGGGAAGGAGCAGAAATTGAGACCTGGACCATCAGGAATCTAACGAGTGCCTCTTGTCTGTCTTTAATCTTGGACTTTGTAAGAATTAGCCTCATTTTTATTTGTTTTTGTAAAATGGGCTCCTCGAACTCCAAGTTCATTGGCAAGAAATGCCATGTCCCCCAGACTGACATGTTCAAGTCAGTATCCGTACTACATATCTGGTTGGCCCGGATTGAATTAGGTAACTATCTGATCACAGTGATTTGGCCAAGGAGGTGGGTGGGATTAGATACTACAAACATAGTTGCTGAAATCTTATGTCTCTGGCAGATGAGAAGTGACATGAGAAAGAAGGTAGATCTCAAGAAAGAAAACACTGGGAGCTGAGAAAAATCCTAAAGGAAGGCCACTACAAGTATGTTCCGCCAAGACAAAAAAATAGTTCAAGGTCTTGTTGATTTTTTTCTTCACTCAGGTGTTGCTGTTGCTTCTATTTGTATCTTCCATCTAAAAGGGCTATGTCAGATCTTACAGATGCATCAAATTTTTTATTTTTTAAAGTGACATCTGAAGCATGTTGCCTTTCTTGATTTAAGACTTCAAATCACAAATAATCAATAGTTGCCCCAAGGAAATCGTAGGGCTATTTTAAAAACCAGAATCCTATAATCCTCTGGTGCCTTATAGCTCTAGGAAAAACAAGTCATCCTCTTAAAAGAGCCATCTATAGTTGTTTCTTCTCCTACAAGGGGAACTTGGTTTAATGACACCATTCATGGGGTGGGAGCAGTTGCCTCCAGAGAGAATAGAAGCAGTTATTTTTTATTTCCAAAGCCATCCAGAAAAAAATGTTCCATATATAGTTTTCTGCCGTCTGGCTTTGAGAAAACACGACTCTATTACACTATTAGCTCCATGTCTTTCTGGTGGCTAAAGGCTGGCGGCGGGGGAAGATAATTTAGCCAGTCAGACTAACAGTTGAATACTCACACCTAATCAGAAGTAACAGTAATAATTAAAAATAAAACCGTTTTTTCTATCAAACAACTTACTATCAAATAGGCAAAAGATGAACAGATATTCCATTAAAGAACATATATATATACACATAGGGCAAATAAAAATGGGAAAAGATGCTCAATATTATTAGTCATTACCAATGCAAATTAAAACCATGATGAAATACCACTCAATGCCTAATATAATGATTAAGTTTTTTAAAAGTAGATAATAAGTACTGTCAAGGAGTGGAGACTAGGAAATCTCATTCTTTTGGTGGAAATACAAAATGTACACCCATTTTGGAAAAACATGTGGCAGTTTCTTATAAAGTGAAACATGTACTTACTGTACAGTTCAGTCATCCCACAGCTTAAAACTGACCCAAGTGAAATAAATTCTATATTCATTTGAAAACCTGCACACAGGAAGCTTTATGTATAATGCCAAAAGCTGAAAACAATCTAAATATTCACCTTCAAGGAAGTGGATAAACAAACTTTGATACATCCAGGTAGAACAGAATATTTAGCAATAAAAATGAACAAATTACTGACACAACAGGGATGAATTTCAAGTGCAGTATTAAGTGAAACAGTGTTTTACTGTTAAGTGAAAAACAACCAGACTAAAAAGGCTACATAATACATATGACACTTTTATGGCATTCTAGAAGAGCAAAAGCATAGATGAAAATCAAATCAGTAGTTGTCAGGGGCTGAGGAATTAACTACAAAGGGCCCATTGAAATCTGGGGGGTGGGAGGTGATGAGACTATTGTATATTTGGGCTGAGTCTTAGTTACATGACTGTATGCATTTGTCAAAACTCACAGAACTGTATCCCTAAAAAAGGTGGATTTTACTGTATATAAATTATATCTTAATTTTAAAAGTTGAATGCTTTTATCAATAGATACAGTGTATTATGTATTAATTGCTATTTAACTATACTTGTACATACATTAGAGATTCTCATTGAAGCTATTTTTAAACTTCAGAGCAAGTCTAAGGCACCTTCAGTGTCTTTGGCTGCTTCCATGTATTTGTGAAATCAAAATTGAAAGCTCTTCCTTTGGCTCAACTGTGGTCACCTCCAGAGCACTCTTTCTGAAACGAGACCGCTTTTATGTTGATGGATTTTCCACAGAAATGGAGAGAGGCCAAGTGCGTCCCATGGGCGCTGCCAAGGCTGATGGCTCTCTCAGTGATGTCAAACTCCTCACTTACATGGGAGAGAAGCCTTGCCTCTTATCTTCTCTGCCAGGTAACTTTTCCCCAATCTGTACTTTAATTCAAATATCCCTCAAGTCCAAACAGCTGGAGAGGATGCAGGATGGTTACAACTCACATTGTTCTGCTCTGGTCCCAGAGGGAACCATTCCCCAGCTCCTGGAGAAGGGAAGGGCCAGCCCATCAGTCATCTCTGGGTGACATATATGGGCTCTATTAATATCACAAGATGCTTCCCCTCAGCATTCACCTCTTAAGAGTCCATTTCAATCCCAATAAATATTCACAACTGACACCTTCCATATGCCACCTTGGCTAAAACGGAACTAATGAGCGCTTAGAAGATGATGCTTTAAAATTATGCACTGCATAGAAGCCTATACACAGCTCTGCTTTATTGTAGAAACCGGAGGTTAGCATTAAGAGGACTTCCATGTGCTTCTCTAATTTATAATAACATTAATTACTCTTGTGTTTTTCCATCTGCCTCTATAGTTAAAAGCATTGCAAAGTTACAGCGCAGGGATTTGGCAAAGGAGGACTGAGGTTGATCCACGCTCTCCAGAGTTAATGGTTTTATTTCCATCAAGGAAGGGGGAGCTCAGAAACTGGACAATGCATCTTGTGAGTCCTGGTTTGAACGGGTTCTGGGTATGTGGGCATGGGATGGAAGAAACAAAGGCAGAAGCACATGCTGAAAATTTAACTGAAGAGGAGAGTGTAACAGTGGACTGCCCCTCTACACGTCAGACAAGTCAATCTTGTACTTTACATCTGGGTCCCTGTGGCTGTGCTAAACTAGCCACAACCCTCGTCAAATATAAGTGCCAGCCTGCCGCCAGCCACAGCATGTCAGCCCTGACATCAGAGTCCTCCTGTCCCCTGACCTACAGGGATGCTGCGAGCCATAATTAACATCCGTTAAGTGGCTAGTCATCCTTACTCAATTGCATTCTGTCAAGTTGTAAGCAGACAGTGGCCTACCCTGTGACTCAGGGTGCCTCATCAGACCATTTCCCCTCTGAGAAAAGGAGGTGACCTCAGCTCCTGTCATCCACAGTGCAAAGGCCACAGACACCAAAGGGCCTCCTGCAACCATAAACAGCATCCTCAAGATGGAGCTGAGCCCTGCTTAGAGCTGCTGGGGCTGGGAAGGCCAGGAGGAAATGGCTGCTGCTAGGTAGAAGGCTTCAGGATTCAGAACTGTTAAACCAATGCAGACAGCTCTGATGGATGGAAATAGTGACACAACACTCCTAATGCAAGTCTAGCCTAGCCAGAGGATGAATGATGATCTACAGTGACTTTCTCCCTCTCTCTAAACAGCCAGCCCTACACTGAAGCTCTGAATTCATGAGGCTGTAACTGGGACTGCTGGATAGTGAAAGAACTGGAATAGTCTGAGAGGAGAGACTAACATGTGTTAACTACTACGAGTGCCAAGTTCTTTAATTATATCCATAGCATAGCACCTGACACATGGTAGGTGCCAAAAATTTTGGAGTTAAGACTTGTCAAATGAGTGGGGTAAATGAATTCCCATTTTACTTTTGTAACAATTCCAAGAAACAATTGACACATGGGGAAACTAAGGCTTAGAGAAGCCATTGACTTTCTCAGAGTTGCAAAGCCAAGTTGGAAGAGCTGAAATAGGGATAGGTTTTTCTGACTCTTTAGGAACCTATGCTAGTTCCTAACTCTGGTGGCTTATCTTGTTAATACTGACATTCAGTTCAGTCACTCAGTCGTGTTGGACTCTGCAGCCCCATGAACTGCACGCCAGGCTTCCCTGTCCATCACCAACTCCTGGAGCCTACTCAAACTCATGTCCATCATGTCAGTGATGCCATACAACCATTTCATCCTCTGTCATCCCCTTCTCCTCCTGCCTTCAATCTTTCCCAGCATCAGGATCTTTTCCACTGAGTCGGTTCTTCCCATCAGGTGGCCAAAGTATTGCAGCTTCAGCATCTGTCCTTCTAATGAATATCCAGGACTGATCTCCTCTAGGATGGACTGGTTGGATCTCCTTGCAGTCCAAGGGACTCTCAAGAGTCTTCTCAAACACCACCGTTCAAAAGCATCAATTCTTCGGCACTCAGCTTTCTTTAGAGTCCAAGTCTCACATCCATACATGACTACTGGAAAAATCATAGCTTTGACTAGACAGGGCTTTGTTGGAAAAGTAATGTCTCTGCTTTTTTAATAAGTTTTCTAGGTTGGTCATAACTTTTCTTCCAAGGAGCAAGCATCTTTTAACTTCATGGCTGTAATCACCATCTGCAGTGATTTTGGAGCCCCCAAAAATAAAATCTCTCACTGCTTCCATTGTTTCCCCACCTATTTGCCATGAAGTGATGGGACCAGATGCCATGGTCTTAGTTCTCTGAATGTTGAGTTTTAAGCCAACTTTTTCACTCTCCTTTTTCACTTTCATCAACAGGCTCTTTAGTTCTTCACTTTCTGCCATAAGGGTGGTGTCATCTGCGTATCTGAGGTTATTGGTATTTCTCCCAGCAGTCTTGATTCCAGCTTGTGCTTCATCCAGCCTGACATTTAGCATGATGTACTGATGTTCAGTTCAGTTTCAGTTCAGTTGCTCAGTCATGTCCGACTCTTTGCGACCTCATGAATCACAGCACGCCAGGCCTCCCTGTCCATCACCAACTCCTGGAGTTCACTCAGACTCACGTCCATCGAGTCGGTGATGCCATCCAGCCATCTCATCCTCGGTCGTCCCCTTCTCCTCCTGCCCCCAATCCCTCCCAGCATCAGAGTCTTTTCCAATGAGTCAACTCTTCACATGAGGTGGCCAAAGTATTGGAGCTTCAGCTTTAGCATCATTCCTTCCAAAGAAATCCCAGGGCTGATCTCCTTCAGAATGGACTGGTTGGATCTCCTTGCAGTCCAAGGGACTCT
This sequence comes from Oryx dammah, assembly GCF_014754425.2. Taxonomy (NCBI): domain Eukaryota; kingdom Metazoa; phylum Chordata; class Mammalia; order Artiodactyla; family Bovidae; genus Oryx; species Oryx dammah. The sequence continues at coordinate 36,894,433 of NW_024070185.1, forward strand.
CAAGAGTCTTCTCCAACACCACAGTTCAAAAGCATCAATTCTTCGGCGCTCATCCTTCTTCACAGTCCAACTCTCACATCCATACATGACCACAGGAAAAACCGTAGCCTTGACTAGACGGACCTTAGTCGGCAAAGTAATGTCTCTGCTTTTGAATATACTATCTAGCTTGGTCATCGCTTTTCTTCCAAGGAGTAAGAGTCTTTTAATTTCATGCTGCAGTCACCATCTGCAGTGATTTTGGAGCCCCAAAAAATAAAGTCTGACACCGTTTCCAGTTTCCCCATCCATTTCCCATGAAGTGATGGACCAGATGCCATGATCTTCATTTTCTGAATGTTGAGCTTTAAGCCAACTTTTTCACTCTCCTCTTTTACTTTCATCAAGAGGCTTTTTAGTTCCTCTTCACTTTCTGCCACAAGGGTGGTGTCATCTGCATATCTGAGCTTATTGATATTTCTCCCGGCAATCTTGATTCCAGCTTGTGTTTCTTCCAGTCCAGCGTTTCTCATGATGTACTCTGCATAGAAGTTAAATAAGCAGGGTGACAATATACAGCCTTAACGTACTCCTTTTCCTCTTTGGAACCAGTCTGTTTGTTCCATGTCCAGTTCTAACTGTTGTTTCCTGGCCTGCATACAGATTTCTCAAGAGGCAGGTCAGGTGGTCTGGTATTCCAGGCTATCAAATAGACGAAGGGTTGGCCTTCTCATCCAGATTGCTTGGGTCAAAATCCCCAGAGGTTCCTCTTCCCAGCGCTCTTCTACCAATGATTAGTCACTGTATTGCCTTTACACGATTACTTGTTGGTGGGAGAGGAAAAATCCCCCATGGTCCTCATTTGCATTCCAGGGTCTCTAGAGGAGCCAGTTTACATGTCCCTCTCCAAGGCAGAGAATAATATTCAAACAAACTTTTTTAGGGTTCCTCTTCCCCACTTTGCCCACACCTCCCCAGAGGAGAAGGTCTCTGTCCACTGAAGAACCCAATCCATCAAGTTACATACCAGCATGGAGAAGAAACAGAAGCAGAAAACCATCTTTGCCTCCTCTTTTATACGGCCTCCTGCAGGAAGGAGGAATTTCCAGCATTCCTCCTGGTTTTCTGGAAGTGGTCAGCACCTGAAAGACTTCCCCCACCCTCCTCCCTCCGTGAAGCATCCTCTGTGCCAGCACCAGCTTTGTGAGGTGGGCAGTAGTCCTCCTGCAGTGGCTGAGCTGTCAGAGTCCACTCAGTGGAGCCAGTTCCTCAAAGGTGGAGCCACCACCCAGGCTCTGGAAAAGCAGCCTCCTCCGTGGCCACAGGTCCCCACTGCGTTCCCCAGCCCGGCTTTTCCCTGACCTTTGGCAACTGAGGAGCTCTCATTAATAACTCTGATCTGGCTTCTGTATCAGTTTTAGGATTCACCTAAACCATAAGGTCAAAGGTTAGGGGTTAGATGAAGGGACCTCCCCTAGGATTCAGATGAAGTTGAAGCAGATGAAGCCGGCAAATGAAGCCTCAAATGTCAGCTTTAATGGCTGAACACCACCCAAAAATATTTATTCCATCTCTCTTAGAATATAATTATGAATATTTTAGACCTCATTTTGCTCTCTGCATTCTCTTTTTCTTGGTGGAAGGAGATTCTAGGTTCCTTCCTAGTTTTGGTTTCTTTAGTATAGACTGAATGACTCCCATCAAGTATCTTGTGTTTGTTGCTTGGCCATTCAGATTTAGAAATGAATTACTAAAAGCTGACTGGAAATACAGTGTATATGCATGAGACTTGTCAACTTACAATTTTTACCAGAGGATGAACATCTCGTAAACTGGCTCCTATATTTGGTGGGATCCCAAACTCTTTGAAACTCAGAGCTGAGCCTCATCCAACCCCCTGCCTATAACTATTAATATATCTGGAAAAGTTCTGTGGGAAACAGTGAGGCTGAGGGTGTTCTATGATTCTGTGTGTGTTTTCATTAAATTCCTCCATCTTCAGCTCTGAGTTTCATTACCACCACCCTCGTACTCAGAAAAGTGACAGCCTAGCTGTATAAGGGAAAGACACTTAGGATTAGACTGCCCTATACTCAGACTTTCCATAAGTGTTCCTAATTACAGATTTCTACTTTACCCACCGAACAGATCCTACGAGATTTTCAGACGTTCCACAGGACCAAGTGACACTAAGTGGCCACCAACTCCACTTTGTTGAATCCGTCAGCAGTCTCTACATTCCAGCTTCCTAAAATACATGGAAAGTTTCCTTCACTGTGCCCTTTGTTCCTCTCTCTGTACTTTTGAGTTTGTACAAATCTTATTACTCTACAGTGTTACCGTGGGGCTTGGCAAGGAAAGTAGTCCCATGCAGTCCGTCCTCCAGGCATCTTTCTCATGGGTACCACTTCCAGTGTGGAGAGAGCTGGAGCAGACAATGAAGGGGAGAGGGAGCTCCAGGATGAGGCTCCTCTCCGTGTATTACTGATTACCCACATCCAGAGCTCTCAGAGCAGGAGAGGGCATCCCAGTGAGATGGGATGAGAACCCCCACTTTCCTGTAGGGGTGGAGGCACCAGTACTCACATCCCTCTTGTGCATGCTTGCACCAGCCAGGTGACTCCAACCCCCGACCCTCTCAAGTCATCACCACAGATTCTGCCATAGCAAGTGGGTCTCCTCATGCTCAAGGCCCCCAACATTTCACAATTCCGGGGTGGGTATTCAGACAGTGAGACTTCACTGTGGCCTTATTTCCCTTTGAGGATTCTTATCTGTGTCTCACCTTTAATTCCAAGCCCACTCAGTAGCCTCCAGGAAGGGAAGCAAAGATCCTTCCAGGAAACCAACACTGGCCCCAAATTTGAAAGATGCCAGAGACCACGTTGATGCAGCTCTTTGATGGGAAAGCAATATGGTGAGCATGCTGGCAGGAATGAAGGGCAGGCAACCGATGGCGAGTTCAGCTTATGGGAAGAGGGAACACGCCTTCGTGACAGCCCAGCAGCAGGAAGCTCTGTGGTGTAGCTCTTTCCAATTAATTATAACAGCACAGGGCCTGGATAAGGATGTTATAAAAGGGAGAAATACCTGACATAGAGGAGCTATTTTAAAGTACAAGTCTTAGAAACTCTTAAAAGAATCTGTTCTCTCCCTCTTTTTCCCTCGCCTTTCTACCTCTTCAGTTCTCTTTGCTCTTTCGCTGTCTTCCTCTTTCATCCTCCCTTGCCAACAGTCTTTTCCTTTCTTTCTCGCTTCCTCTTTTAAAACTTGACAAGATTATTTGGTGCCTGATAAAGATCTTCCACACCAAGCGCAAGCCCTCAGAGAATATTTTCAACACAGCCATTTCTAGGCCCTGGAAATTAGAATCTACAAAAGAAGTGCTGACAAAAGCCATAAGTAGGGCAGCCTGCACAGCCCCGGCCTCATTTAATCAGCTTTCTGAGAGCTGGGCCCAGAAAACAGGATAAACTCCATCACAAAGCTTTTCACTCATCTTTAACCCATCTACTTCTCATCAACCTATTCATAATGAGCAGGAAAGGAACCCGTCACAAAGCCCTAGACCTGGGGGCAGCATTTTATTTCACCAAAGAGCGAGCTTTCCACATTAATGCCTTTTGCTTTCTGTCACAGATTTCTTGGAAAAGACGTTCTTCTTTCTTTAGGAAGGGAAACAAGCCAAATGACTTGCAAGAGCTAAGATTTAGTGAGTCCTTACTTTGTGCAGGGCTCAGCATTTTACATGCATTATCTCATTTAATCCTCATGGCAACTGTAGGGGAGTGAGCCGATTGTGACTCTCTTTTGCATTTAAAGGACAGAAAGATGTAGAGGGCTTGTGCTGGAGCACACAGCCGAGTATGTGGTAGAGTCAGATGAATCCAAGCATCCTGATTCCCAGGCACACACTGATCACTAACCTGCACTTGTTTTCTAAGCACAGAATGTCATGAGCCCCCATATGAAGTCCCCACCAGGCCCTACCTTGTTTAATTTGATCAGACCAGATCAAGCATATTCAGACACCAGAACATCGGGAAAAACCCAGCCTGTTATTCCTATACATAGCTCACCAGCATCCTGCCCCTCACAAACCCAGGTTCATAACTATAAGGTCAAGCTCTGTTTTGTCTTAGCTCCTTCTGTTTCACCCAGGGCTTATCTGTGACACCTATTCCTGCTTGAGAAAGCAGAGCTTAGGATATACACTGGAAGTCAGAGAGATGACACCGGAAACCAGCCAAATAGATGAAGTTGCCCAAAAGCAGAGGCAGGAAGAGCATCCTTGCAGAGATAATTTAGGAAAAAGGAATAAAATTGAGATTATGAAAAAAAATTGACTAGGAGGTAGCAGTAGTAGAGGAGAGAAATTAAATCAGCTTTTGAAAGGAGAGTGTTTGTGGGAGAGAGAATAAGGGCATCAATTGTTCATACAGTTGGCCCCCAATTAAACTGCCTTCTTATAGCCCTTAAGTGAATGAATGCGTGTATCTGGGTTTGTGTATCTGTGTGTTCAAACCCCTCACCCATCCACTTCCTATTTCTCACCTTCCTTTACACTCTTGTAATGTACCAGTTGAATATGCTGATCAGAGAAAACTGGCCATACTCTTTTTCTCGACACCACTTCTCTTTGTTTTACTTCCTTTTCCCAAGAGCCACAGCCCAGAGAATTCCAGGCATAAGATGTGACATAGCAACAGCATCATACAAATGATACCTCACTCCTCCCACCCACCATCCCAGCTCCTGACAACCAGCTCTCCTTCCAACTACTGCTCTCTAACTCCACCTGATATACTTGTGTTTTAAAGAGTTGCAGGGCCCAGGTTGGGTTTTGTTCTTTCGTTTCTTGTTTTCAAAGAAGGACAAAAACAAAGCTCTAACAGAGTGGGGGGTGGGGGCGGAGAGCCCCAAAGAAGGTGATTAATATCATTGCTGCTAATTTTCCACAAGCACTTGTCGGCACAGCAGTAAGCCGACTCAGACAGTGCCAAAAGTAATCTTGAAATTCTCCAGCATCTCACTCCAGCAATAAAACACAGATTTATGTGGTGCAGCTCATAATAGACGATGGAATAAAATCATTCTAGATGACTAAATCGCAATGTTTCTGGTCGGGGAGCTTAATAACTGAACTCTTTATCCCTCCGGGGACTGTTCAGCCATTTATTTTCATTTCTCTGACATTTTGTCAGAGTCACATAATCAGATGTGCTGCCCTCCTTCATGGTCTGGGCCTCAGAGATCAGTGTGCTTCACAACGGGGTCAGGAGGCACTTCTCTATCCTGCTCTGTCACTGCTCACTCTGAGCCCTAAAGCAAGGAGCCCCATAAACCACAACCAAGACTGTCTTGCACCCAACCCTGCCATCTTTTCCAGGCTTCCCACACCTCACTTCTTACTCTTCCAAGTTTCTCTGCCTCATGTGGTCCCGTCTAGGTTCCTGGTCTTTCATGAGCTCATCTGGAACCCTGTGTAGGCTACTTCTAAAAGAGAACACCTCAGAAATCTAAATTACTTTTAAAACTATGTTTCAAATAGGTGTCATCAATGATTGTCACCTAGAGTAACTTGGGGTTTATCTGGATGGTTTGGGGGGCATTTTGGTCCTCTGCTACAAGGTAGACTAGTTTCTTTTTCTCTCCTTTTGCTCTATACTTTCTTTTCTTTCCCTTTCTCTTCCTTCCCTTTCTCTTCCTCCCCCTTCTTTCTCTCCTTTCTTGCCCCTGACAATTACCCGGGCCTTTCTGACATCCTTTAACAGGCACTGCTTACTTGCCTGATAATGCTCAAGGATGAAAAAGACACTCATCATTCCGTACACACAGAGTCAGTTCAAAGTTGTGTTAAGTCACTGAAGAACAGTTGAGGAACAATTTAAAGCAGTTTACATCTATAGCACAAGCACATATGGAAATGAAATGACGACAAACACAGCTGCAGCCAAGGGACACATTTGAGAGTGCAATATGGACATATCTGAAGGAAAATGGTGAAAACTTTTGGAAGCATTTCTCTGCATGAAGATTACCCTTCTTGTTCTCAAAGCAAAAAATAGATTATAAAATCCCACTAAAATAACAGTGAGGAATAAAGCAGTTCTTATTAAATATCAGCAGGCATCAGCTGATGTAATTTGCCTCAGTTTCAGCACTGGCTAGGAATGCAGTTATAAATATGACATGGACAAAAGACACTCCCAGGTGCTGAAGGCGCGTCCACAAAGCTTCAACATAATGCAGGTACATCCAGGCAGGCTAACACTTCTCCAGAGGTCCTTCATCAGTCCTTGCACCCAAAGGAGACTTCCAATCTACCATGGATTCATGTCAGAGGTAGCCTGGTATTAGATCAGGAATAACCATGAATGTATTGAGGAAGAAAATTTAGAACAAAACAAGGAAAGTGTTATCCCCTTAGTAACACTGGTTAACCATTTCCTTGAGTGGAGAAATTTTGTGTTAAACAAAATCACAGCTATTCAATGTGTAGATATACATAGATTAAATATATATATATAGTAGCTTAAATATATACTATATATAATACACTATATATACACTATGTATAGTGTATTTGCTAATGAATATATATAGGCTTACTAACCTTTCCAGGTGTTGCTAAGAAGTATCTGAATTGGTGGAGCCAAACTGACACTTTCTGTCAAATTTCTGGTACACAAAGAAGGTAATACCCTCTGTGGTATAATAGAGAATATATTTGGTCTTTGTCCCTAGTAACCGGCACAGAGCTCCCAAAACCCTTGAGATTTCCTGAGTGAAAGAGTGTTTTTTGTTATTCCTAAGGGACTCCCTTGACCATACCTGAGCTTATGCTAATGAGATGGTTCATGGGAAGGAGCCTACATAACTTCAAGATGAGGGGGAGGGGCAGTCACTAGAGGAAACCACCACCTGATGACATGGTTGGATCTTGCAACCCTACTCTACCAAGGAAGTCCTCAGGAGGGACAGGGGCTGGAGACGGAGCTCAGTCATGGGGCCAACAATGTCATCAACCATACCTACCCTCTTAGCTTGTTCAAGCTGCCATAACAACATGCCAGATACTAGGTGGCTTAAACAACAGAAATTTATTTCTTAGGGTTCTAAAGGCTAGAAACCCAAGATCAAGGTGCTAGCTGATTCCATTACTACTGAAGGCCCTCTTTATGGCTTGTAAATGACCACCTTGTATGTCTTCACACAGCCTTTCCTTGGTGCATGAACATACAGAGAAACTTCTCTGTCCTCTTCTTATAAAGCCACTAATCCCATTATGTTCCCCCTACTCCCATGATCTAATCTAACCCTAATTATCTCCCATCTCCAAATACCATCACATTAGGACTTAAGGCTTTCACATATGAATTTGGAGGGACACATTCAGTCCATAACACCTACATAATGAAGCTTCACATAAAAGCTCTGGAACAAGAAAGTTCAGGAAGCTTTCAGGATGGTGGATACAACAATATAATGGCAGAATGGTGCACCCAGAGAGAGCCTGGAGTACTCTGCCCTGGACTACGCAGACCCTGCTGCCCTATTTCTCTTCACCTGGCTGTTCATTTGAATCCTTGATATTAAAACAGTATTCATACACACAGTGCCTTCCTGAGTTCTGTGAGTCATTCTAGTGAATTCCTGAACCCAAGAGGGTGGTGATGGGAACCCCTAATAGTTTGTAGTTCTCCAGGCAGAAGTACAGGAAGACTTCTGAACTTGCAGCTGGCATCCAAGGTGAGAGCAGTCTAGTGAGACTGAGACCTTACCTGAGATCTAATGTTAACTCCAGGTAGGTAGTGTCAGGATTCAACTACAGCACATCCAGTTTGTCAGACTGGTGGCTCAGACAGTAAAGAATCTCCCTGCAGGGCAGGAGACCAAGGTTCAATCCCTGGGTTGTGAGGATGCCTTGGAGAAGAGAATGGTAACCCACTCCAGTATTCCTGCCTGGAGAATTCCATAGACAGAGGAACCTGACAGGCTACAGTCCATGGGGTCAAAAAGAGTCTGTCTGACATGACTGAGCTACTAACACATTACATTACACTGTACCCAGCTTGTGTAAAAGAATTGGTGTTGGGAAAAAAATACCCTCCCATAACCCCATCCCAATCCCTAACAAATAGTGTTTTTGCTTTCTTAACTGCCCAGTGAGATAGGCAAAGTTCTAAGGAGGTCCCAGAATTCCCACCACTGATGTGCATGTCTTATATAATCCCCTCCTTTAGTGTGAACAACACCTGTGATTATGACAGGATTTTACTTCTATTATTAGATCATGTTATGCAGCAAGGAGTAAGAAATGGCAACCCACTCCAGTATTCTCATCTGGGAAATTCCATGGACAGAGGAGCCTAGTGGGCTACATACAGTCCATAAGGTCGCAGAGAGTCAGACACTAGTTATGTGCACACACAGAATATAAGATAAGCCCTTTAAAAGAGGGTCTGTAAGTCATAGAGGAAGTCAGAATTCTGCTGCTAGCTTGAAGCCCAAAGCTGCCACACTGAGAAGGCCTATGAGAGGACTATGTAGCAAGGAACGGAGTGGCCTCTGGGAGCAGAGAGCAGACCCCATGTGAGAGTCAGCTACAGAATGGGGATTTCAGTCTTACAACCACAAGGAACTGAATTCTGTCTACAACCTGAGAGCTTGAAAGAGGGCTCTGAGCTCTAGAAAGCAACACAAGCCAACTAATACTTTGACTGCAGCCTTGTCTGATCCAAAGCAGAGAACCCAGCTAAGATGTGCCCAAACTCCTGACTCACAGAAACTGTGAGACAATAAATATGTTGTTTTAACCTGCTAAATTTGTGATAATTTGTTGGGCAGTAATAGAAAACAAAAACAATCACACATCATACACACTGATCAACTGGTCACTCCCCTACTTCACATTTATGATGCTGCCCAGGTGTTTTCAGGGTAGCCTCTTCAAGAGTTTTACAATTTGCACATAATATATGACTGATAATTTTGTTGCTGAATTGATATTATACTGTCATGCTTTACAGGAAGGCATAGCAAAATACTACACGGTTTTACCTCAGGCCTTCAACACATTTTACTTTTAAAATAAACATCCTTTATTATATGATGATGTAACCATAAACCATTCCATTAAAATATCATTTCCAAAGCGGGAAATAAATTCCAAATATGTACACCCTCAAAAGACCCACAGTTTAGAATTTTCTAATTTTCTGAGCTTTTTAGACTCTATCACTAAGCAACAAAATAGCAACTACAATTCAGCTAAAAATGTTCACCCAAATGCAGTTCTAACTTCTCTGATCAAGAGTGAAATCGATCACTGCTACGTAGAGTTCTGACTTAATGGGTAGTTCAAAACTTGTGATTACCAGTGAGAAGAGGGAATTGGGGAGGAGAAAGATAGGGTAGTGAATTAAGAGGTAAAAAATCCTATGTATAGAATAAATAAGCTGTGCTGTGTGCTTAGTCACTCAGTTGTGTCTGACTTTTTGTGACCCCATGGACTGTAGCCTGCCAGGCTCCTCTGTCCATGGGGATTCTTCAGGCCAGAATACTGGAGTGGATTGCCATGCCCTCCTCAAGGGGATCTTCCCAACCCAGAGATCGAACCCAGAATCTTGCAGGCAGATTCTTCACCATCTAAGCCACCAGGAAAGCCCAAGAATACTGGAGTGGGTAGCCTAAAGCTTCTCCAGGGTATCTTCCCAACCCAGGACTCAAACCAGGGTCTCCTGCATTGCAGGCAGATTCTTTACCAGCTGAGCTACCAGGGAAGCACCAATAAATAAGCTACAAAGATTATATTAAACAAGGCAGGGAATATAGTTAATGTTTTATAATAACTATAAAAGGAATATAATCTTTAAAAATTGTGAATCACTGCTATACATCTGAAACTTGTATAATATTGTAAATCAACTATACCTCAATAAATATTTTCTAAAAATTCAACAGACCCAAGCACAAATGGGGAGGTCAGACCCACACCAAAAGAGTAAGTTCTACTGTGGATTATTTTATCCATAAAATACTGACCTCTCTCCCAAATCCTCCCTGTTCCACTAACTGGCTTAATATCAGAGCATGGAGAACAGTGAGTTCTGGTTATTTGTGTCTCTCTTCTCTCATGTATTTTCTGCACAACCTTGCTAGGATTCCATCATTATCTTCATGTATACCAGTTAGATAACTGAGAAGATTCACACCTCTCACAAGTTTGCTAAAATCAAATGAGTGATGCATATGAAATAATTTTCAAATGAGAAAATATTTCCATGAATGTAACAAATGCTTATTTCTTAGAGAACAACCATTTTACAGAATAATATAAGCTCAACATTAAAGAAATCTGATAGAAATCTGAAAGACACCCAACTGGATGTTTGGATTTCTTTTCCAGTACCCTACATTTATTCATTCATCAAAAATGTATAAAACACAAACGACCACCTGTCCACTAAGGAAGGTCCTTTCAAGTGGTCTGGTATTGATATCCTGCAGTGACAAGGAATTCACTATGTCCTGGGGGACCACATTCTATCTGGTGCATTTCTAACTGTCAGAAACATCTCTCTTGTAGTAAGAACCAAGTATCCTTATGAGTAGCTAGGTTTGGGGGGTGAAAAGTAAAGTGACAAGTGGTGCTTAGCCACTAGCCGGGAGATATAATTTGCACCTCTGAAGCAACAGTGAATAATGCAGGGCAGTGTGCACATGGTGTGCAGACTGATTAAATGCATTCAGGAAGGCTGAAAAGAAACAATGATGTCTTCTCAGGGGAGGCAGAACTTAAACTAAGCCGAAATGTCAGCTAGAACCTGAGGAGCAGAAGGTAATTTCAGATGAGATGAACAAAATCAACAGAGGCATGGAATGCACGCATGGCAAAAGACTATGTGTTTGACGATAGTGGAGGGTCCCCAAGCATGACAAAGGAGTTTGAAACTGATATGGTGGGAACCTTGAAGTCTCTGAAGGTTGCTGAAACATTATTAGTTTCATTCTCACAAGAGCACATCGTATCTGAACAGAAAACGGCTGTTCTTCATCTAGAAGAGGAAAATAGAGACATAGAATAGTTTAGGTCCAAAGAGGAAGCTAGGCAAAAGGCCAGTTCCAGAGAAGAAAGGTTTAAAACAAGACCAGAGCCTTTGGTTGTTGAGTCGGCTGTAACTTGTTTTACAAATTTGTCTAAGGAAACTGCCAGAAGCAAGTGGCCTTCTGGTCACCTGTTCCTTTGTGCAATGTGGCTTTCTAAGGTTTGTGTAAAATTATTTGTTCTCTGCATTTTGCAAAGAGGAATGGAGTATTTTTTTATCAGCCCAATAATTCAGGATTCCTCTGATACAGTTACCATGAATAAATGAAATCTCCTAATATTTAGAGTTTTTCTATACTTTACTTTCTGAATATGCCTTACAGTGAAGTTTCTTTGAGCAGGATTTGGGGCCATTCTCATGCTCCACCAATACCCACTCAGGTGGGTACATGTAAGTTACATCTGGGTGAAATGACTGAGGATAGTTCTCTTGTACTCCACAATGCTGGATAAACAACACTCCACAGAATACTGTGGTGGCCAGTTTTTAAAAGTGCTAAACCAGGGAAGCCAGAGAAGCCACCCCAGTCTGGGCCAGCACTTAATCAGATTTATTTAACCTTAGTGATTTGGTTGTTAGGGACAGGAGATCAATCAATGTCATTTAAATTCTTTTGCTCCCTAGGGAATACAAGGCCAGGCCGCAGGACAGTTCCTTCTCTACTCTGTTCCTCTGCCTAAAGTGTGTGCTCTTCATTTATCCAGATGGGCCTGGACTCCAGACTGTGAGCAGCTCGCTTGGCTCTGGCATAGCTGAAAGCAGGGGCACCTAGTACCTACAGCAAAGCCTCCTTCAGTACTGCAGAGGAAGGCCTGTGTTCCCCCTTTTGATTGCTTCCTCTGAGCAAAGATGGAGGGTCAGTAGGTCACCTCATCCTAACTCCCTTCTTCCATGATCCAGATTTCAGGGCAATATCCTACCATCCTATCCTATTGTAGCTCATTTGAGGCATAAAGGAGCTTGTCTTTACTCTTAATAGAACTAGAAAAGCAAGCAGGTAAGCATGATTTTGGAACAGCCAATGATGTTTAACAAAGACTTTTCAGATATTACACATTCTCTTCATTTTTTAAAAAATGCATAGCTTTCCTTCTGGGAGGGAATCCTTGCTGAATATAGATTTAGAGCAGAAGTCAGTAGATAATCTGACAAACCTACAGGCTGCCATGAGAAACGAAAAGACATCGTGATGTCAATGGATAGAGTCTCAGCATGTTTCCAAAGGTATCCCTTAAACTCATTGTGCTGTGCTTAGTCTCTCAGTCATGTCTGACTCTCTGCAACCTTAAGGACTGGAGCCCACCAGGCTCCTCTGTCCATGGGGATTCTCCAGGTAAGAATACTAGAGTGGGTTGCCACGCCCTCCTCCAGAGGATCTTCCCAACCTAGGGATCGAACCCAGGTTTCCCACATTGCAGGAGGATTCTTTACCAGCTGAGCCACTTAAACTTGCTATAACTGACAAATCTGTATTTCTCAGATAAGTCAGTTTTTTCACGATTTAAAACAATTATTTTGTGTGTGCTTTCTATTGTGGAGAAAACTGTGTGTGAAACAAATTGAATGTGCAGTTTCCATCCTCAAACACTCAAGGGACATATAGATATGAAGGTGAAGGCAAGTATAAATAAGTAGATGGTGGGGAAGAAAGGCTTAGAAAGGCTCGTGCCTATACCACCTTTCAACAGAGTCTGTGATGCTCAGCAAGAGAAGAGGGTAACTCTGGAGAAGAGCAACACAGCAGGAGTATCAGCAGAAAGTAAAGGATAATACTCATAACTTGCATTGACCCAATCACCATCTCAGGTGATCTCAACCACCCAATGCAGCAGCAACTCTTCCTCTGTCCATTTCACAGACTAGGACACTGAGGCCTGGAGAGGAATAGAGCTTGCCTAAGGCCACATATATATGAAGTGGAGAACCATATTTCAAGCCAAGAAATCCAACCATGATCGCACACCACTGATCTCAAGATACCACAAATTAGACATGTCACAAGTACTTCCCAGTGTAGCACTGCCCAAAAGAAATATAATGTGAGCCATATGGTGATATTAAGTGTTCTAACAGATACATTGAAAAAAATTTAAAGGACAAATGAAATTAAAATGAATATGTTTTATCTAACCCAAGTATCCCAAATATTTTCATTTCTATATGCAATCAATTTTTAAAAGACATTTTAAAAAACTATTGATGAAATATTTTATATTCTTTTCTCCATACTTAGTCTTCCCAACCTGGGGTTTATTTAATACTCACATCTAAGTTTGGACTAGCCACACATCAAGTGCTCAACAGCTACAATGGCCAGTGAACAGTACAACTCTGCTGTCTACTGTGAGAGAAGTGAGTTAGCATGAAAACTGACTTGAGAGAAAGATGATGATACACAGATTAGAACCAATTAGAATGGGAAGTATCATAGAAATTTAAAGTATATTTTTAAAAATGTGTTTTCATCCTTGCAACAATAAATGACAAATTTTACCTGCAGAGGACAATTGTAGACAATCCACAGATACCAAGTACTATGAAAAATCAGAGCATGCAGGATTCCAGCTATTCCACTTAAGCATGATTTTCCTTGGCAACATCTGGCCAAGGTGTTGAGCTGAGAGAAATGCCTAAGACAATAACAATTAATTAACTGATGGCCTAAGTGCTTCCTACCCTTCTTTCCAATTTTCCAGATTAAAAATGCCAATTAAATTAAATGTCTCCTTTTCCACTCAGACTCATTCAATGTCCACACCCAGGCTGAAAGCTTCCTCTTGCCAACAACTGTCTCCATTCCTTAGCTAAGACTTTGAACTACTTAACCAAAGATGAGAAAGAATGAAAGACTTTGATTAATTTCCATTTCTGTGTCATTACAACTAGCTTTATCCCCTAAAGCAAGAAATAAATCTCACAGTCTAGGACCTGGCAGTTGCAATCACTAATACCCAGGAGTCTTGGAACTTAGACATCATTTCTCTTGGCTTGGGTGATGCTTCTAAGAGAGTTTAATCCTCACTTAAGTCATTCTATTTCAATATTGCTGTCAAGGAAACACAATCTTAAACCGGAAAAGAAATGGACTGGGGTTTTCTATTCTCAGTTCTTACCCAGAATAAAGCTGTTCTGCATTCCATCAAACTCATCCCTGAAATCCTTCACTCACACTAAAATGTAAATAACTACACCTCAGTGTTCTGTTTTCAAATCTGACCAAGTAGCAGAGCCCCTGAAAATCATGTTCTTCTTGAAATATCTTTAAAACTTATAAAAACTAAAATTTTGAAAATTATACAATTCTCTATTAAATCAGATCCCATCTTAGATTCCAGTATTAGTATATGCTAAGAGTTTTTTCATAATATTTGAAAAGAGTTGAATAGATAAAATTTTACAACTGATAATATCCCATCCTTTAACAATTTTAACCAGAGTCAATGAAAATGGCTATATGCGGAGCAGCAAGAAACCTCTGAGAACTTAAGTTCCTTGGAACTTTAACCTGAAAACTAATAGTTTACAGAATCAGCCACTTTTCATGGGTTTTATCTTTTAACAGGATACAAGACTTCATATCTGGATCATGAACACAGAGAACTGACTGGTGGTTGCCAAGATAGAAGGGGCTAAGGGAAGGAAGGAGTGGGAATTTGGGGTTAGCAGATGTTAACTTTTATATATAGAATGAATAAACAACAAGGCCTTACTCTGTAACAGAGAACTATATTCAATATCCTATGATAAACCATAATGGAAAAGAGTATTTTTTTTTTAAAAAAAAGGATGTATATATACATATATAACTGAATCACTTTGCTGTATAGCAGATATTGATACAACTTTGTAAATCAACTATACTCAATAAAAAGAAAATGTCAAAACTGGAAGAAAAAACAAAGACTGTTTAGCAGTAGAGAAGTGATGTCAAGTCTTAGCTACTAATAGAAGAGGGCTGTTTTTGACATATGGTCTGTGGTTAATTCCCAGAATCAAAGTGTAAGCAGGGAGAGGATGCTGATTAAGAGCCAATGCCACAGTTTATACCCAGTTTATTGCACTGAATCCTGTCACCAGTCCAGAATATGGCAGAAGTGGGAGGAGGGGAGTGGAGAACAAGAAAAGTAAGATCAATACACCAATGTGGCTGAGCCCTGAAAAACAATGGTCCCATATACTTAAACAGGCCCTGGGATGCAAGCCTCGCTCACAAGACAGCCTCTATAAAGTCATTACTGGTCTCTGCCAGAAATCTTTGCATCAGGTCCCCTGCCTACAGCCAAAGTATTGAAGCCAGAATTGCAAAGATTCGAAAGTGCTTGACCACAGCTGATTCAACATTTTATCATGAAAAAGATCAAACATGTGCCAGATAGAAACCTAGAATGAACATGTACTCATCACTCAGCTTCAGCAATTATCAATATATGGCCAAGCATGTCAACCTACACCCTCATTCACTTACCCCACACATACATTTTATTATTTTGAAACAAATTCCAGAAGTTACTTCAAGTGTGAATACTTCATTATGCAGCTATTTAAAATTAGGGCTCTTCAAAAAATGTAACCCTAATACCATGATCACATTTGAGAAAGTTAACAATACCTTTATATCATAAAATATTCAGTTAGTGTTGTATTGTCTCATATTTTTAGAAGTTGGGCTATTTAAAGAAGAATTTTTAAAAGTTCATATACTATATTCTGTTCCTATGCCCCAATATTTCCTGCAAACTGGAAGGCTTGATTATATTTATAGTCAGGTTTTGTTTTTTTTTTTTTTTTTTTGGCACGACGACTTCATAGATGGTTGTGTACTTCCCATTGCATCACAGCAGGAGGTACATAACACCTGATGTTAATATTGATCAACGAGTTCAGGAGTTGCCAGCCTGATTCATCCATTACAAAGTTTCCTATCAGCTTGTCAACTAACCATCTTAGTGGGCACTGATGTTAATTGCTTAGATCAATTATCACATTAAGGATTGGGATCTTGATATTTTAAATCAATCATTCTCCTCACCAACTGGAATTTTTCTATAAAGAGAACTTTCAAATAGTTGGTTGCTCCATGGGACAGTTTATGCAGGAAAAACAAATTAAAGAGTGAGTTCTTTGCTCTTATTTACCTGAATAGCTACCCACTCCAGCATTCTTGCCTGGAGAATTCCACGGACAGAGAAGTCTGGTGGGCTATAGTCTATGCAGTCACAGAGAGTTGGACACTTTCTTTTTCACCTAGTTTCAGAATAATGGACTGGTTCTCTAGCATTCCTCATAGGTGACTGATTATTTTTTCTGTATTATAAATTATACAATTCATTATATATATATATATTATATATATTATATATATAAATGTGTCTCAATCCATTCACAGTTATATTCTTTTTGATTCTCAAAGTTTTCCATCTTTGGCCAGTAAGAGTCCTTCAAGTTGGCTCCTGAATCTTTTTAACACAACCCGCAAAGTCTTTGAGGGTTTCCTTGTTTTCCGATACAAAATGTTTCAGACTCACCTTATACATTTATTATCCCAAACATGGAATTTACCATTTTTTCCACAAATCCTGGGGGTTTGGTGGTGGTGGTGGTGGTGACTGTTTTCTTCTAGAAAAGACTGTTTTAGCTCTCCCTACCTCCCACTTCTCCTTATTCCACCGGAGAACACAGGCTAAGGAACAAATGAGTTCTACAAAGAAAAGCCATCAAGTACGAATTGGCAGCCCTTTGGTGATGACAAGTAGTAGGTATGACACTAAAGAGTTTATGTCCAGAAGAACTTAATTCCATAGGAATCCAGGCTCCAAGGCTGGCAGGAAGCCTCTGCAGCTATCCCACTACCACCCTAGGGATGATACCCAGCCTGAAGATAGCAGAGGACAGTGAGAAGCATTACATCTTTAACGACATAGTTGAGTTACTGAATCAACCAACTGGAAGTCACCCTACTTCTGGACCACCTAATGTGGGAGATAATAAATTTCCTTGTTGTTTAGTTCCATTTGAGACAACCCTTTCAGTTACTTCAGGTCTTAACCTGAAAGAATACACATCCTTTGTGGGCAAGGCAGGGGTGGAGCCCTTCCACCTGTTTCCAAGAGAGCCTAACTTCAGCTTGTTTCTCTGTTGCCACCTGACTCAGACTCACTCCCAGCTATGGCCCAGGAGTCTGAATCCTATCACTGCTGGTCACTTGTCTAGAAAGCCTGGCCCATGTCCTCTCTCTTTACTCCTCCAAAGCAGGAGCACTACGCTGAGTGTAGCAATCTTATATTGAAGGTTTGAGTCCAGCAGAGAACAGTTGTAACACCTGCAGAAAGAACTTCAACTATCCTGGTTCCAAGAGATTTGTTGGCCATTCCCTCCACAGGGAATTTGTCAATGACTACTTTCCTTCAAGGATCCTAACTTACCACCATATTACTGAGCTCAGCTGCCTCTCTCACCCATTCCTACTTTCTTCTCCTGCAGGTCCTTCTACCATCTCAAGGTGCCAAAGCACAACCCCAAACCTCCTGTATTTTACTCTGCAGAGCAGTTTCCTCATCTATATTTTAACTTCAATTCTAGGCATGCCGAGATACCTTACTTTCAACCAAAAAAAAAATAGGCTCCTTAAGGCATTTCCCTAAACAAAAGAATAATTCTGTCTCTGAAAGAGGAATTAATTCTACCTTCCTCTTGGGTCAAGCTGCTCAAATTCAGTGAGCTTTCTAAATATCATTGATTTTCTTATTATTAGCATTTAAAACAGTAATAATGTTATCTAGCTTGTAGCAGTGCTAGAAAGCTTTATCAGTGGGTGAGACTGGTAAACTTATTTAACCTCTGCTCCATTTTTCTTATGTGTGAAATGAAGATAATGACACCTTCCTCACAGCTCATAAGGTTGTTGTGGAGATTAAATCAATTAACATATACAAAGGGCTTTGAACAGTGCCTGATACATAATAAGTACAACTGGTAGCACCTGCTGCTCTGCTGTTTCTGTTAATTTATCAGACATCTTTGATCTAAAAAGGCTATTGGAGGGACCTACTGTATAGGCACACGGGAATCTGCTCAATGTTATGTGGCGGCCAGATGGGAGGGGACTCTGGGGGAAAATGGATACATGTATGCACGTGGCTGAGTCCCTTCACTGTTCTCCTGGAACTATCACAACGTGGCTTTTTAATCAGTTATACTCCAACGCAAAATAAAAAGTTTAAAAAATAAAACAGGTGTTGGAAAATGGTGCCATGGGATAGATAAGAGCCCTACAATACAAGGTTATGGTGAGGACTGAAAGATTTGCATAACCTAAAATAGCACCTGTGATATAATGGCTGATAAAGGCAGGCTCTTCAAGCTTAGAAGTCAAGTCCTAGTGCTGGTATGTAAAGTACCGGCACATGGTAGATCAATAATGTGAGACAGCATGTTACCTCTAGGGGAATGAATGATATGAAGATGGGTCACTGGGGCACCTGGAGTTTCAAAAAATCTGGCAAGAGGCCCCATTGTCATTCCCACAGAATATAGCATTGGTTCCTGTTGCAACCCTTAATCGTATCACTAGTAGAAGGTACGGAGAAGGCAATGGCACCCCACTCCAGTACTCTTGCCTGGAAAATCCCATGGACGGAGGAGCCTGGTGGGCTGCAGTCCATGGAGTCAACTAAGAGTCGGACACGGCTGAGCAACTTCACTTTCACTTTTCACTTTACGCACTGGAGAAGGAAATGACAACCCACTCCAGTGTTCTTGCCTGGAGAATCCCAGGGACGAGGGAGCCTGGTGGGAGGCCGTCTATGGGGTCGCACAGAGTCGGACACGACTGCAGCGACTTAGCAGCAGCAGTAGAAGGTAACGGGGGAATTCCCTGGCTGGTCCAATAGTCAGGCCTCAGCATTTTCACTGCTGAGGCCCTGGGTTCAATCCCTGGTAGGGGAACTAAGATCAGGCAGCAATGTGGAATGATAGCCAAGCAGCTGCATATTCTAAGTCTTGCCGTTCCTCTTCTGTGGGGAAAGAGGTAGACGTGACCCAGTCTCCGCCCAGAAGAACAAACAAGGAGGAAAGGCCCCCAGTTGCACTGCCCACTCTCATCCCCTACCTGCCGCACCTTGCTAGCCAGTGTGGCGCAGGCCAGCCTCTGGGTGCTTGTGTTGGGGGTCAGTTTTCATTCCACAACTACCACCCGCCAGTGACAGAGTCAGCAGCAAGCTTACAGCATCAGGGCTCTGGGTCTGAACGGCTTTCCCGAACAACCAGGGTGATCAGAAAACAGACAACCAACCTTTCCCTCAGCTCCTTCCAGTTTTTTTTTCCTCCTAGACTCGAATGAGCCAGCCCCGGGAATTTGGAATTCACAGGAAAGTATGAAAGCCAGACGATATAACTGAGCCCTGCGCCCAGACACCAAACATTACCAAAGATATGGGTTCAGGTGACCGAAGGTGTTAGAATCCCTCTGGAACAGTTACTGGGTCGCAGGGAGCGGAATCAAAATGTGGCTTCTCTGGGGAGGCGGACCAATCAGAGCCACTCAGACCAAGCCGGTGTCTGGTGCGCACGGGTGTGGGTCTTAAGCAGCAATGAGGATCACCTGGGGGCCAATCACAGGCCAGCAGTCTCACCTGATGGGGCAGAGCAAGCGGCCAGGCCCCAGATCCGTGGTGCACGTGTCAGGGTATCTGCCGAGCAGCCTGGCGATATGATCCGGCCTCTATAAATAGCCGAAAATAAAACGTCAGGTACTTGGGGCCACTAAAACACTGAGAACCTGGAGAAAACCTCTGGAGTTGCCTGCTCAGAAACCCAGAGGTCCATTTCTTAGGAACAAAAACCTGATGGACTTAGTTTGCTTCAGGAGTTTCTCATTCATTCTGCCAAAAATAGATCCCAGGGCAGTGGAGAGGAAAGCCTGAAATAATGATCCTGGCTACTCAGAAAACTGACCATCAGGTAATAATAGAAACCTGTTAAGAAAGATGCTAATTAAATGCGTCTGCACTAAAATGATTACATGGCTATTATCTACCCACTCAGAGAAAGTGAGAACCACAAAGTCGGACACATGGAGAGCAGCAGGCTTCATTGTCTTCTGTAAGAAATAGCTTTTGTTTGGCTCAGTGCTCCGTCAAAAATAATGTGTTAATGTATCCCTTATAATCTATCTGGCTAGCTAACTAGTTTAATCCATCACACAGCATGTGAAAGAATAAAAGCAGGTTGGTAGTGACAAGTTAATAGTAGAGGCAAGAAATAAAATGGAGAAACATACTTTGATTGATGGTAGGGAACTATTAGGAGCTGCTATAGATGGACTCTGCCTGCTTTTATATAGTGGCCAATCAAGGCAAAATAGATCTAGTAATTTAAAACTTTAATATGTCTCCTCAATTAAAATTTTAAAGGGCAGTAGATATACTGCATTCTGATTGAACAATAAAAATTCAATTACAACTGACTCTCAAATATCTACAAGTAGATCCACCATAACAAGTCTTAATTTCAGCTTCTCCTTGGCCTGATTATCTGCTCTCCCAGCCCAACCCTCCTTGCTACCAAAATCTCTACTTTGCCTCTTTCTTACACCTGTTATGAAAGGGATGTCTTTTGAGTAGGAGCATTTAAAATCAAACATCTCCTTTACCTGCAGAGACTGTGGGAGAGTGAGAAGTAACCAATCTTAGAAGATCTAGAGGTATCTACTTAGGCTGCTTTCTTACTACAGTCTGAAAATAATAATGTCATCCATCCCCAAACTGTGAGGGAAAATTAGGAAGTCTCAGAGAGGCAAAATGGAAAACAAGCATGGCTCTCCAAACCTTCCTGTTAACCATTATAGTGGAGATTTTTAGGCTCAACTAAATCTAATAACTGCTTCCTAGATGGTGCAGTGGTAAAGAATCTGCCTACCAATGCAGGAGACACATGAGACGTGGGTTAGATCCCTGAATTTGAAGATCCCCTGGAGAGGGAAACGGCAACCCACTCCAGTGTTCTTGCCTGGAGAATTCCATGGACAGAAGAGCCTGGTGGGCTATAGTTCACAAAGAGTCGAATATAACTGAACAACTGCACACACATGAGCAAATCTAACTGGAGCCTTCATGATCTGTTTAGTAGCTGCAGAGAAGAATCGGGATCCTTATAAACAAATCTTCAAGCTAGCAAGACTCTCTCTCTCTCTCTCTCTCTCTCTCTCTCTCACACACACACACACACACAGGAGGTACATACAAGACTGATCATTGCAAAACATTGGCAACACTCAAAAATGCCCGTAAAGAGAGGACTGGCTAAAGTATGGCACATCCAGCAATGGGTTGTTCAAAGCTCTAAAGAAAGAAAAACAAATGGCAAAGCTCCCTCTATACTAATATGAAATGATCTCCAAATCATATTGCCAAGTTTTTTAAGCAAGATGGAAAATGATATATGTGCTATAAAACCAACTATGTGAATGTTGCAGCTAAACACACACGCACACTTACTTACATATGCATAAAATATCTCTCCAGAGGTGTGTAAGGACCTCAAATCTTGGTTGCCTCTAAGGTAAGGAAATGAGTGAGTAGGAGAGGAATGAATTCACTTTTATTATATGATTTCAAATGATTCAAATTTTGAACATGTGAACATATTACCTATTCAAATACAAATAATAAATTACATAGTTAACCCCACTAATCTCTGCTCCCATCTGTTCCACCCCTTGTTTCTTATCAATGTAGTCACTCTGTGCTTTCTGTGTGTGCACACTCACTGACCCCCTGGAGTGTTCTTGTGTAATCTCCCTTTCTGTCTTGTCTTTGTGCATCAGGACTCGCTTCCCCTGAAAGAAATGCCTTTATTAACATTTTTCTCTACCTCTAGGATCCAGACCCAACAATTTAATACCAAATTATCTAGCTGTGCTTTTATCTGCCTTCACCTATAGGCCTGGAAATATATTAATATCAATTCATCAGCAGAGCAGTATTTTTGTTATTGACTGTCAAGGTATAACCTACACTCCATCATAGGTTATAGGTTACTCAGTTGTGTCTGACTCTTTTGTGACCCCATGAACTGCCCACCAGGCTCCTCTGTCCCGGGATTTTTCAGGCAAGAACACTAGAGTGGGTTGCCATTTCCTCCTCCAGGGGATCTTGCTGATCCAGGGATCTAACCTGCATGTCCTGCACTGAAGGCAGATTCTTTACCACTGAGCCACCTGGGAAGCCTCCATAAATGATAAACTCCCTGTAAAATACAGTTGCTTCTTCCCCAGAGCATGACTTCAGACCCTATATTAACCCTGTGGAGGTGCAAACTGGGGATTTCCTGCTTGGATTCTCACAGCCCACTCAAAAGCTCCTGGGCTTACCCAGTGCACAAGGACATTGTCTTGACCAGACCCGAGGCAAGCAGAGAAGTCTAGAGTTTGACAGTCCACTGCTGCTATAGCCTCCTACCGCTGAAAGATGTCACAGAGGAGGGCCAGTTCTACCAGCTGCCTCAGAGCTTTGTGTGCTGTGGGGAGGCCTGGTGCTCCCAGTCTCTATTCATTTATTCAGTCCTGTTCCCCTGTTTAGGTCGCCCTACCAGAGGACTCCTGAATCTTTGCCACAGGCTGCACTGGCTCTGCCCACCATCTCAAACTTCCTTTGGAGGAACTGTCTTTTATCCACTGGTGTCTTCTGCCAGTGGACCAACCAATCAGTTTCCTTAATACCAATCTCAGAGGCAGGGGTTGAAGTCTCAGTGCCCTCTGGCCTGAAGGCTTTGGACTCGGGCTGACTCTCCAAAGGAAGCCACAACAGGTCCTTCTGCCCTCCTTGAGCAAGGAGTATGTACTCACCTTCAGTTTGCATAACTAAGAAGCACCATGGAAATGACCCTTCCCTGCACAAAATCAGATCCAAGGTGATGTGCTGCCTCTACCCTTAAATGTAGCAGAGACTGGCATAAGCCTTACCTCTCACTCAACCCAAACTAGGAAGTTCATTTAACCTCCGCTTAAACAGACATACTTTTTCAAAAACAAATGTAGTTTAGAATGTCTAATGATGTTACAGCCTATGGCTTTATCACAGAAAGTCACTGACAGTATTGAGTCAGACTTTCCATTTCACAATTATAAAGAATATGAAGGATATGCCAGCATACTAGGATGGTCTTCATAACATGTGATTTGAATCATTCAAGAGTCAGGTGGTAGACTAGAGATAGCTTGGGCTTTGGCATCAGATGGATGTGTTTGAAAAGTGTCTTTTCACCTCACTAACTACAACCTCAAGCTTCTTAATCCAGCTGAGCTCCAGTTTTCTTAGCTGTAAAATGGGGATTGTTCTGAGGATTAAATGATTCAAAGCATGTGGACTGCCTACTAGCACATCACGGGCACTCACATTAGTTCTTTTCCCCTGAAAACCTACAGCAACAAAGCCAACATAATAATCCCTAAATTGGATTATAATGAAGTGATTTTATCCATTTAAAGTACCTATGCAGTTTAAGCACAGTTTTAGAGCTACAGGAGATTCAGGGAGATGACTGCTGGTTGTCTGAGCCAACAGTCCCTCCAAACCACCTTCTGCCTTGCCACCTTCCCCCAGTAAAGCCTCAAAAGTTAAATATGCACTTTACCAGCCTTTGTTGCAATGGAGAGTAGTCAGGTCATGGCTCTGGCCAACGAGACAGTAAGTCAAAAGTCTACTAGCAGGTTTCTGAGAGATAAAAAGGATGGAAATAGCTCCTGCCTACTTCCCCTTCTTTCTGCCCTTAGTGGTGACTTGACGACTGGAGGGACAGTAGCCCTCTTGCAACCATGAGGTAACAACATGAGGAAAAGACCAAGAAAATGGCAACAAAATTTGCTCTAATATAATTAGTGAACCCTAGCGGCTGCTTTCCTCTGGGGGTATTGTTCTGTGAAATAACTCAACCCCTATTTGTTTCAGCCTTTTAGCAAACTTTTCTGCTACTGGTAGCTAAACACACTTGTAAATGTTACAGATGTTGCCCTCAAGGAAACCATATTCTAGTAGTAGAAATAAGATACGTTCTCAAATTTCTAAAATACAAAGTGGGAGTTAAAAGTATGATTTTACAGAGTGCAATAAATTATATAGAAGTCACAGACATGTTTATCCAAATAGTTTAAGGAATGTTGGTAGAAGTATTGTATATTTAAGTGTAGTACTTTATCCCATAGTCAGCATTCTAAAACACAAATACATTCCTGCATATAGCTGAACTCTTCAAGAGCTACAAATGAAAGACATATTGCCTGGAAAACATCCAATTTTACATACACTTATCTCTAGCAGATATATGAAAACCATAAAGCAAAAGGATTTAGAAGCATTGTAGAGAATCTGACAATGCCCAAGGTTATAAAAAGTCAAATTTCCTAATTTACTGCACAACATGCATTTGGTTTGCTATTTTCCCAAGTATTTCATTGTTAAACATTGCATAGATACGACAAAGTTTCATATTTGCCTAATACTACAGATAGAGCAAATACACAAAATTGAAGAGACTGTAGATATCTTCACTTTACTGCATTTTCCCAATGCTCTTATGTTAGGTTTAAGTGAAAAGTTGAGAGTGTATAGCATATTTTGCATACACTGTATCAGCAGAGAGCCAAGAGTATTTTCGTGATTCTGTTTTGTAGTATGTGTACTATTAACAAAGTATTTGAAATATAGGCATAGCTTTTAGGATAATTTACTACATAACTCTTAGGACAATGGAAAACACGAATACCAGCCTCATGTTTAAAGACATTTCAATTAAATTTGCATCCAAAATTGGCATTGCCTTACCATCAGAGACCTTACTAGGCCCAGCAGTGACTAAGCTGGGAAGGCTGTGTATTATAATGAAAAGAACATTGCTGCTGCTGCTGCTGCTGCTAAGTTGCTTCAGTGGTGTCCGACTCTGTGCGACCCCATAGATGGCAGCCCACCAGGCTCCTCTGTTCCTGGGATTCTCCAGGCAAGAATACTGGAGTGGGTTGCCATTTCCTTCTCCAATGCAGGCATGCATGCTGAGTTGCTTCAGTTGTGTCCGACTCTGTGCAACCCTATGGACAGCAAGTTATCTTCAAAAGAAGTTCTAGTTCTGGCTCAGGAAATTGCTAGCTGTGCAACTTCAGGGGTGTTGCTAACCTCTCTGAGCACCAGTTTTTTCATTGGTAAACTGCTGAGAGTAACACTTCTTTCACAGGGTCATTAGAAAGGTCGAATAGGAGAAAAGGTGGTGATTATGCCTTTTAAACTATAAAGCACTCCACAGATGGAGGATATAAAATCTTCCAGTTCCACTAGTGAATTAGGGCAATCATGAGAAGTATGCTAAGTTTTGTGTGCTTTTGCTTAATCTAAAAATTAGAAAAATAGAATAGTCTTTTCCAGGAAAATTCAAGGAAATTTCTTAAAACATAGTATGAGGTAGGAAATCTCTATACTTTTTATTTATACATTTATCCAACTAACATTTTTTTAGAATTTTTTTATGTGGACCATTTTTAAAGTCTTTATTGAATTTGCTACAATATTGTTTTTGTTTTATGTTTTGGTTTTCAGTCATGTGGGATCTTAGCTCCCTGACCAGGGATTGAACCTGTACCCCGTACATTAGAAGGTGAAGTTTTAACCACTGGACTGCCAGGGGTATCTCTCAACTAACATTTATCAGTAGCTCAGATGGTAAAGAATCCATCTGCAAT
Source organism: Oryx dammah (assembly GCF_014754425.2). Taxonomy (NCBI): domain Eukaryota; kingdom Metazoa; phylum Chordata; class Mammalia; order Artiodactyla; family Bovidae; genus Oryx; species Oryx dammah. The sequence goes on from NW_024070185.1 coordinate 36,920,245, forward strand.
GCAGGAGACTGGGTTCAGTCCCTGGGTCAGGAAGATCCCCTGGAGAAGAGAATGGCTACCTACTCCAGTATTCTTGCGTGGAGAATTCCATGAACAGAGGAGTCTGGTGGGCTGTACAGTCCATGGGTTCACAAACAGTCAGACACGACTGAGAGACTAACACTTTCACTTTCATGGTAGCACTATATAGAGCCCAAAGATAAGCATGATATATTTTCATGTTTACCTGAAAAAGTAAACATGATATACTTTCCTGACCTCCAGAAGCCCAAAGATCTCATAGGTGTTATAACCATACAAACATGTAATTATAATACACTGTAAGGCAAATTAATAATCAAAAGTATTCAATCATGATCTTCAAAAGGAAGTCAAAGGGGCACCTTGAATCTCTTATTAGCAATCTGAAAGATCAGGGTGGGAATGAGGGAGGAGGAAAAATTGCCAGGTAAAGGCAAATGTCCCCACTGTTACAGATTGCTTGGAACCTACCCTTCAAGCCAGGCTTCTCCAGAAGTTAATTTCAAGAACTTCTTTGGAGCTTCTCAAATGAGGGTGTGGTCTTGGTTGGCTGACCTGCTAATGGCAATAAAATCTCTTTAAATGAGACCATACATGATGAATTGCATTAAAATTCTTTTCCCAGTTTTTTGATGGTGATAATTCAGTGGTTCCTTTGACGTGAAGTCAAAGTCTTCCCAATCATGAGCTGAAATCTTTCTCCTCGATGCAGCCACATCCAGCTTCCTGGAAAAGAGCTACCTGTCATCATTGTCAAACTAGCAATCTACAACATTTTTGCAGAAGTCAAAGCCCACTGCATTTACTCAGTAAACACTTCTTGAGGGTTAGACACCAGGCATTAGGCACACAGAGCAAGCTGGGATGTAGCCCTTGCCTTTAGAGTTCTTTCTAGAAATGGTGACAGCCACATGATAAAATCATGCCAACAAAGCCCTAAAGAGGCTATAAACATGGGGCACCAGAAGTATTATAAGGGATATAGAGTTGGGATTTCTTAGAAGTTCAGGGAAGAATTTAGGGAGGGGGTTGAAATCGGAGAAGGCAATGGCACCCCACTCCAGTACTCTTGCCTGGAAAATCCCATGGACGGAGGAGCCTGGTGGGCTGCAGTCCATGGGGTCGCTAAGAGTCAGACATGACTGAGCGACTTCACTTTCACTTTTCACTTTCATGCATTGGAGAAGAAAATGACAACCCACTCCAGTGTTCTTGCCTGGAGAATCCCAGGGACGGGGGAGCCTGGTGGGCTGCCGTCTATGGGGTCGCACAGAGTCGGACACGACTGAAGCGACTTAGCTGCAGCAGCAACAGCAGCAAGTATTGAAATACAAGTGGGTTTTTACTAGATGGACAAAGGGGAAGGATATTTTGGGTACCAATATACACAAAAGCACAAAGGTGTGGAATAAACCTGGTGTGTTCCATGAACAACACTCATTTTTCCATAGCTTGAGTATCAGGCTAAGATGATATGCCAGCTGACATCAAGACAAACTCTAGCTAATGAAGCCCTCAGATCCCAGGCTAAGGAGTTTGGACTCAGTGGGGATCCACTGAAGGTTTTTAATCTGGGGTTAAGATGAGATAACTATTAAGGAGGGTGTCAGGCCTTGGCTTCCCTGGTGGCTCAGTGATAAAGAATCCACCTGCAATGCAGGAGCTATAGGAGATGCAGGTTCGATCCCTGGGTCGGGAAGCTTCCCTGAGGAGGGTGTGGCAACCCATTCCAGTATTCTTGCCTGGAGAATCACATGGACAGAGGAGCCTGGCAGGCTACAGACCCTGGGGTCACAAAGAGTCGGACATGACTGAAATGAGTTGACACGCATGCGCACGGGCCTTGGGCCACAGAAAGGATGCTAACCACTCACTTCGACAGGACAGGAGAGCATTTCCAAGCTACTCATCATGTTCATTGTATCTAACACCTAAGACTCAAGAGACTGTATCAAAAAATCAAAATTGAGATACACAATTGATTAAGTACCCAAGTGCTAAAGAGATGGCTTTTGAAGTGCTTACGTGCCCCAGAAACAGGCAAAGGTAAAGCATCTTCCTGCTGTTCCCTAATCCAGGAACTTCTCGTGGTAACTGACAAGCATCCAACGCAATCAATCAAAAGTCCAGTGAAAAAGGCTCTGCCCCTGAGATTATGCTGACAACTCAGTCATCTCTAATATCTCTGAGAACACCAGAGACTGTGCCTAGTAGTTTTTATGTTATCAGCTTCTCTGTAAGAAAAGAGCCATTTGCAAAAAAACAGATTTCAGTAATGAAACATTCCTTCCTCTCAAGGAGAATCTTTTACCAAAGATCTCTAAAAGGAAAGTCCCTCTTAATCCAGCACCAAAAGTTTCAGTGCAAATAGAGGGTAGGGTGCCAGTTTAGGCTAAGGCTCGGTATGACACAGTCTTCCACTAAGTGGCTTGCAAGAACTCCACTGAAGTGGCTAATGTTGAATCAGACAGCAGTGTGCTGCTCTGTGGTGTCTGGTGGCCTCTAGTGGAGGCTCAGGTCTCCACCCCTCCCCAATGCCCCACCTCCCCCCACCCCCCACAAACTCAGCTCACCTCCAAGGAGAAGAGCTGGTCAGGTTTAAGAGCATTTTGTCAGCAGTTGTACTAATAGGTGGGGCTCCTTTATTCTGTCAGTAAGTGAGGAGACACAACACTCAAGAGTATGCAATACTGTGTACAGCAGGTAAGAATTGTTTTAGGCCGCAAATTGAGATGAACAAATAAATATGCTGTTCTTTAGTTTTATAGTTCTATCTCAAATCCCACTTCTTCATGGTAAGAGAAACTTCATTTTAGGATAAGCTCAGGCAAAGCAGGATTTTCTTTCTATTTACAGATATTTGTGTTCATGTCCCATTGAGTTGTGTAGAGCTGCTTTGGTCAGGAGGAGGCATCCCATTCTGAACCACCATCACCTCTCCACCAGGTCCTTCCCTGGGATGAAGGTGTGCATGCCCCGGTCCTGGTCACCCACGTCTCTCTGCTCTGGCATTCCTGGGGGTGTCACAGATCCCTGGGTGAGCACCACACTCAGTGGCCCTCACATTTACTGGTCCTCTCTGGTAGGTGAGAGGCCTCCTCTAAGGTGGTAGAGGGCAGATGGGGTGCTGTGGGGTGTCTTTCCATGTTGCCCTGGGGCTTTGGAGGATTGGTGGGGCCACCTTAGATTCTCTTTGATGAGAGACATGCCATGTGCCAAGGTGAATGGGACAAGAAAACTGAGAAGCTTAATATCTTCCTGGGCTTCACCTGTGAAGCAAGATACTGGTCCATTCTATGCTAGGGGCCCCACTCCTGAAGCTGGGGCCTCAGTCACTGGCCAGAATTCAACTACCCAGTTGCCCATGCCCAGGAATCTTCCTCCGGTCCAGATAGGGGGATGAAGCTGGCTTGTCTCCCCAGCCTCTTTCTTCTGATTCACACAGACCCCAAAGCTTTCCCTCGCCTCCATCTCTCAAGACTCTTATTGCTCTCATGAGTTTCAAAAAACCAAGTACTTTATTTTACTTTACAACACTATATTGGTTTTGCCATACATTGACATGAATCCACCACGGGTGTATACAAGCTCCCAATCCTGAAAAAATTAAATAAATACATAAAATAAATAAATAAAATTAAAGCAGAAAAAAAAAAAACCAACAAGTACTGTTGGTTTGACGTTCTCATCTCTTGGAGTGCTAAAGCAAGGTCTATCATTGACTGAATGGGAAAGAACCAAGATCACAGGAATTCACTGAGGGAGAAACACAGCAGTTGCTGTGTCTCATTATTACATGGTCAATATTCAACTTCCCAGGTGGCGCCAGTGGTAAAGAACCCACCTGCCAATGCAGGAGACTTAAGAGACATGGGTTCAATCACTGGGTCAGGAAGATCCTGACTCTGGAGGAGGAAATGGCAACCCACTCCAGTATTCTTGCCTGGTGAATCCCATGGACAGAGGAGCCTGGCAGGCTACAGTCCATAGGGTCGCACAGAGCCAGACACAACTGAAGCGACTTAGCACTCAATATTACACTGTCCTGCTGCATTGGTTTCATCATGAAGCTGAAGAAGTGGGATACTTTGAGCCTGCTTCCTTCCAGGATAGGGCCCGGTCCAGCCTCGTTCCCTCTGTTTCTGTGTGTCTCACTGTGTCTCTCTCTGTCTTGTTGTCTCTCTCACTCCCTCCTAGTGTAGTCCACAAGCTCAGGATTCTTCTGAGGAGATGCACACCTACCACTTTGTGTTCTTCCTATCAGACAGGTGAGGTATGAAGGTGTGAACAGCTGGCCTGAAAATGCCTCTGGTGGAAGGTCAATGAGTCAGTTCAGCTCTGGTCTTCAGATGAAAAGAAAACCTTCTGTTATTCTCTTCTCTTTTATCTAACCTGGGCCAAAGGCAGTCTCCATGTGGTCCACCCTATATCACTAGAAATCTGCAAGTAGATTTAAGCCTCAGAAGTTAGTTCTTACTGAGGACATGAGGGAAGTCTCTGTGTAGAAGTCGACATTTGACCTTGGTCTTGAGGGGTGGGAAGGATCAGGTGAGGGAGGGAATTCCAGGGGGAGGAATCAAGGAACACATGTAGGGAACAAGGGAAAGGAGTAAGTTAAAGATGACCCCAAGTTTCTATTCCTGGGGTAGCAGGCAGATGGTGAAGCTCTGAACACAACTAAGGCTTTTCAATTAGCCTTCATTTTTGGCAGCCATGTGTTATATTTTTCGAATGTATCTTGCCTTCTTAAAAACAGAGATCACCTTTTATTCATTCATTTACTCATGTATCTACCTTGCAACCTTAACGAAAACCAATACACACTGTAATTCCTGAAAATATGCCGTGAAAGATAACCTCCATCCTGTTCACTGACTTTTCTCCATTTAGCAGAATATTGCTCAAATTTCATATTGCTCTATTTTCCTCAAAAAAAATTTTAAGCTCTGCAGATTAGAGAAAATCAATGTTGTTTCTTCACTACTTATTTTAAACTATAAACTGGATGAAATTAATGTATCTTAAATCACTGAGCGACTGAACTGAACTGAACTGAAATCATGGGTATTTGACAATTTAACCTTCAAGATATTATTGCAAACCCTCCAAACATTCTTTTTCAGGGCCCTTGGACTCATTTGCTATTTACCTTGTCAACAAGGTAGTTTTTCCTAACATGAAAAAAGGAACTTCACCTGTTGTAAATAGATCCTAATAAATTATTCGCCTCCACCTGGAAATATAGAAATCTCTAACTGCCAAAGCACGTCCTGATTCTATTTTTTGATAGTCACAAGACATACAAGAGAGAAGCAAATAAAAATGCCCTTTAGTTTTGCTGAAACACTACACTACTCTCAGTTTTTCTCATCATACCAGAAAATTCCATCTGGTTTAGTTGACTGCAGTACAGCTCAGCATGTTGGATTGAGCCACGGCCCCTTCAGAAATCCTCTCCTTCCATCTTCCACTCCCACGACCACCACCCCCATCCCCAATAGAATAAATGCTCATTACTCGAGAGATAGGGGCTGGTTTCTTGCAGGAAACAGCCCTGTTTTATTCTCCTGATCCTGCCTCTCTATTGCACATGCCATCAATCAAATCAAATATAAGAGTATCAAGAACTAGCACATATTCTGTGCAGAGTAATTACAGAGAATGTAGTTGAAGAGCACAGTGATTTCTGGAGACTCTTGAATTCCTAGCCCATGGACAGCTGAAGAAACTATTTGCAAGCATGCACCTGACTCTGCTTGTTTTCTTGAGAGTATCTGAAAAACTCTTGGCATCCTCAGAAAGTATTAAAAAAAATCACCTTCCTCAACACAGAATGTTTGCCTGCACAGAGGTTTAAAACCCAACCCTCAATTTTCTTCTGCAAGGTTTCTTTGTCTTCGCTCATTCTCACTCAGTCTTTTCTTTCCTGAGAATCAGAGAGAAATACCACACAAGTCTCATCATCTTTAAAACCAGATGACACAATTCCTCTCAGAAATTCTCCATGGTTTTTTGGTTTGCATTAACCCATTCATCTCGAATTGAGAGAGAACTGTTTTCCCTTGAATATCTTGAAGCCAGTCTTGCCCATTCCTATTCCAGAGTCAGTGATGCCTATGGCTTCACTTCAAGATCAGGGAGGACCAGAGGGGTCAGAGGCATCAGCTCCCAGGCCAGCTATGTTTCCTTAGCATTTTTATCACCTCTGGATTCAACTTAGACCAACAGCTGTTTTAGAGCTGTAGGAGATCTGAGCACCATGGAACCCTAAACTGAGAGGCTCCACCCACTCTGAGGAATTCTCTCAGACCCAGAAAGCTCAGACAGAAGAGGGGTGTTGGGCAGATGGCGCCCCTGCACTGAATCAGTTCTCTCGCAGTCTCATTTGACCCCAGGAGAAGGCAATGGCACCCCACTCCAGTACTCTTGCCTGGAAAATCCCATGGATGGAGGAGCCTGGTAGGCTGCAGTCCATGGGGTCGCGAAGAGTCGGACACAACTGAGAGACAAAATGGCAACCCACTCCAGTGTTCTTGCCTGGAGAATCCCAGGGACGGGGAAGCCTGGTGGGCTGCTGTCTATGGGATCGCACAGAGTCGGACGCGACTGAAGCGACTTAGCAGCAGCAGCAGCAGCAACTGTGATTTCAGGCTTCCCTAGTCCTCAGACAGTAAAGCATCTGCCTGCAATGCAGGACACCTGGGTTTGATCCCTGGGTAAGGAAGATCCCCTGGAGAAGGAAATGGCAACCCACTCCAGTATTCTTGCCAGGAGAATCCCACGCACAGAGGAGCCTGGTAGGCTAAAGTCCAGGGGCTCGCAAAGAGTCGGACGCAACTAAGCGCCTAACACACTGTGATTTCTGGCTGCCTCAATCCCAATGCATTTCTTCCATTTCCCTGCAGCCTACCATCTCTAGCTTCACATGCTAGCTGTCTAGCCTTACTGGCTCTCTACTTTTCTGCTCCATTTCCTAGATTCCACTCAGCATTTTGCTATGGATTCATCCTCTTGGTGGACACCTAACCTGCCAGTGAGCCCATTTTGGTTCATTCATCCTTAATCTAAGGAAGCCCAGCTTTATGATCTAGTTTTTTGAAAATCTAACCCCTTTGATGCATAAATGGGAAAACTGAGGTCTAAGGTCACATTGATTACCAAGTAAGATGTGAACCCAGCATCCTGGCTCCAAGTGTGGACTCACACATTTGTGGGCTCATTCTTCTTCATGCATTTTAGATAGAATAAATCAATAAAATCACCACTTCATCTTAGTTTGATTTCAATTACTGGTAATCACAGTCATCTCCCCAGCCTCTAAACTCTGGGCCTTTTTTTTTTTTTTTTAATAACATTAACAAGGTCAGAATGTACCCTTCTCTTTCCCTACCAAGTTGCCTAGAACTCAGATCTGATAGCTAGGACACCCTGAGGATGAGAACCCCACCCCAGAAACAGCAGAGTGATCACCTGGAGGGAGTCTGATCCCTTCAAGGCATTCCCTGCCTCCAGACTTCTTTCATGGAAGAGGAAAAATTAAAAGGACATATATTTCTGGATTTTACACTAAATGCGACAGACGCAGTCCCAGCTAGCACATGGCGCCCACACTGAAGAATGGGACGGCAGAGAGATCAAAGGCACCTAGGTCTCTGATGCTGTTATGAAGCTGCCATGTACCCTGGTCTTAACTTCACTCCAGAGAAAAATAAAACTTTACATTATTTAGGGATTCATGGAGGAGGTAGGGATTGAGCTGGAGTTTCCACAGGAGGAGAAGCTCCTCCACTGGGACTGTACCTGAGCAACTGGGAATTCTCCTTTCCTTCTGGAGGGTTGGGCTGTCACCGTCAAGGTGGTATGGTTCACCTGCCTTCCTGCTCCCACAGGGGGGCCAATTGCTTGAGCTGCCATCCAACACCAGTTTCCTCAAAGACCTCTGAAAATGCCCCCAGCTCTCAAGCCCTAAGCCCGAGTTTGATCCAGTGGTTTTTCTGGTGCTTTGTGTGAGAAAGGATAGGGGAGGACCCAGGGGGAAAGCACAAATCCTGGGTTTAGCGTAGTCATTTACTGGAACCATTAAAGCAAAACACAAACACAATTCAGGCTTCATTCTCCCAACTTCTAACCCAGCGCTGGGCCTTTCCAGTGTTTACTGTTCAGGCATCTGTGAGTATCTTTGTGAAACTAGTTAAAACCTTTTATGAGACCCTAAACATCTAGTTACACTAAACTCCCCCCACATGAATTAGGACTTGAGTCAACAAAAGGCAGACTCCTCAAGGAGGGAGGGCAATTGTGCTCTGTTAAATGGTGCATGTAACAGGGCCAGCCCACAAATTTTTTCCTTCCCATCCCTGGGCAAGCAGGCAGCCCCGAAGCCCATATAATGGACTCTTTATGTGGTACTTGGTTAGAAAAACGTATTGACAAAGAATCACAGACGAATCATAGCCGTGACCTTTAGTGCTCAAACAAGATTTTCCTTGGGAGTGATTTAATTACCCATGCAGCGTGCTGGCTGCACACACGAGCAGCCTTTCTGCTTTTCCAAAGGCCACGATGGCCAGGCCAGTCTGGTTTGCCTTCCCTGTGAATGTTCAGGCAAGCGCGGCTCCTATAACGAGGCTCCACTGTGCCGTACAAGGATAAACGGAGCATGGCATCCAGCTGGACTCAGCGAGCTTGAAAGATTGCTTCCTGAGCACGTGCTGCCCAAGCCGAACTTGGATCTGATAGATGCCTCTGGCCTAGACTCGATATTCAGATGCCTGGCAGTGATGATCTTGCCAGGCCTCGTGTGCCCGCAGCAACAGGGCTGGACTCTGATAGCCAGGCATAAAAGCCAGGACCTGGGGCTACAGTGTGAGGCCAAATATGTTTGTGTTCACCCTTGTCAATCCCTAGTGCTCCTCCCCACTTATCAGTCCCTTAGGCCTTTCTTTCACCTAAGGTCTCTTGGTCCCTTTATTTCTCTGAGCTCAAGGAAAACAAACCAGAAACAAAAGGCCACATACTGTAGGATTCCATTTACATGAGATATCCAGAGCAGGCAAATCCACAGCAACAGAAAGCAGGGTATTGTTTGCCAGGGGCTGGAGGGAAGGGAGAAAGAAGTGATGCTTCACCAGCACAGAGCTTCCCTTTGAAGTGATGAAAAAGCTCTGGAACTAGATAATGGTGATGGTCGCCCATCACTGTGAAGGTACTAAATGCCACAGAATGGTGCACTTTAAGAAGGGGGTTAGAGTGTAGTTTATGTTATGCATATTTTACCACAATTTTTTAATGCGACCAAAGAATTGTACTGAAGGAAGGGAAAAGATGGCTATCCACAATCCCAAGGCCCCAGAAGACAGACCTAGGACTAGTTTCCTGCAGGCAGATTTCAGCTCATCATATAAGTCGTAGGGGCAGGGTTGGGGGCACAGTACCATTGAGAACAGGCCTACAGTGAGCCAGGCACCCCTCAGTCCTCATTTCCTTAAAGCCCACGACACAGTGGGGCATTTTATTAGCCTTATTTTATGGCAGAGGGAAGATTCCAGAGGAACTTCTGGGTGCAAGCTTCATGTTCTAACTTACAAAGTCATGTAAATTGTACATGTTCACTCTATCATCATATATGTGATTTGTCCTTAAATATGAAAATGAGTTTTTGTCCAAATCTTCTAGTGACAGTTTCCTTCTGGGAAGATGGTCCTGGTTTATCCTAGAGCTCCCATCCCTCTTCACATACCTCACGGCTCTGAGTACTATAGTTTGAGAAGCTGGCACCAAACTGGTTGCTTTTCAAAAGGAAAAGAGGGGAGCAAGAGGAGGGAAGAAGGGTTCTCTAACTTGAGTGTTCATACATGGGAAGGGATGCTGCAAGAACCCACACACGGGAAGGGATGAGGTTGGACCTCAACGACTAACTCTATTTAGTCACAGGCCCATTTTAAGAATCTAATGGAAGCTATTAACAATCTTCTTTATCAAAAATTGCCCAGACTTATAAAATATACATATATTTTAGCAGGTCTGTAAGTTCCCTGAAGTCTAGAATTTTAAATTAAGTATCCCTGGACTACGTGGTCTTAGGCAGAAAATGAAACATACCTGAGGATTCCTTTCATCCGAAGAGTCTATGATCTTGTCCTGAACTGTTTCAGTCCATCATCAGCATTATCAAAATGTACCCAGTCTGTGGCCCCTACCATGCTGCTGCTGCTGCTGCTAAGTCGCTTCAGTCATGTCCAACTCTGTGCAACCCCGGAGATGGCAGCCCACCAGGCTCCCCTGTCCCTGGGATTCTTCAAGCAAGAACACTGGAGTGAGTTGCCATTTCCTTCTCCAAAGCATGAAAGTGAAAAGTGAAAGTGAAGTTGCTCAGTCATGTTCGACTCTTCATGACCCCATGGACTACAGCCCACCAGGCTCCTCTGACCATGGGATTTTCCAGGCAAGGGTACTAGAGTGGGTTCTCCAGTACTTCTCCGCCATTGCCTTCTCTGCTTTTTATTCTGCTGCTGATGCTGCTAAGTCTCTTCAGTTGTGTCTGACTCTGTGCGACCCCATAGACAGCAGCCCACCAGGCTCCCCCGTCTCTGGGATTCTCCAAGCAAGAACACTGGAATGGGTTGCCATCTCCTTCTACCATGCTGAGTGACTCAATTTATAGCTGATGCTGTCAACAAATTCAAGAGGATATGATAACGAGTTGCTATATGCCCTTCCCCTCTCCTAGATGACAGTCGGATTTTGCTTCTTTTATGGATGTTGTGACTTCAGCTGTTTATGGAAATATGAAAAGCAAGAGGCTCTTGTAATTTCTTCTTGAATCTTTCTGGTTGGGTCTTTATTTGCCTGATATGTACATATAACCAGACCCAGTGTCCAGCTAAAAGGCACTTACAGCTGAGCAACTCAATAAAGCCTGACAGTAGAGTTACAGAAGTCACATCCAAGAGTTGACTTTGCAATTGCCTGCTTCTCTTGGGAGAGCCTAGTGACATTGACTTGAATGATTTTAAATAATGACTGAAGCTGGATAGGGAAAGAAATTTCACAGGCTTCAAGCAAGTAGAAGGATTACCAAACTGACAGCCCAGAAAATTCTGCCCAGCACTGTCCCTGACTCAGCTGATTCGGTAGGACAAGGCACTCTTCCTTTATAATCCTTACTTATCTATACTTACCTCCTCTTCTCATCTAGAATACAATCTACTCAGGGTAAGCATATTTAGTCATGAACATTGGTAACGAGGGACAGAAATCAAACACGAACTAGAAATGAATATACTGGCTGTATTATGACAGCAATGAGACACCTCATAGGATAGAAGTAGCACTCTGGCTTCAGAAAGGAATCCAGAACTGCAGTCTGGAGGCTCCCGAAGAAACAGCCCTCTTCCAGCTAAACGGAGGATTGGCAGCGTTGTGGAAGGGGTCAGCAGCAGCAGTGAAGACAAAAGAATAAGCACTGAGTTTCATGACAAAGTTGCAGGGCCAGAACCTTGGCCAAAGGAAGCCAGAGCAAGGGCAATCAGAAAAGAGTAATGCCAGCTAACTTCAGGAGGAGAGGAACTGTCAGGTCACCATCATATACAAATGAAGATGGGTACATCATAAACAAGATGAAAATGACAAAGAGGATGAGGGAGTGGACCCGGAGATGATGATTTGAATTGATTCATATCAGTCTCAGATGGACCAACCCATGAGCAGCAACAATGTCACCCATACTTGCCAGTTACCATCTTTTGTCTCAGACCCAAAGACAACAAAAGAGAGCTCAGTGATCAAGATGTTAACTGACAAACTCAGGAAGACCTAGTATGAATTATAGTGTTTCTAAAATTCAATCTAGACTATGATTAAAATATATATATATATTGTTACCCAACATCTCCCCTCTGACAAAAATAGTTTAACAAAGGTGTTTAAAAGTTATCTGAATTATTCAGAGTAATTACTCAGAGTAATCCAATCAATCACAGGAGACACTGTGAGTTGCCTCTTTTTTCCTTGTTGATAAGTCTTGATTTTGTTCAACATTTGTCTTTCTATGTGCTTGGCTCAGAAGTTAAAGTGTCTGCCTGCAATGCGGGAGACCCAGGTTCGATCCCTGGGTTGGGAAGATCCTCTGGAGAAGGAAATGGCAGCCCACTCCAGTATTCTTGCCTGGAGAATCCCATGGATGGAGGAGCCTGGTAGGCTACAGTCCACAGGGTCACAAAGAGTCGGACATGATTGAGCGACTTCACTTTCACTTTCAGGGAAAGGAAAGAACCATAGAGGGTTTAACACAACTTTGATCATTCTAGTCCCCCTTGACATGTGTCTCAATCCTGGTCTCTAGGAAGGGGCTTCAGAAAGAGTTTCCCCTTGCTAATAAAGAGAATCACTAGAGGACAGTCCCTCCATCACCTACGTGTGTGTCTACATGAGATGCCTGGAACTGAGGCAGCTGTCTGGTAAACAAGAGAACAGAAGCTTGAGAACCAAGTTAATATGCTGAGCACAGCCTGCTAAAAGATGGCAAGACCCTGGTTCCTGAATGGGATTTGTGAGACCAGAGAATCATTCTGGAATTGTTTGTGTATTGATAATATAATCATATTCTTATTCACTTTTTTATAATTATAATCATTCTAATTAATAAGGAACAAAATATTGAACCAGATTTCTGGCATATTCTCTTTCCTCCTTATAATTATTCTCTGTATAGTAGTCAAAATACTCCTTTTAAAACTCAAATTAAATACTGTCATCCTCTTGTTTAAAATTCTCCAAACATATCCCTCAACTCCCAGAACAAAATCTCATCTCCTGGCCAAGGACTGTAAACCTCACATAGTTTCCAGTCTCATCTGTCTCTACTTTCTCCTTCTTCTGTTCTTTCTACCATCACTTTTTTATTGTTTGTTTGTTTTTAAAACACTGAGCTTTTCCTCATCAGGGGTTTTCTTCTGGCTGTTTCTTCTCTTGAATTTCTTGCTCTTCAAATCTCCACATGGCCTGGTCTTTCTTGGCCTTTGGACATTAGCCCAAGTACCACCTCCTCAGTCAAGCTGGTCCTGACCACTCAGACAACATAAGCTGTCCTCCTTACTTGGAGTCAGACTTTATCACATCATCTCCTACTGTATTTCCTTCAAAGAACTTATTATCATTTGCTGTTCTTACAATTATTATTTGCTTAATAATCTGTTGTCTATTTTTTCACCCTGGTGTTTAAAGCTTGCTCCTTGGAAGAAAAGATATAACAGACCTAGGCAGTGTATTAAAAAGCAGAGAGCACTTTGCCAACAAAGGTCCTTATAGTCAATGCTATGGTTTTTTCCAGTAGTCATGTACAGATGTGAGATTTGGACTCTAAAGAAGCCTGAGCACCAAAGAATTGATGCTTTCAAACTGTAGTGCTAAAGAAGACTCTTGAGAGTCCCTTGGACAACAAGGAGGTCAAACTAGTCAATCCTAAAGGAAATCAATCCTGAATATTCATTGGAAGGACTGATGCTGAAGCTGAAGCTCCAAACTTTGGCCACCTGATGTGAAGAGCTGACTCACTGGTAAAGACTCTGATGCTGGGAAAGATTGAAGACATGAGGAGAAGGGGATGACAAAGGATGAGATGGCTGGATGGCATCATTGACTCAGTGGACATGAGGCTGAGCAAACCTCTGGGAGATGAAGGACATGGAAGAACATGGAAGCCTGGCATGCTTCAATCCATGGGGTTGCAAAGAGTTGAACACGACTGAGCGACTAAAGAGAAACAGTGTGTAAAGACCAAGACAGCAAGGACTTCTCTGTCTTGTTCATCATAATCGCCCCCTCCCTTAGAAACTAAAATATTATAAATTTTTGATAATAACAATAATTGTTGGGCTGAAATGGGGTGAATTTAACTCAGATGACCATTATATCTACTACTGTGGGCAAGAATCCCTTAGAAGAAATGGAGTAGCCATCATAACCAACAAAAGAGTCCAAAGTACAGTACTTGGACACAGTCTCAAAAATGATAGAATGATCTCTGTTTGTCTCCAAGGCAAACCAATCAATATCACAGTAATCCAAGTCTATGCCCTGACCAATAATGCTGAAGAAGCTGAAGTTGAATGGTTCTATGAAGACCTACAAGACCTTCTAGAACTAACACCCCCAAAAGATCTCCTTTTCATTATAAGGGACTGGAATGCAAAAGTAGGAAGTCAAGAAACACTTGGAGTAACAGGCAAATTTGACCTTGGAATGTGGAATGAAGCAGGGCAAAGACTAATAGAGTTTTGCCAAGAAAATGCACTGGTCATAGCAAACACCCTCTTCCAACAACACAAGAGAAGACTCTACACATGGACATCACCAGATGGTCAACACCGAAAGCAGATTGATTATATTCTTTGCAGTTAAAGATGGAAAAGCTCTATACAGTCAGCAAAAACAAGACCAGGAGCTGACTGTGGCTCAGATCATGAACTCTTTATTGCCAAATTCAAATTTAAACTGAAGAAAGTAGGGAAAACCACTAGGCCATTCAGGTATGACTTAAATAAAATCCTTTATGATAATACAGTGGAAGTGACAAATAGATTCAAGGGATTAGATCTGATAGACAGAGTGCCTGAAGTACTATGGACGAGGTTCACGACATTGTACAGGAGACAGGGATCAAGACCATCCCCAAGGAAAAGAAATGCAAAAAAGCAAAATGGCTGTCTGAGGAGCCCTTACAAATAGCTGTGAAAAGAAGAGAAGCAAAAAGCAAAGGAGAAAAGGAACGATATAAGCATCTGAATGCAGAGTTCCAAAGAATACCAAGGAGAGATAAGAAAGCCTTCCTCAGTGATCAATGCAAAGAAATAAAGAACAATAGAATGGGAAAGATTTTAGATCTCTTCAAGAAAATTAGAGACACCAAGGGAACATTTCATGCAAAGATGGGCACAATAAAGGACAGAAATGGTATGAACCTAACAGAAGTAGAAGATATTAAGAAGAGGTGGCAAGAATACACAGAAGAACTATACAAAAAAGATCTTCAAGACCCAGATAATCACAATGGTGTGATCAGTCACCTAGAGCCAGACATCCTGGAATGCAAAGTCAAGTGGGCCTTAGGAAGTATCACTACAAACAAATCTAGTGGAGGTGATGGAATTCCAGTAGAGCTATTTCAAATCCTGAAAGATGATGCTGTGAAAGTGTTGCACTCAATATGTGAGCAAATATGGAAAACTCAGCAGTGGCCACAGAACTAGACAAGGTCAGTTTTCATTCCAATCCATAAGAAAGGCAATGCCAAAGAACGCTCAAATTACCACACAATTGTACTCATCTCACACACTAGTAAAGTAATGCTCAAAATTTTCCAAGCCAGGCTTCAGCAATACATGAACTGTGAATTTCCCAGATGTTCAAGCTGGATTTAGAAGAGGCAAAGGAACCAGAGATCAAATTGCCAACATCCGGTGAATCATCAAAAAAGCAAGAGAGTTCCAGAAAAACATCTATTTCTGCTTTATTCACTACATCAAAGCCTTTGACTGTGTGGATCACAACAAACTGTGGAAAATTCTGAAAGAGATGGGCATACCAGACCACCTGACCTGCCTCTTGAGATATCTGTATGCAGGTCAGGAAGCAACAGTTAGAACTGGACATGAAACAACAGACTGGTTCCAAAAAATAGGGAAAGGAATAAGTCAAGGCTGTATATTGTCACCCTGCTTATTTAACTTATAAGCAGAGTACATCATGAGAAATGCTGGGCTGGAGGAAGCACAAGCTGGAATCAAGATTGCTGGGAGAAATATCAATAACTTCAGATATGCAAATGATACCACTCAAATGGAAGAAAGCAAAGAAGGAACTAAAGAGCTTCTTGATGAGAGTGAAAGAGGAGAATGAAAAAGGTGGCTTAAAACTCGACATTCAAAAAACTAAGATCATGACATCTACTCCCATCAGTCCATGGCAAATAGATAGGGAAAAAGTGGAAACAGTGACAGATTTTATCTTCTTGGGCTCCAAAATCACTGCAGATGGTGACTGTGGCCATGAAATTAAAAGATGCTTGCTCCTTGGAAAAGAAGCTATTACAAATCTAGACAGTGTATAAAAAGCAGACACATCACTTTGCCAACAAAGGTCTATGTAATCAAAGCCATTTTTTTTCCAGTGGTCATGTATGGATGTGAGAGTTGGACTATAAAGAACGCTGAGTGATGAAGAATTCATGCTTTTGAACTGTGGTGTTGGAGAAGACTCTTGAGAGTCCCTTGGACTGCAAGGAGATCCAACCAGTCCATCCTAAAGGAAATCAGTCCTGAAGACTCATTGGAAGAACTGATACTGAAACTGAAACTTCAATACTTTGGCCACCTGATGCAAAGAATTAACTCATTTGAAAAGACCCTGATGCTGGGAAAGATTGAAGGTGGGAGGAGAAGGGGATGACAGAGGATGAGATGGTTGGGTGGCATCACTGACTCAATGGACATGAGTTTGAGTAAAATCCGGCAGTTGGTGATGGACAGGGAGGCCTGGCGTTCTGCAGTCCATGGAATCACAAAGAGTTGGACATGCCTGTGAGACTGAACTGAACTGAAGTAACTGTTGAGAGGGAAAAAGGAAGGAAGGACAAATGCTACAAGAACCAGAACCTCAGGGATTCAACAATGCTAAAATTACTTGTCTCACTCTTTTCAGCTTAGTGTCTCTCTGCATTGCAAAAAAAACATGGTAGCAGCAGCCCTGGAGTCACTTCCTCCCAGCTTATCTTCTCCAACAGAAAGATATTCTCTTCCCCAATGTCTGTTTACCATCCCAGGAAAGAATTACTGTATCAGAACTAGTCCTTGTCTACATAACCAGAGTAACGGAAGAATAAATTGGAGGTTTAGGTGCTTTTGTAGCTTCATCATGGGGAAGGAAGGACAGCAGAAATTAGCTGTCCATTTTGATGTGAAAGCATCCCTTGCTAGCCACCGGGCAAAGGTAATTACTTTCCACTACTCCATGCTGTGCTCCACTGTCTATTCAAAGTCCTTTCCACCCCAGACATCAGGAAAGGGGGGCTGCTTCTAACATAAAGGCAGCCTCTATCTCCTCTATTCAGACAATGATTCAACCACATGAGCGGCCACCATGTCCCCCCGACACACACACAGTCAGACCAGCTCTATAATGGCACAACAGAGGAAGATCCACTTTGGTGAGGAGAGGTCTGTCATCTATGCTGCCACATAAATGGACAGTAAAGTTACAAGGGGAAAATTACGTCTTTGGCTCCAAATTGCTCTTTGTTGGTACATTTTTGAGGGATGATTATATTCATGGGGTTCCTGTCCCCTAAGAGGTTTGTTTACAAAAATATTGAGCATGCATTTCACATCAACATAAATAATTTCCCCCATATCTTTGTCCTCCAAATTTTGCAGTTAATTAAACTAATTTGTCTGTTTTTGTGAGTTGGAAACTCTTACTGTCATCCTTTCCAATCACTACTTATTTAAATTTCATCCTTGGCCAGTTTCATGATAATGTTTATCTGCTCCAAAGGATTTGAAATGAGAGTAACACACAGGGATTCCATTTAAATTCTTTCTTGAAGCTGAAAAAAGCCAAGAATCAACTGGCCAGTTAGATAACACAATTTCCCTTGTAGGATATTTGCTTAAGATAGCTGGGAGGCAATTTAATTCCAGAGTTGCTTATTTACAGGTTTCTGTGAGGGGTTCCCTGCAGTTAATAGTGAACTGGGTAGAAAGATTCTAAAGAAGCATTCTTTGAGAATGTTCTCAAAACAGGTTAAATAAGTTTGCTTGTTTTTTAAGAAAATGAAAATCTATACAATTTTCTGTCAACATTCCACTTTGACCAGTTTCCAACTGAAAAAATAAATTTCTAAGACCACTTAGACTCATTGTTTGGCATTACATTAATCTATTTAGAAAGAAATGACTTCTTGACTCCTTTAAAGTGTTAGCTTCACGCCCTCATCAACTCTATGTTTACCCTACACAGCCTTGGATTGCCATGGAGAGCAGAAGAGAACCAACCATAAGACCCTAAGGAAAGGAAGATAATTGCTATGTTATGTTTTGGTTTGTCCTGTCAGTACCCTGGCCATGCCTCCACAGCAGGGTGCAGCCCCTGCCTACCTCTCCTGTTCAGCTTCCTTAAGCCTCTTTTCTCAATAGCTTCCAACTACCCAACCACCCAACTCACCCAAGTTCATGAAACTTCCCCACCCAAACCTCCCCTTTCCAGCTTCACTGACATTTCTCAGTTTCTCAAATGGATCTCCTTTTCTCCTCCCACTCTTCACCAGGCCAACTCTAGCTCATCCTTAAAGTCTCAATCCAAAACCACTTTTCTGGGGCCACCCTTCCCTGCACTGGCCCTCCAGTCTACACTAGCTTCTACATCAGGTTCCACTGTACTTGAATACAGAGCACTCACTTCTTCTTTCTGCCACTTAGCATTGTTATGATTGAATAGTTATCTGTATAATGTCTGCTCAAATAAACCCTCCTTCCTCACTAGATTGTAAGCTGCATAAGTGGCAGGAACTGGGTTGATAATGTTCAATACTGAATTCCAACTCTAGGCACAGTGGTTGGCACATAGAGAGTGTTAAATAAATACTTGTGACAATAGAAAGCTGAAAGGTGTCTGGTAATTCTCTTAAATTCTAGGATCCTTTCCACATCAAGGAGTATGTGCTGTTCTGTGCTTAGCCATTCAGTCGTGTCCGACTCCTTGTGACCCCACGGACTTGGAGTGGGTTCCCATTTCTTTCTCCAGGGGATCTTCCCGCCCCAGGGGTGAATCCACATCTCTTGCATCTCCTGCACTGGCCTGAGCCACCTGGGAAGCCCTACAGACCTCCCTACCAGAGGCCTGTTCCTCGGATTCTTAGTAATAACCTTCACCGATGGCTACCTGTGGCTTTAGCCAGAAACTATGGTCCCCTCTCTGCACCATTACTCCCGCTCCACTGTTATCTTGGGTCCCTTCTCAGCTGTGCATGATTTCACACTCATTTATGTGTCTACTAAGCCATTATCCCCATTTCATGTTCTGAAAAGAATTGCACTTTTAATAAATTATAATGATTGGCTTCAATTAAGTTTGAGGATAGACCTCACTTTTTGTTTCCCAAAAGCCATCTCTGTTCCCACCTCCTGGAGTAAAAGGGAACACAATATTCTATCGCAGCCAAAAATAATTCACCCCAAAAGAAAACATCACAGAAAAACAGACAGCATTCAGTGCTGCAGAGATGAGCTCAGTGCAGCCTTGGGATGGGGTGGGCTGCAGACAGGAATGCAGAATTCAATGCCTTCCTGGTGTTGTTGTTCAGTCGCTAAGTTATGTCCAACACTTTGTGACCTCATGGACTGCAGCACGCCAGGCTTCCCTGTCCTTCACTATCTCCTGGAGTTTGTTCTAACTAATGTCCATTGAGTCAGCGATGCCATCCAACCATCTCATCCTTTGTCACCCTCTTCTCTTCCTGCCCTCAATCTTTCCCAGCATCATGGTCTTTTCCAATGAGTCAGCTCTTTACATCAGGGGACAAAGTATTGGAGCTCCAGCATCAGTCCTTTCAATGACTATTCAGGGTTTATTTCCTTTAGGATTGACTGATTTGATCTCCTTCCTATTCAAGGGATTCAAAAGAGTCTTCTCTAGCACCACAGTTTGAAAGCATCAATTGTTCACCACTCTGCCTTCCTATGGTCCAATTCTCAAAACCACACATGACTACTGGAAAAAATGTGGCTTTGATTACATAGACCTTTGTTGGCAAAGTGATGTGTCTGCTTTTTATACACTGTCTAGATTTGTAATAGCTTCTCTTCCAAGGAGCAAGCATCTTTTAATTTCATGGCCACAGTCACCATCTGCAGTGATTTTGGAGCCCAAGAAGATAAAATCTGTCACTGTTTCCACTTTTTCCCTATCTATTTGCCATGGACTGATGGGACTGGATGTTATGATCTTGGTTTTTTAAATGTTGAGTTTTAAGCCACCTTTTTCATTCTCCTCTTTCACTCTCATCAAGAAGCTCTTTAGTTCCTTCTTTGCTTCCTTCCATTTGAGTGGTATCATTTGCATATCTGAAGTTATTGATATTTCTCCCAGCAATCTTGATTCCAGCTTGTGATTCATCCAGCCTGGCATTTCACATGATGCACTCTGCATGAAGTTAAATAAACAGGGTGACAATATATACCCTTAGTGCATTCTGTTGTCAATTTTGAACCAGTCCATTGTTCCATGTCCAGTTCTGTTGCTTCTTAATCTGCATACAGGTTTCTCAGGGGACAGGTAAGGTGGTCTGATATTAAGAATCTCTTTAAGAATTTTTCAGTTTGTTGTGATCCACACAGTTAAGTTATGACCAACCTAGATAGCATATTCAAAAGCAGAGACATTACTTTGCCGACTAAGGTCCGTCTAGTCAAGGCTATGGTTTTTCCTGTGGTCACATACGGATGTGAGAGTTGGACTGTGAAGAAGGCTGAGCACTGAAGAATTGACGCTTTTGAACTGTCGTTTTGGAGAAGACTTGAGAGTCCCTTGGACTGCAAGGAGATCCAACCAGTCCATTCTGAAGGAGATCAACCCTGGGATTTCTTTGGAAGGAATGATGTTAAAGCTGAAACTCCAGTACTTTGGCCACCTCATGAGAAGAGTTGACTCACTGGAAAAGACTCTGATGCTGGGAGGGATTGGGGGCAGGAGGAGAAGGGGACGTCAGAGGATGAGATGGCTGGATGGCATCACGGACTCGATGGACATGAGTCTGAGTGAACTCCGGGAGTTGGTGATGGACAGGGAGGCCTGGCGTGCTGCGATTCATGGGGTCACAAAAAGTCGGACACGACTGAGCAACTGAACTGAACTGAACATAGTTAAAGGCTTTAGTGTAGTCAATGAAGCAGAAGTAGATGTTTTTCTGGAATTCCTTTGCTTTTTCTATGATCCAATGGATGTTGGCAATTTGATCTGGTTCCTCTGCCTTTTCTAAATCCAGCTGTACATCTGAAAATTCTCGGTTGACATATTGTTGAAGCCTAGCTTGAAGGATTTTGATCATTACCTTACTAGCATGTGAAATGAGCACAACTGTTTGGCAGTTGGAATATTCTTTGGCATTGCCCTTCTTGGGATTGGAATGAAAACATTTCCAGTCCTGTGGCCACTGCTGAGTTTTCCCAATTTGCTGGCATATTGAGTGCAGCCCTTTAACAGCATCATCTTTTGGGATTTGAAATAGCTCAGCTGGAATTTTATCATTTCCACTAACTTTGTTCATAGTGATGCTTCCTAAGGCCCACTTGACTTCACACTCCAGGATGTCTGGCTCAAGATGAGTGACCACACCATTGTGGCTAACCAGGTCATTAAGACCTTTTTTGTACAGTTCTTCTGTGTATTCTTACCACCTCTTCTTAATCTCTTCTGCATCTGTTATGTCCTTGCTGTTTCTGTCCTTTATTGAGCCCATCATTGCATGAAATATTCCCCTGGTATCTCAAATTTTCTTGAAGAAATATCTAGTCTTTCCCATTCTATTGTTTTTCTCTGTCTCTCCTTGCTATTCTCTGGAACTCTGCATTCAGTTGGGTATATCTTTCCCTCCTGGTGAAGCGTGTACCACGGCCAGAGGAGAGACCTTCTCTGACTGCTCCCAGCCCCTCCAGCCTGTGGCCCTAAGATTCTTCAGTTTTTACTTCTTTGCATTTGGGGTTTGTTGGGTATATCTATTCTCTGAAAATTCTACCCAAGGAGCAAGGTAAGTCTGCTGAAGTGTCCAAGGCCAGTTATTTAGGAGAAGACACACGGACCTCCATCCTGTACTCCAGAGTGAGAGCAGTTGAAGTGGAGGTCAGTTCTGCTCTGGCTGCTCTCTGGGACCTGATGGAGAACTGGGCTCAGAGGCACCAGAGGCCTTCCAGGAGAGAGACTCCCACTATGTTAAAAAATTGAAAAAAAAAAATCCCTAAACAAGCTTACCAAAACTGTGACAAATACTAAATATTTGTATTAGACTGACTCTGTAAATATAGCAGGTAATACAATCATGGATTTAAAAGATAGATGCTGAGTTTCCATTTCTGGTAATGAATGGCTAAGGAGCTTCTATTAGGCCAACACACCCTAAAGTATTAGCATAGCCAGAAGCAGACAGAAATTAGAGGATTTTTGACACTTGGAAGAAGGTATTGGGCCTAAATGAGGTCTGTGCTTTCCACAGTCTTCTCCTGGCCTCAGTAAGCACCATGTAGGATGCTGAATTGGGGGCTACTATCTAGAAAGTGAAGAGGCATCAAGTGGGAAGACATTAAGGTTGAAGGGGACTCAGGCTAGATCCTGAGTCATCTTAATACTCATTCATTCACTTGTCTGGCTCCTGGACTGGGAGAACTTGAAAGCTAGGACCGTCCCAATACATACACAAGTCTTGGCTTTCTCATAGCATTAAGGTTTCAGGGCAATTTGCCGTATTACATGAAGACTTAGATTCCAAACATAAAACTAACAGCTAACAAGGCAGATGCTGCATTGCTTTTTCAAAACCTATCTCAAAACTCACACTGCATTTCTTGTACTGCACTGTGTTAGTTACAAGTGAATCATAAGCTCTCCCCACCCCAAATTCAAGGGGAGGGAAATTCTACTTCACTCATGATAGACTGTAATAAAGTTCTAGAAGAGCAGGTGGGATAAGATACATTGTTATGATCATCTTTGAAAAACACAGTCTGTCACAAAAATCAATGACCTAAGATTTAATCAAAAGAGGTTGAAAAAGAAAAGTAAACTCAACCCAAAGTAAGTAGAAGGAAGAAAATAAGACAGAGAAGAGTAGAAGTAAATAAAAAGAAACAAATAAGTTAAACCAAAACATAACTGTTTGGAAAACCTTAACAAAATTGATAAATTCCTAACCTGACTGATTAAGAGAAAACACACATTACCTTCAGGAATGAAGGTAAAGGAAAGGAGATCATTACTGACCCTACAAACATTAAAAGAACAAAAAAAGGGACATTATAAACAATGTAAAGAAAATTTTTTTACAACTTAGATGAAAGTGAAAATTCCTCAAGAAATAAAACTTACAAAAATGATGCAGAATGGGGACTTCCCTGGTGATCCAGTGGTTAGGACCCTGTGCTTCCACTGCAGGGGGCACAGGTTCAGTCCCTGGTTGGGACTGATGCCATGTGGTGCAGCAAGAAAAAAAAAAAAAGGCAAAATGAATAGGAATATGAATAATCTCATTTCTATCCATTTATAAAATTAAGTCTATTATCAAAAACTTTCCCACAAACTTCCAGGCCCAGATAATTTTACTGATGAATTGTATCAAAGAGTTATAGATTAACCAATATGAATGTTAACACGAACTCTTTCAGAAAATAATAGGAGGTTGATTTTCAATTCATTTTCTGAGACTTGCATAACTTTGATAAAAAGTTTGATGAGAAAATTAAAAAGGTAAAAAAAATTACAAAATAATAGCCCTCATGAACATCAACAAAAAATTCTCAGTGAAATATTAGTAAATCAAATATAGCAATACAGAAAAAACGGCAATATGTCATGACCAATTGGAGCTTATTCCAGATATGTAAGTTTGGTCTAACACTGGAAAATCAATGTAATTTATCATAACAGATTAAGGAAGAAATTTTTTTATTATTTCAATTGACATACACACACAAAGTAATTTGACAAAATTCAATTCCCATTATGCTAAAATCTCTCAGCAACTTAGGAATAGACAGGAACTACCTCAAACTGTAAAGTGTATCTAAGGAAAAAAAAACAGCATTATTATTACTATAATCAATGATAAAATACTGAACACGTTCCCTACAAAATCAGGAAAATTTTTTATCAATTCTGTTCAGTATTGCACTGAAGATCCTACCTAGCACAGTAAGGAAAGAAGACAGAAAGGAATAAAGATCAGAAAGGAAGAAATAAAACTCTCTATAATCACAGATGATGTAATTATTTACTTGGAGTCTACAAATCAACTATTAGAACTACTAAATTAATTTTGCAAGGTCAACATACAAAATCAATTATGTAGCCAAAAAATGGACAATTCCTTAAAGTTCTATTTACAATATCTTCAAAAGATATAAAACACTTAAGAATAAATGAATCAAAAGATGTATAAGACATAAAAACTATAATATATTGCTAAAAGAATCTCAAGGAAAACTTTACTACTATAAAAAATTTGGAAATATTTTAAAATAATGTTGAAAATGTTTCATGTTCATGAATTGGAAGACTACATTTATATGATGACATTTTTTTCCCAAATCCCAGTAAATATGCTATAGCCTTTTTTTGTAGAAATTAGCAAGGTTATTCTAAAATTTATTTGGAAATGCAGGAGCTAGTGGTAAAGAACCTTCCTGCCAATGCAGGTAGATGTAAGAGACTCAGGTTTCATCCTTGAGTTGGGAAGATCCCCTGGAGGAGGACATGGCAACCATTCTCCATGTCTAGAGAATCCCCATGGACAGAGGAGCCTGGCGAGCTACAGTCCATAGGGTCAAAAAGAGTCAGACACAACTGAAGTGACTTAGCACATGCACCCACAGTGGGAGGCAGGGGTGAGGAGCCTCCATTGCCCGGGGTTGCTCTTGTAGGTCAGCCTGTGGTCACATTCTCTTGTTTTCTTGATGATCCTTCTATAATTTATCAAAACTTATCAAATGGTACATTAAATTTTGTCTATTTCACTGTATCAGAGAAGGCAATGGCAGCCCACTCCAGTACTCTTGCCTGGAAAATCCCATGGATGGAGGAGCCTGCTGGGCTGTAGTCCATGGGGTCGCTAAGAGTCGGACATGACTGAGCGACTTCCCTTTCACTTTTCACTTTCATGCATTGGAGAAGGAAATGGCAGCCCACTCCAGTGTTCTTGCCTGGAGGATCCCAGGGACGGGGGAGCCTGGTGGGCTGCCGTCTATGGGGTCGCACAGAGTTGGACACGACTGAAGTGACTTAGCAGCAGCATTTCACTGTATGTAAATTTTACCTAAACAAAAAAAAAACACCAAAAAGAAATATTGAAGTCTAGTTAAAAATATGCATATTGAAGTTTAAGAGTGAAGTATACTGACACCTTCAGCTCACTTTGAAATGCATTTTTAAATGAATTGGTGGATGGATAGGATAGGTAGGTAGGTGACAAAAGGAATACATAAAAACATTAATTTTTAAGTCTAGATTGTAGACCCATGAATGCTCAACGTATAATTCTTTTAACTTGGCTGAATGTTTGAAATTTTTCAATATTGAGGAAAAAAGATAAAGATAGAATTTATTTTAATGTGAATTCATTTTATATTGCAGGAAGTGTGGTACAAGTTTCGAGCTGAATGATTAAAAGAGCTACTTCTTTGCAAGCTGTGAGTGTGTCAGCATCACTTCATTTACAGAGACAAATAATGAACCTACACTGAGATTTTGCTATACACCTGCATTATCATAAGCACATGGGACCGGTTATCTCATTTAACCTTCACAGCAACAACCCCCAGCACTAACCCATGTGGCAACAGATTGCAAATCAGAAAAAGGCATTCTTTCCTTGAGACAATTTACTTCTGTCTGCCCCCAAAATTGTCATTATAACTCCACACATCTACAGTGGGTCCAAGGCAAATGATGCCAGTAGGGTTGAGAAGAAGATGGCTTATACAATAACTAGGGGGAGAGACAAGAGCTCTGTGAAGTACAATCACTATCCCCAGGCTTAATATTTCACCAATCCCACAGGTACGGCAGCTGAAAATATCAAAATATTAACTGGTAATAAAAGTCAAAACTTGAACCCCTCAGTGTTTCTGCAGCCACCCTGGTCATGTGGACCCCCCCTTAGGACTCTCTGGACTCGCCATGTTTAACAACTAAAGAATCAGCAGAGCAGAGGGTCCCAGATTCCCACTCCAGGACTATGGCCAGGGTCTACCATGTTTGGTCTAATTGGTCAGTAGCTGTGAAGATTGTTGAAGTTTAACAGTATGCCTTATTATCCTGAGTTTACTGGTCAGGAAATTGAGGCACACAAAACCAAAGTAACTTAAGACAGACCTCAAAACTAATAAGCTACAGAAACAAAATTTAAACTCAGTAGCGTGACCTCCGATTTGGCCACCATACCTTATGGCCTCAACATCAACATTCTCAATGGGAGTTCATCCCAAATTGTCCTCCTGACCCACCTTGATCAGTTCTGGTGAACAGCTGCTTGGACAAAGCTGGCCTTTGGGTGACTCCAAGTAATAAAGGTCCTATGAGAGACACCAGGACCAGGCAGGAACAGTGGAACATAGTAACTACCATGAGCCTGGGTTCACTGGTGCCACACCATCTTTCAGGCCATCTTTCAGACTAAAGAGGACCAGAATAATGTTTGCTGATTCCAACTTAACATGGAGCAGATGTGTAGCAATCTCCAACTGACTTGGATACAACAGCTATTGACAGTGTTTGAAAACCCTCTGACTTGTCTCCAAAGAGCCCTGGTTCTCAAAACAGACCCCGGGGGCTCTTCATGATCTCTTTCCTGAGAATGGTTGCATCTAATGAGTCCTACCTTAGATCTGCCTCAAATTAACTAGGATCAGACCTGCCCTAACAGGAGAATACAAGATTGTGATTACTTCCCTTATAGATGGCACGTTGAGCAACAGGCAACAATTAACATAGAATAACCAACACAGGAGTCTTTTAACTTTTTTCAAAACAAGACTAGAAGAAACTTTTTCAGGAAAACCTTTGCAGTGGCTATTGTTCCTGTCAACCCAATATTCAATGTGCTGTCTTATTGTAACAGGCCACAGAGATGGTCTTGGGATTCTGGCTAGACCAAACAGAATCAGAATCCTCCCCTGGGACCTTTTCTTTCTCTGATTACAAAGCCATAATGTAGTTCAAAGCTAATATAGGTCATATTTCAGCTCCATCTGAAATATGTGCATTTGTGTGCATTCGTTGTCCATTAGTGTGCCCTAGGAATAAAAGAAAACAATAAGAATGTCAGAGACAAGCAAAGATAGAAATAGAGGGAAACAGAGAGAGATCCTCAAGAGCCTTAGACTGAATCACTTCAAATAACTAAGGGTCAGATCCTGCCCTCTCCACAATTTGGCTCTGAGAGGCTATACAACCCCTTTTGGCTTAAACTAAGTTGAGCTGGATTTCTGTCACTTACACTCAAAGAGCTCTGCATGACCAATATAGTAGTATCACACTTCCACAAACATTCACAATCAATCTGGGAATACCGGAGAGATGGAGGAATTAACTCTGATAGCATTTAAATTAGAAGTGGACCTTGAAAGATGATTTAATTTAGATAAGTAAATCGATAAGGTGAGAACAATCCACATCAATTTGAGCAATGGCACCACAACTGTAACACAAATAAAAACTCAGCAGCTACCACAATGCCTGGTGAACAGAAAATTCTGGGTGAGGGGTGGGGAGTGCTCATTAAGCATACATAATAAGTGAATGAAGGAATGAGTATAGAATGGAGGGTATAAGTACATGCCTACACACTGTCATGAAGAACCATGCATACACACACATGCGTGCACATACATGTGTGTACACATAAATTAGAAAACTGACAGGGTTGTGCAAAATATATGAAATAATCCACGTGAAAGACAACACAAGCTGTTATTCTACTGGGGGGAGGCAAATCGTAAAATGAACAATTTTTTTTTATCAACATAGAAAATAAAATCTAGCTCATCAAGGAATGAATAAAGAACATGTGGTTCATATATACAATAAAATATTACTCAGCCATAAAAAGGAATGAAGTTAGGTCATTTGTAGAGAAATGGATGGACCTAGAGACTGTTATGGAGAAGGCAATGGCACCCCACTCCAGTACTCTTGCCTGGAAAATCTCATGGACGGAGGAGCCTGGTGGGCTGCAGTCCATGGGGTCTCAAAGAGTCGGACACGACTGAGTGACTTCACTTTCACTTTTCACTTTCACACATCGGAGAAGGAAATGGCAACCAACTCCAGTTCTCTTGCCTGGAGAATCCCATGGACGGAGGAGCCTGGTGGGCTGCCATCTATGGGGTCACACAGAGTCAGACACGACTGAAGCAACTTAGCAGCAGCAGCAGCAGCAGCAGCAGCAGAGACTGTTATATAGAGGGCAGTCAGTCAGAAAAACAAATATCGTATATTAACTCATACATGTGGAATCTAGAAAAATGGTACAGATGATCTTATTTGCAAAACAGAAATACAGACATAGATGTAGAGAACAAATGTGTGGACATCAAGGGGGGAAAGGAGGGGAGGGATGAATTGGGAGATTGGGATTGACATATATACACTATTGATACTACATATAAAACACATAACAAATGAGAAGCTGGAATCAGGACTGCTGAGAGAAATATCAATAACCTCACATATGCAAATAACACCACCCTAATGGCAGAAAGCAAAGAGGAACTAAAGAGCCTCTTGATGAAAGTGCAAGAAGAGAATGAAAAAGCTGGCTTAAAACTCAATATGCAAAAAACTAACATGGCATCTGGTCCCATCACTTTATGGCAAATAGATGGGAAAACAATGGAAACAATGGCAGACTTTATTTTGGGGAGCTCCAAAATCACTGCAGATGGTGACTGCAGCTATGAAATTGAAAAATGCTTGCTCCCTGGAAGGAAAGCTATGACAAACCTTGACAGCATATTAAAAAGCACAGACATCACTTTGCGACAAAAGTCTACCTAGTCAAAGCTATGGTTTTTCCAGCAGTCATGTATCGATATGAGAGTTGGACCATAAAAAAGTCTGAGCACTGAAGAACTGATGCTTTTAAACTGTGGTGCAAGAGAAGACTCTTGAGAGTCCCTTGGACTGCAAGGAGATCAACCCAATCAATCTTAAAGGAAAACAATCCTGAATATTCATTGGAAGGAATGATGCTGAAGTTGAAGCTCCAATACTTTGGCCACTTGATGTGAAGAGCCGACTCATGGGAAAAGACCCTGATGCTGGGAAAGATTGAGGGCAGGAGGAGAAGGGGGCCACAAAGGATGAGATGGTTGGATGGCATCACTGACTCATTGGACATGAGTTTGAGCAAACTCGGGGAGACAGTGAAGGACAAGGAAGTCTGGTGTGTTGAAGTCCATAGCATTTCAAAGAGTGAGGCACAACTGAGGGTCTGAACAACAACAAATGAGAACCTGCTATGTAGCTCAGGGAACTCTACTCAATGTTCTGTAGTGGCCTAAATGGGAAGAAAATATATAAAAAGAGGGATATATGTATACACATGGCTGATTCACTTTGCTATACAGCAGAAACTAACAAACTGTAAAGCAACTATACTCTAATAAAAATTATTCTTAAAAAAGAAAGAAAATAAAGCCTAGGAATGCCATCCTACAGAGTCTTATGGAGAAATCCAGCATTCTTATATGTGAGTAACTGTATGTCCACCCCCTCCAACCATTTTTATTATTTTTGCATAAATGGATGTGTGTGTGCTTGCTATGTCACTTCAGTCATGTCAGAATGTTTGCAAACCTATGGACTGTAGCCCTACAGGCTCCTCAGTCCATGGGATTCTCCAGGCAAGTGTATTGGAGTGGGTTGCCATGCCCTCCTCCAGGGGATCTTCCCAACCCAGGATGGAACCTTTGTCTCTTACATCTTCTGCCTTAGCAGGCAGATTCATCACCACTAGTGGGGAAGCCTGGTGGGCTGCCGTCTATGGAGTCGGACATGACTTAGCAGCAGCACCACCACCACCACCACCACCTGGGGAGCCCAAATAAATGGATATTTTCACATCAAAAGAGGAAATAGCAGAAGAGTTTTGAGCAGGTGGGGAACAGAATGACAAATATCTGATGAAGAGCTATCCACTCTGGAGGGTTGGTAGGTTAGTTAGCTTCAGAGGATACATGTGGATACTAGTTAGGAGGTGGGTGGGACAGTACTCTAGACCTGTTAGGAATGAGGCCATAGATGAAGGCAGGAGATAGCTGAAAGAAAAAAAATTACCAATGTTATTGATTGACTGAGTTTGAAGGATAAATGAGAAGGCAGTGGGAATGACCTTCAGTCCCTATAGCAGAAAATTCCCACTTAAAATATCCCTATCTTGTCTCAGTTACGTCTTCCAGATAAGAGAAATGGCAAATGGCATCCTATTCTGAAATTCTCCAAAATCAGCCAGTCTGAACCACGGTGCTAGAACAACTGTCACTGTGAAAGACTTTGTGTGGCCTTGTGTTCATAGAAGGGAGGATGGCTGAGAATTACTGCTTAGAGCTCCTTTGTGCTCCCCACAACCCGGCAGTAATTTATCATGTGTGCTCAGCTGCCAGCTGGTCTGTTTGTTTTCAATAGAAACCTTCTATCTCTTACACTGGACCAAAAAGCCTCAAAAAAGTCCGTTCTGCAGGGCAAATCACATTCATGCCCAACTAAATGACAGAATTAAAAAAAAAATGCCAAGGTGCTATAAGAAAAATATTCACCCTCTCTTGGATAATGTTCCCTGACCCTGACCCTGTGACTACTATTCCCTGTACCCATCCAATCTGGATTGTTTCCTGTGTCAGAAACTGCTGAGAGTCCACCCAGTCTCCATCTCCTCCCACCACACTGCCCTACCCTACTAATGAAACACCTGTAGTTTAACTAAAAGATTATTTTTCCCAGCTTCCATTGGAGGTAATATGCTTCAAAGGAACTGACTCTGATGTGGAGTGTGACATTTTTGTTCTTCTCCTTCCTAACTCCTGAAAGTCAGAGGAGAAGACCGGAGTTCCAGCAGTACCTTAGACCAAGAGATGACATGAGAAATGGCAACCACATGCTGATAAGATTGGTAGGGAGCACTGAAGACAGGGATGTTGCTGTAACAACCTTGGGCCACCTCCCATTGGGTATCTATTACCAGACATGTCAGTTCATGGAATCTACCTCTTTTGAGAGGGCTGCTTCATGGGTTTGGAAACTGGATCTCAGAGAGGGTTAAGCAATCTGCCCAAAGGCTCACCTCCTTTCAGTGACTCAAACTCAGTCCCAGACTGTCCAAGGCTTTCTGCATCAGAAGGACTTGACAAAAGGTCCTAAAGGTAGCTTTCACCTACAGAGCACCATGGATCTGTTTCAGCTTAGTTTTCCTCTATCATTATGCCCTGAGTTCCCTCTAGAGGGGGTTTACCACCACACCCAGGTGCTTCTCAACAAACATCACATGTCTCTTCTACTCTATGAGAAAGATAAATAAACCATACCACCAAGAGGTAAGAAGCTGTGAACAGTATTATAGATATATAGTTCCATGACCAAGCTTTAGAAACCAAAGCAGACCTTCTCCATCCACACCGGAAAAACAGGAATACTGAACTGTCTGCATGGAAGAGAGATGAAGATGACATCACTAGACTGTCCCTTTGACAGGGCCCTGAGGGCCTCTCACTTGTCCTTAGAAAAAGCCACAGCAACAGCAAATTGAGTGCCACACATCTGGTGATCTAGCCAAAAGCAAAGACTGCAGCCTAAGTTCCAAATACCAGACTCTGAAATCGTCATCCTTGCTAAGAGAATACCTCCATCTTCAAACCTTTACTGTGTTGTTGTATACAAGGCATTCTCTGTACTTGTTGTTTGTGGTTATAAAACAATTATTCAGAGATCTTACATTTGTGTTTATTTTGTATTTCATACTTCTCCTCAATCCCATGTTTTTCTCTCCCCAAAATGTTCCATTAAAAAAAAAATCTGTTGGAAGCATGTATGTTAAAAAGGAGGAGTGGGAGAGGGAGAAGAAAGAGGAGGAGGAGAAAGGAAAGGCTATTGAAAGAAAGAAACATAAACCATACCACCGAGAAATGGGAAGCTGTGAACAGTATTATGTCTACACAGTTCTGTGACCTTTGAAAACTAAAAGCTCTTTGAGAGTGAAGATCAAGGTAAATGTGGTCTGGAGGAAATAATATTGGGCCCACATGAAACGTACCCCAAAAGTGGCAGGCCTATGCTTCTTGTGCTACTGTAAATGTGCTCTAGAAACATTCAGAAGTTCTCAGAATATAGAGTACCCTTGAGGGGGCCGGTACCAGCCCTTCTAAGGATTTTTACTTTCCTGCCTCAAAGGATGGTAATTCCTTAAGAGCAAAAACAAATTTAGCTAGACCACCTGAGGGAAAATTCTGAGGTTCCTTCCTATGGAAGGTCTGTCTGGGGTAAAACTGCCTGATGGGTAGATTGATGTGAGGAAAAACAAATTGAGTCAGTGTGTAACCTTAAGACTATATTTTAAGGGACTACCCTGGTGGTCCAGTGGTTAAGACTTTGAGCTTCCAATGCAGGGGCCAGGGTTCAATCCCTCGTCAGGGAAGTAAGATCCCACATACCTTGTGGTGTGGCCAAAAAAAGAGAAAAGATTATTTTTTTAATCCTCATTGGTTTACTCCTAAGATATTTTTGGAGTATCTGAATTGTTACAAGGCCCTGTGCCTGGTACTACAGGCCAGGGCCATCCTCAGTCCTCTGCAACTGTTGGTGTTGAAATTTAACCAATTTCTACATCATGAAGTACAGAAATTTTATTCTGTCCCATGTATGACATAATCTTAAATATTTCCTCTACATACATTTAGAACCACATCAGACAGTGTTATAAGTTTTGCTTCAATCATCAAACATAATTGAGAAGACTCAGGAATGGCCAGGCATACAGAGGGAGACTGAGAGGGGCTTTGCATGCTCATCACCATCCCAGGTTCCTACAGATTTATCTGCTAAAATGACATATTTTTGAAATACATAATTTGTGTGTGTGAACCTGTCATTGGGAAAAAATGATAAGGAAAACTATTATTAAAAATGCATTCAGAGCCTTGTCAAAGTGAAAAAAATCAAAACCCAGCCCTGGGCCCCAATCTTTACCTCCTTCCCTCACTACTTTACACTTTTACACAGCTATGGGGAAAGGATGGTATTTCATGGTCCCACTCAGCCTGCAGGAAGGGCAGGAGACAAATAGCTTCCATTTCATGAAAGACAGAAATTAGAAGTTTGAGGGTGGCATGACCCTGAGTTCAGACATTAGGAAGCAGTCTCAGACCATAAATCTTTTCTTGGGGAATAGCTGTCAGGGATCCCCAAGAATCTGACCTCTTCCTGATGAAGTTCCAGGAGAAGGGCTCTGCTCTCTATCTCTTCTATAATGTTGATGACAATGAGTAGCCCATCCAGCACTGTGTTCTTCCTCTATACTTCTAAATACTCTACAGCAGTAGGGAAGCCTAGGATACCCCGCTCTGTGGGTGTGGAGGTGGGGGAGCTGTCAGGATGACAACTCTACCTTGTTCACTTTCTGCGCCAAAAGAAAAGCATCTCCCAGTGACCAGTCTTTGCTATCTCAACATTAACAAGCCTGAAAGCATTTCTTATGAATGATGCTGGGCTCCAGCCCTACTTCCATTTAAGCCAAGAACTGTAGAAGATCTGGGAACTTACCCTACTTGCAAGCTCTCAAATCATCCTACCACAGTTTCCTAGATGTGGGCAGAAGACACAAGATCCAACAATCAGAGATAGAGAACTTTACCCCTCATTGCACAGCAAGCAGCAGGAGCTCCACGCTCGCATTCTTTCCCTAAGCCGCAAGTCTCACGAGGGAGTGTAAAGCAGCCCAGGTGGATACCGTGCATTAGGTTTACATCACAGCTAAGGCAGTCCAGTCATAGGAACCCCCTGGTCTTACAAAGGGGCTGCTAGCAAACCTGCCCAATCTTTGCCCAGATGGAGACATTTTTATTGTACTGGCCAGGAAACAACACTGACCTCTGCCCCAGAGGAAGATACTATTTATATTCTCTAAGGCTGCTTCCTATGCAAATACCTTTGAAAACATAGCCCATAACCAGAGCTATTAGAAGAAAAGCGTAAATGCAAAGAACCAATGAAGAACTCTCTCCCAACAATCCTTTGCATACTCTCTCATGACACCATATTAGTTTGCTTCCTAACCTTAATTTCAGTTTGAAAGTAAACTCACTCTGATTATGTGACGAATGTCTATCTCTTCAAAAAACCACAAGATAATAAAAGCTGTGACTTGATATTTTCCTTCCATCAAGCCCAGCTCCTGGTTTAAGTCCAGCACAGTGTACATACTCAATGAACCAATAGGTAGCCTAACTAGTGGCAACTGGCAAAATGCAAATGCCCAGTTTCACATTAGCCTATAACATAAAGGTAGAGGGGCTTTAAGTATGGATGTGGAATTTGCGTCATTACCTGGCAAAGTCTGCACAATCCTGGCTTTCTCCATTGCTTTTTGATGTTCTCTCCATCGATGTATCAAAGCATAAAACAATCTTTTCTGAGGGTTGTACTGGAAACTTATTCATCTCTAATTTGAGCAAACCTTCATCTAATTAAACAATTTAGATTTAATATGCTAATTAAGAGGACAATTTTAAAAAAGCATAATTACAAAGGGACTTCAAGAAGATAATTACAAAGGGGAAATGTTCAATCTGAATAAAATTTCTATTTTGTTTAATTACTGAAACCCACTCCTAATGAGGGTCTGTGATCATCTATATTTAAGTACTGTATGCCACAAGGGTCTCTTCAAGGCATCAGGGAAAGTATGACTGAGTTATTGGTGAGACACTTATTCAGGCATGCAAATTCAGGGGCTTCTAGGCTGCAAGGCACAACTTAATCCTGAACTAGGGTCCCTGAGGAGACTGGCCCGACCCCCTGACCACTGCAATCAGCAACACAATTGCCCTGCCTTGTTTCTGTAAACTGAGATAATTCCCAGTCTTCTGGCCGCAGAGCTGTTTCTACCCAGTCCCCAAAGACCACACCAGACTGGGTACTAGAGAAATGAACTTCCCAGCAAGCCTGACTCGGTGCTATACGTCAATACTTCTCAAAGTATCATCCAACCCTTGGACTTCCCTGATGGCTCTAAAAACATGTTAAAAAAAGACAAGTTAATTGTTTGGATCTCAGATTGCTGATCAATTCAAAAAACTTCCAGTATTTACTGCATCAAAGAGGTCCTTTCTATGAAATAAATCGTAGCAATATCTTTTTCAGTCTGTCTCCCAGAATAATGGAAATAAACACAAAAGTAAACAAATGGAACCTACTTAAAAAGGCTTTTGCATAGCAAAGGAAACAATAAACAAAATGAAGAGATGACCCACAGACTGGGAGAAAATATTTCCAAATGATGTGACTGACAAGGGATTAAGTCTCCAAAATTTACAAACAGCTCAGCTCATGATGCTCAACAGCATCAAAGCAAACAACCCAATCAAAAAATGGGCAAAAGACTTGATAGACATTTCTCCAAAGACGACATACAGATGGCCAAGAAGCACACGAAAAGATGTTCAATATTGCTACTTATTGGAGAAATGTAAACCAAAACTATAATGAGATATAACCTAACACTGGTCAGAATGGCTACCATCAAAAATCAACAAGCAATAAACACTGGAGAGAGCGTGGAGAGAAGGGAATCCTCCTACACTGTTGCTGGGAATGTAAATTGGTACAGCTACTATGGAGATCTAGAACTACAGCTACCATGTGACCCTGCAGTCCCACTCCTGGGCATATATCTGGAGAAAAACATGATACAAAAGGATGCATGTATCCAGTGTTCATTGAGGCACAATTTACAACAGCCAAGACATGGAAGCAATCTAAATGTCCATCAACAAAGGAATGGATAAAGAAGATGTGGTGCATATACACAACGGAATATTACTCAGCCATTAAAAAGAATGAAATAATGCCATTTGCAGCAACATAGCTAAACCCAGAGATTGTCATACGGAGTGAATTAAGACAGAGAAGGAAAAATATTGTATGACATCCCTTATATGTGGAATCTAAAAAGAAATGATACAAACTTACAAAACACAAAGAGACTCACAGACTTAGAGAATGAACTTATGGTTGTCGACAGGGAAGGAAGAGGGGAAAGGATAGCTAGGAAGTTTGGGATGGATTTGTACACACTGCTATATTTGAAATGGATAACCCATAAGGACCTACTATATAGCACGGGCAAACTGTGGTCAGTGTTATGTGGCAGCCTGGATGGGAGGGGAGTTTGGGGGAGAATGGATACATGTATATGAACGGCTTGAGACCCCTCTGTTCATCTGAAACTATCACAACATTGTTAACTGGGCTTTCCTGGTGGCTCAGATGATAAAGAATCCACTTGCAATACAGGAGACCCGGGTTTGGTCCCTGGGTTGGAAAAATCCCTTGGGGAAGGGGACGGCTACCTGCTCCAGTATTCTTGCCTGGAGAATCCCATGGACAGAGGAGCCTGGCAGGCTATAGTCCATGGGGTCACAAAGAGTCAGACATAACTGAGAACACACAGAAAATGCCCCAAGGCAGCCACCCCTGTCCCAACCACTCCACACTGATGAGCAGAATCAAGCTGTCTGCAGTCCCCTTGTGTGGCCCCAGACAACAGTCCAGGACAAGAAGCACGGATGGGGTGGGCCAACAGTGCCTATTCACAGCACATTCACCACACTCTCCTCTTAGGACATGGAACCAAATGCCAGACAGATACGGCTCCAGGAGGAAGCAGAGGAAAGGTCCTGATAAAGACCAGAGGAATCAGTATGACTTTGGCTTCACAGAGATTCTGAAAATGCATTCTTTTTACTTCTGTGCAGTAAGATTCCCTGACATAGCTTTTCTTTAATTCCACTGTCATTCAAACCACCAGCTTAAAACTTAGGCTTAGAAAGGAAAAAGTCCTTAGATTTCCTTCCCTATCTTGCTTCCTGCAGGTTATCCTTTTCAGATGAGCACTCATGAATACCTGCACCAGTGAGCTGGAGGCCCCAGAGATTTCAAAGTCAGAAAAAAATGGTTTCAAACTGACTGCTTATTTCTATTTATGCGACCTAAAGCAAGCCACTTTACCTTTCCGAGCCTCCATTTCTCCATCTGTAAGATGGGAATGACTCATAGGTTTGCCATGAAAATTCATTGGAATAATCCATGTGAAGAATCTTAGCCAACATCTTGCTAACACACAGCAAATGTGATGTTTATGCACACAAAGGCACATGGGCAAGTACACAACACTCACACTCACTCCATAAGTCCCGTCACTTTCACTTGATTATGTGACTACCAAGCTAGTTCATTGAGAGCTATTCATGCCCATATTGGATTAGTGCCTCAGACTCCCAAGACACTGGAGAGAGAGCAGGCAAATCTGAGCCCCAGAGTGTGTGTATGCATGCTAAGTCACTTCAGTCGTGTCCAGCTCTTTACATCCTTATGGACAGTAGCTTGCCAGGCTCCTCTGTCCATGGGGATTCTCCAGGCAAAAATACTGGAGTGGGTTGCCATGCCTTCTTCCAGGGGATCTTCCTGACCCAAGGATCAAACCTGCATCTCTTACATCTCCTGCATTGGCAGGCAGGTTCTTTACCACTAGTACTACCTGGGAAACCCATGAGATCCTGTAGAACTGTACTTCTTTCTTACAAAGAACCAGGCTAAGGTGTTAAGACTGACTGTCTAACCAACAGGTCAGAGCTGATGAACGCAGGTGAACTCCCTTCCTGGGAGTCCTGTGAGGCTGAACACTGTCCTAGAATTGCCATCCCCGCCCCAGGCACCTCTGTAATGCTTCTCTCAGAATTGCCCTCCTAGCATAGGGCACATTCTTTAAAATACTCTCAGTAGTGGTAAAACTTTATCCCTTTGGGGGTAGATCTGATGTTTTAGATATTTTATTTTGAGATAATTGCAGATTTACACACAGTTACAAGAAATAACACAGAGATATCCTGTCTATTGCTTCCCTGGTGGCTTAGATGGTAAAGTCTGCCTGTAGTGCGGGAGACCCAGGTTTGATCCCTGCTCAGAAAGATCTCCTGGAGGAGGAAATGGCAATCCACTCCAGTATTCTCGCCTGGAAAATCCCATGGATGGAGGAGCCTGGCAGGCTATAGTCCATGGGGTTGCAAAGAGTCAGACATGACTGACTTCACTTTCACTTTTTATCATGTCTCTACTCTATCCAGTTTCCCCTCAATGGTAACACCTCACAAATCATAGTACAGTATCACGGCAAGGGCACTGCCATTAAAGATAGATGATCTCTCCATCCCACAAGGATATCTCAAGTCTCCATTTTATAGCCACATCTACCCCCACCACCCCCCCCATCCTCTCCTTAAACCCTGCTACTGCTGCTGCTGCCATTAATCTGTTATCCATTTCTATAATTCTGTCATTTCAAGAATGTTATATACATGGAAGCAAATAGTATACAACCTGTAAGAATGGCTTTTCTCATGCAACAAAATTCCCTAGAGATTTATACAAGTCATTAAACATATCAATAAATTACTCTTTTGGTGCTGAGTAATATTCCACTATAAAGATGTCCCTCTTCTTGTTCAACCAACCAATCAGCTATTGAAGGACATACGGGTTATTTCTAGAAACTATCATGAATATAGCTACCACTTACATTTATGTAGAAAGTTTTATGTGAACCCAAATTATAATTTCTCTGAGATAAATACACAAGTGTCATTGCTGGGTTGTACAGTAATTATATATTTAATTGCATTAAAAATCACCAAACAGTTTTCCAGGGTGGTCGTACCATTTTATATTTCTATCAGCACTAATTCAGCAATGCATTAGCGACCCAGTTTATCTGCATACTCACCAGTGACTACTTTTTATTTTAGCCATTACGAGAGGTATGTAGTAATATACCACTATGGTTTTAACTGGCATTTCTCTAATGGCTGATGACATTGAACATCTTTCCACATGCTCGCTGCCATCTATATATCTTTTTTGGTGAAATGTCTATTCGTGTCTTTTGCTCATTTCCTAAATGGATTGTTTGGGGCTTTTTACTGCATATACTTTTTTATTAAGTAATTTGAGTTAAGTGTAGTGAACATCTTCAATGGTTTCTCTGAGTAGGATCATTCTGTACGCCATCAAACACACCAGTATACATACACACACACACACAAATGGACACACACAATCAAAAATGTGTCTATAAATAAATCAATGAGCCTACTTTTCTTATAAGGATCTTAAATAAGTTCAGAGCAGTTATCAAAACATACACTGCCCAGGGTTCTTAAGCTATTGTAAACTTGGATCTCTCAGTGAATCTGATGAATATAAAGATCCTCTCTCCACAAAAACACATGTCCATACAGAATTTACCTCCAAGTTTACGAGATTCCTGGGTTGATGAAGTCAGCAATGAACCCTGGGTGAAGAAAACCCAATTTAGCAGAATGCCTAAGTGGTTGACTGGAAGCAGCTTTGAAGAACTCCATGCTCACTTGGAAATTATAGCTTCAGAGCAGGTTTAAGACTTCCAGCAGTGGATGTCAATCTCTGAACGTCAAAATCACCCTCAGATGCCTGGGCCCACCTCCAGGTCTGACCCATGAAGTCTGTCAGGGAACCTGAAAGTCTGTATTTCACACAGCTCACAGGCAAGGACTGTGAAGTCCAGGTGGAGTCAACAACCTCAGCATCCACCTTCCTTCACTAATAGGTAAAATGCCTATCTTACTTAAAGTACTGGGGGAAGGAGATTATACAATCTCCAGAGTGAAATTCCCTCCACAGTGAAAAAGGAATTTTCTCTTTAGACTCTGACCTAAATACGCCCAGGAGTCTCTCCTTTCCTATTCTCAGGACAAATGCATCTTTAAAGCACCACCAAGAAAACTTCAAAATCCTTAAGACTGTTATGGTGGCAGCTCTCCAGGTTTCTCAATGCTGAATCTAATCCCTGCAGGATGCTTTCAGCTTTTCCCCATAATGTTCCCTTTACATAGCGAGCATTTTGGTCTCTCTCTTCCATAGCCTATCCTGTAATAATCCTGTCTGCTGGTTAGAAGCTGCACAGATCAGTGAGGTACGCTGTTTACTTGTACAGACCAGCGGAGTAGTGGCATGCGCTGTTCACCTGTACAAATCAGTGAGATGTGCTGTCCATGTGTACAGATCTAGCACACTGGGGTGTGCTAGTTGGCCTGTCCAGAGCACTGAAGTGTGCTGGTTTACCTGCAGAGATGAGCAGGTGCCCTGGTTTTGCCTGCACAGAGCAGTGGGTGCACTGGCTTAGCATCTACAGTCATTGCTGCTAAGGCACTTCAGTCGTGTCTGATTCTGTGCGACCCCATAGACGGCAGCCCACCAGGCTCCTCCGTCCCTGGGATTCTCCAGGCAACAGTCATTAGGAAGTTCTAAAGGCCAAATCCCAGCTAGCCTCACATTCCAGTTTTGCCCTTAATCGTTGAGAATCCTTGGGTGTGTTTCTTAACCTCTCTGAACCCAGTTTCTTTATGTGTTAAATGAGAACAATAAAATACCACCACCCTCACACAGGTGAGGAGATTGGCTGAGACAATATGTGTAGTTAGGTCCCTGGCATGAAAGGGCTGTTTGGTAAGCATTTGCTCCCTTTCTTTTCCATGGATATTGACTTAATGGTGTTGTTCCACCGGGAGTGAGGTTGCCCTGTTGAGCTCTGGATAGGTTAACCTGCCCCTCGGCCTCTTTTCCCCACAAGGAGACTTTCTGCATTACTCACTCCTTCTTACTTCCCTGATGCCACAGGGTCCTCCTCTCCCATCGTGGTGAGCTCCATACCCCCATGGCACAGGTCAGGAGCAATTTGGCATCTTGGCCTTCTGTTAATGAACTTCCCAGCTGAACAAAGAACAAAGGCGCCAGAGTCGGGCAACAGGTGGTGG
This sequence comes from Oryx dammah, assembly GCF_014754425.2. Lineage (NCBI taxonomy): Eukaryota > Metazoa > Chordata > Mammalia > Artiodactyla > Bovidae > Oryx > Oryx dammah. Next base: position 36,961,137 of record NW_024070185.1, read on the forward strand.
TGTACTTACAGCTTAATCATGCCACTCCCAACTGGCAACATCTGCTGCTGCTCCTTTGGCCCAAGGGAGTTATTTCCTCTAACAGAGCCCAAAGTCGAATCTTGAAACAACAGAGCCAGACTGTTCCAGAAAGCAGAGATGACTCACGTAAGCAGATCCTCCCAGGGACCCCAGGAAGCTCCCGCCACCCATCCACGTGTCATGCCCTCCTCCGGCAATATTCTCCTCAACCTAAATGCACAATAAGGTTTCCTCTCTGCTCGCGTGCAGAGCTTTCTCTAGCTGGGTGCAAGGACTCCCTGACCGCTGTGACATCTCTCACATGACAAACCCCTGAAGGTGGCTTGACTGCCTCAAGGCTTGGACTCTGCTACCTGCCTGCCTGAGTCAAACCAAGCTGTGCCCCTTTCTAGCTAGGTGACTTAGGAAAAAACACTTAACCTTCTCGTGCCTCTGTTTCCTCATCTCTACAGTGGAAATGATAATAATACCTACCTCACAGATTTTTCTGTCAGGATGAAGTGACTAATGAGGCGAAGCACTTAGAAGAGCCCCAGCATCTAATGAGGCACCACACACATGCATGCGTGCTAAATCACTTCACTTGTGTCCGACTCTTTCTGATCCTATGACTGTAACCCACCAGGCTCCTCTTTCCATGGGATTCTCTAGGCAAGAATACTGGAGTGGGTGGCCATGTCCTTCTCCAGAGGACCCCTTCTCCAGGGGATCTTCCCAACCTGGGGATCAAGCCCACATCTCTTAAATCTCCTGAACTGGCAGATGAGTTCTTTACCACTGGCACCACCTGGGAAGTCCCACCACTTGCATACTAGTAGTTTACTACTGTTGTTGATCAGTTGCTCAGTTGTGTCTGACTCTTTGCGACCCCATGGACTGCAGCATGCCCAGTCCCTGTCCTTCACCATCTCCCAGAGCTTACTCAAACTCATGTCCATTGAGTCAGTGATACCATCCAACCATCTCATTCTCTGTCCCCACCTTCTCCTCCTGCCCTCCATCTTTCCCACCATCAGGATCTTTTCCAATGAGTCTTTGCTATTTACCACTACTACAGTATGTATTACCAGGAACTTGATGCCATAAAAGGGTCTGTGATGAGAAGAGCAGTACCTGGACCAGGCTGCAGCTGCCGGTTCAGGTTCGTCTAATTCCAGGCCAGCCATTCTGAAGGTTCTGGGAAAATTATCTCCTCTCAACACCCACCTAATCCAAGGAATCTATCTTCAGTTAGCTGAGAGCTTACGGGCAGAAAATCATTTCTGCAGAGCCAGCTAGCCCTTATCTACATCCTGCTCCTGAGTGAGTCAAAACCCAAAGGCAGTAACGGTTCTCTTCGCTCAATTCCACTGAATATTCTAGGTCCTGCCTTGGTATTTTCCCAGGAACTGGGGCTAGTTTATCCCTGCCCAGAGCAATCACCCACTCTAGGCATTTCTTTATCTGCTGCTACCCTCTCCATTTTGCTGCCTGCCAGTAGAGCAGGAAAAATTAGAAGCTCTGGAGTGAGAGCGCCGAGCTGCAAATGCTGATGGTGTTGCTTCCTTGTGCCTCAGTCTCCTTCTCTGTAAAATGCATATAAACAATAGTCCCTACATCATGCAGTCATTAGAGAAGCTAAATGAAACATTGTATGCAAACACGGCAGGTAAAGCACAGTGCCTGGCACACTAGTGGATAAACGGCTCATGCTGGCTCTTTTTAAGTCCTTTCCCCACAACCTTTCTCAGTCCCATTTACACAGAAGCTCCTGGATTTTTATGCCAATAGGAGGCAGGATCAATCATATCCCATGTCCACTCCACCAAAACACACACACACTCTCTCTCTCTCTCTCTCCCTCTCTCTCCCTCGCTCTCCCTCTCTCTCCCCACTGCCCAGGACAGCCTGTGGACCAGCTGAACAGCGGGATGACCCCACAGAAAAATAAAACTGAAGAAGGAGCTCAGGGAACCCAGACCTCCTCCTTCCTCTGCTCCTGACTGTTTGGAGCCAGTGTTTCTGGGGCTGTGGAGAGGGAGGTGGTCCCTTGCTGATAGGCTCTCGTGATAGGGGCTATATCTCACGTCCCCTTTGCAGGAGTACACAGTGCATTGTGCCTTAGATCAGCTGTTGTTTTCCAGTTTCTTCAGTGCCCACCTGCTGTCTAAGCTAATTTAATAGCCTCCACACCCCTGGGGAGCCGGATGTTCACAGGAATGAGGAGGAGGCTCAGACACAACAACCCAAGTGAGGAAAGTTAGCACAGATACAGCCATACATCCAGGCATTAAATAAAATAAGCACATAGATTACAAACCCTGGAGGTACTTCTGCTAACATCCGATTAGCAAACATGCCCCTGTAGGGAAAATCTGCCTTTCCATGCTTTCCTGTAAAGCAATCCATAACATTAGTGAGGAAATTCAAGGCACTGCTCTCTGTTTGGTTGTGGCCTGAGCTCTGTGCTCCTGATTAGGACTTGAAGGGTATAAGAGGTGTGTGCATGCATGCTCGCATGCACACACATGTTCCTGTTGAGTACAAGATGCTGATGGGCAACAGAAATAAAAGATGCATGAAAAACTGTAATTCTCCTTTGTAAGCTATGCAGCATCCCCCAGCACGAGTACCTCTTTCTACCACCTACCCATGGAGATATTTATCACATGAATATCCAGGAGCCTATCTCAGGGATATAGAATAGAGGATGTGGAGGAAATTTTAAATGGCTGGTCTGGCCATGAAAAATCCTTCCTGCTACTGACGTGAGATTCATGTTCATTCCAATTGTCTTCCTTGGGGCAAATATGCATCAGGCTGAGGCTCCATTTTATACTTCCCTGTGACTTTTCTCAAGTCCTTTAGATACGTATGTTAAGCTCAGTTGTCTAAGATGTGTCTCAGTGGGGCCCCTCTTCTGTCTGGGAGGAACCGTTAATCTGGCTCCTCTACTCAGCTATTTCATTCTCCCTGGATCCTATGGCGGTGGCTATCTCTCCACCACTTTGGGCCACTTGCTTACATGGCTTATTTGACTCTTCTGTACATGGTTTATCTCACCAGTCAGACTGTGAGTTCACAGAAGGCAAAGGCAATGTTGTGAACCACTCTCCCTTAGCATCAGCACGGACCAGGACACTGAGTTGATGCTCAGTGAATCCAGTATCCAGTGCAATGACTAGCTCCTGTTACTCTTGTCCTGGTGCTTTTATTTCCAGAAAAATCACTAACAATCCTCGGTATTAGGGAGTTGAAAATGTATCTCTCATCTTAATACAGTGCCCTTTCTTTCCAAGATACCTCAGTGACCAACCCATCCACCCAGTCATCCCCATCAGAAGCCAGCTGTCATCCTTGAGGCCTCCTGATAACTCGGAAGAATAGCCTAGATTATACTGTCCGTCATGGATGAGCAGAGTGCTGATACATATTTCATATAAGAAGTCTAACTACAGCCCATGGGGCATAATTAGCCACATGTCCCTACCTAACTGCAAGAGGACAGGAGAAAGCAGCCACAAGATAGAATTTTCAGTGACCACCATTTGCTCAACATTTGTTATACGTCCCTCCACCCCCTACTCCCCACCCCTGACAAGTCCGTCATCAGTGCCTACCCACTGCATCTTGCCTCTTTTAGAAAAATGACTGTTTCTCCCCATCCTCAGAGACATTGCTTATTTCAAGCCCTCATCATCATTGCCTTCAGTGTGGACCTCAACTGTAAGCTCCTCTCTTTACAGTAATCTTCTTGTCTCTAACGATATCAGCCCCCCACCTAAAATATCTCAACAAAGCCCTTTACATACAGAATTCCTCTCTTAGCAGGGACATTAAACCAGTCAGTCCTAAAGGAAATCAACCCTGAATATTTCACTGGAAGGACTGATACTGTTGCTGAAGCTCCAATACTTTGGTCACCAGATGCGAAGAGCTGACTCATTGGAAAAGACTCTGATGCTGGGGAAGATTGAGGGCAGGAAGAGAAGGGGGCGACAGAGGATGAGATAGTTGGACAGCATCACAGACACACTGGACTTTAGTTTAAGCAAACTCTGGGAGACAGAGACGGACAGAGGTCCCTGGTGTGCTGTAATTCAGGGGGGTCACAAAGAGTCAGACGTGAGCTTCTGAGACTCGTTAGGGTCTAATGTTGTATTAACTTGAACTGAAATAAAAACAGCTATTTTCATTTCAGTTCAAGTTAATACAATTCCTTTAAAAATGTGCATTTCTTATGTATCAAATTATCTTCCACTCTACAGGGCAAATGCTATATCCACACTTCTTTCTGAGATAATTCCTTTTCTATCTTGTGGCAAGTGAACATTAGACCCTAAAGAGTCTCAGAAGCTGTTTTCATATGAGGAACAAAGAACATCTAATAGGTACATCAGGATTCTAAGAAGTCTTGTTTACCTGAGGTCTATAAAACACACACTTAAGTAATTATTTTTACCCTAAGACAATGATTTATAGCCCTAAGTTGTTTCTTGCCCTGAGATCACTTCTTACTTTGAAGTCTTTTTGCTGGATTTTTAGCCTTCAATTTTCTTCTAAATTCCATTTGAAGACCTAACAGCTCCCTTTTAAGCTCATCTCTTTCTATCTCTGCCTTGCACATTGTGAAAAGAAAACAGTTGGTGCTTTCAATCATCTTCCTGAAAATCTCCTTACCCAAATCTAGCAGTTTATTAGGTATATTTTCTATTTTTCACATGACTGCAAATAGCAGTGTTCTCAAACTTCTCACCACTACACACTATGGGTTGGTTTTCTTTTCTTCATCCTCCAATATCAATTCCCTGCTATCCGTCAAGCCTTTACTACTAGTCTCCTTGAGATCCTCAAGCCTCTGCCAGTCTCAAAACCAATATCATGTGAATGGCACAGAATAAAGGATTGATTGCACAGAGGAGACCTTACACAACTTCGGGAGAAATTAGGGAGAAGGCAATGGCACCCCACTCCAGTACTCTTGCCTGGAAAATCCCATGGATGGAGGAGCCTGGTAGGCTGCAGTCCATGGGGTCACTAAGAGTCAGACACAACTGAGCGACTGCACTTTCACTTTTCACTTTCATGCATTGGAGAAGGAAATGGCAATCCACTCCAGTATTCTTGCCTGGAGAATCTCAGGGAGGGGGGAGTCTGGTGGGCTGCCGTCTATGGGGTCGCACAGAGTCAGTCGGACACGACTGAAGTGACTTAGCAGCAGCAGCAGTGAAATATGAGTCCAGGAGAGGATGGCTGGAAGATCAGAGAAACATCATTAATAGAGATCGCAAAAAAAAGACAATAGTGGAAAAGTCTGCACAGGGCTATTGGCTCTATTATCTGGGAGTGGAGCTGAAGTTGCTATGTATAGGTCAGCAGGGCTAGCAGTTAGGAAAGCTGGCTATGAAGTGGGGAGAGAAGAGGAAAGGACAAACTTGAACCCACCAACTAAACCCATATGCGTCTCTCGTCCCCTCTACCTCAAAGACTCAATTCCCTCAACACAAAGATGCACACATATCTGGTTCACGAGGCAGAAGGCAAGATTCTACGGGAGCTGGAGGATCTGAAAACTCAGCTGTCACCGCATGCCAGCAGGTGAGTGGAAGATTGGCGATGACCTGCATGAGAACCTGGGACTCTGCCTGGACCTCTCGAGCATACCTGCTTCTGTTTTGACTCTACCTTTCAGTTCTCATGTAGATTTTTCTTGTAGTTCACCCTAACCCACAACCATGCCAGGAAGGAAATACAGGAACCACAGATCCAGTTTAGCTGAATTGACAAAGAATAAAATTCCAAAGTCTCTTAGCTCATGGTTCCTGTCTAAAAGAAACTCTTAATCAGTGTTAAATATTGATTCATATTCTTATCACCCAGCCCAAAGCTTAACACATAGCCATGACTTATCTTTTAAAATTAGTGGTCCCCAATCTTTTTGGCACCAAGGACCAGTTTTGCGGAGACAATTTTTCCACAGATGGAAGTGGGTAGGAGGGAAGGTTCAGGTGGTAACGCTAGCAGTAGGGTGATGGTGCAGGTGGCAATGCGAGTGACGGTTCAGCGGGTAATGCAAGCTGTGGTGAGTGATGGGGAGTGGCAGATGAAGCTTGGCTCTGCCTCCCACTGCTCACCTCCTGCTGTGCAGCCCCATTTCAGGGATCGGGGACCCCTGCTCTCAAACATTTCCCCCAACTCAAATTGTCTTTCTTTTCATAAAGAAATAAGAATCTTCTGAACCACCCTAATATTTGGTTAATTTCCCTTTCGGTGGCGTAGTTTATCACTTAGAACTAAAGCCTGCTATATACTACTTAACTCCAGAAGATAGCAGCATTAAAATTCATTCAGACTTAGTAGTAAGAAGAAAAATGAAAAAAAAAAAAAGAAGAAGAAAAATGATCTCAAGGTGTTACCATTTTCAATGGAGCCTGAGTGAGAGGGCAGGATCCAAGCTTGAACACTTTCTCCTCATTAGCACTTAGGTTCCTGCACTCAGCTCGGAGCCCCACCTTGATGACCCTGCCCAGACAAGGGGAACTGAGTGATGAGGTGATAATGAGGAGAAAATGTCCTGCCCTGTTCTGGGTCTGGCTAGTACAAAGCAGGACCACAGGGATGAGATTGCACCTGGCTCTTTTAAGATCTTCCCTCATTTGGGAAGCAGCATGATGAAAATTCTTCATCACAATGAAGAAGAGGAGGCTGCAGTAACAATAACCGAAGTGAAGAGTATAGGTTAAAATGTACTGGCCTGGGCTTGCAGGATAAACTCAGATTCTTTTTCTTAAATATTTTTTAACTTTCAGTTTTATATTGGATTCTACCCAATTAACAATGTTGTGATAGTTTCAGGGGACAGCAAAAGGACTCAACCATACATATACATGTATTCATTCTCCCTCAAACTCCTCTCCCATCCAGGCTGCCACATTACATTGAGCAGAGTTCCCTGTGCTATACAGTAGGACCGTGTTGATTATCCATTTTAAAGTTAGCAGTGTGTACATGTCGATCCCAAACTCCCTAACTACCCCTCCTCTGATTTTTACCCCCTGGCGACCATAGTAAATGTGGGTTCTTGTTATGATGTCTTTCATTTTATTTTAAAATTGGTATAAGTCCTCTAGCATTGCTTTCTGCTACTTAATAACACTGGCTTCATGATTCTATTAATATTGGGAAGGAAGGAGAGAAGAAGGGAGGGAGGGAAGGAGGAAAGAAGAAAAAGAGGAAGACAAGATTCTTCCCAGGAGATAAAAAGATCTTTTCATACCCTGAGCCATCAAGAGGCCCAGTTTCATGTTATTTAAGCTCTGTTCCAAAGTGATTTTTCAGGAGCAAAGTTCACAATTGCTCTTTTGACGACACATTCTCCTAGGCAAGTGGAATGCCTGCAGTATGTATATATTTTCCTAGGCCTCAAGCCCAAAATGGGGGGTGGCGGGGGCGACTTAACTTTCCAAGGTGGCTCCCTGTCACAATATAGGGGTTCTGATAGTGAAGAAGAGGGGAGAATGAAACTTTGGTGTGCAGATATCAGTCTCTGATACGGCCCTTAGGAAGACTTTCAGAAAGACTCCCTGGTGTTTTTCAGGTGGAAGAGGGACCCTCCACGGATACTGCCTCTAGGCCAGTTTCTGGTTCTATTATACCTTAATTTCTCCCGCCATTCTTACTGGCACCTTTTTATTATTCTCTTTCTCTGTCTCCTTCCCACTACCCCCAGACTTCCTCTCCTTTATTTCCAAAGTGTTCATGCCTTATTTGACCTCTCAGCAATCAAATGGGGCAGAAACATGATGATGACTCAATTTTTAGAAGAGAAAATCAAGGCTCAAAGAAGAGAAAGGACTTGCCCAAGGTCACGCCTCTAGTTTGTAGCAGAATCAAGACCAGAGAAACCAGGACTTTGGACTCTTAAGACCCCTGTTCTTCCAACTCTTTTGATGGGATCCCCATTCACTACTGAGTGTACATGTGAAGCCACATATTAAAGGAAGGGCACACATTTCTCAAGCCCACAATTTAGCCCTGAACTGTGGCTTTTTGTGTCTTGGAAATGATATCCTCTAATACTGTAAAACATGTGTCTCTGGGTTCATAAGTTGTGCTACTAAAGAGTTATGATCCCATGGACTATCCATAAGAATAGCCCAATCTCGAAGCTCTAGCAAAATTCCCAGATATCTCTAAAGGGAATTTTTTTGTTTGTTTGTTTGCACAAATAATGCATCTACTGTGAGTGCTTCACTAATTAATGTATTTATTCACTGATTGTGTTGGCCTCTACCATACCCAAGTTTCAATATTCAGTAATACAAGAAGAAACAAAATGAATAGTAAGTCATGGTCCTGTTCCCAAGGAGTTATAGTTGGGAACATAGTTGGAAAGATGTCTAAACAGACAAACTAATTCTTATACAAGCCATGATGGAATAAGTGTTCTGAATGCCAGAGAAGATTTCAGATGAAGCAAATATTTCTGTAGAGTGTCACTAGAAAAGTCCTCACTGAAGTAATGGAATCTGAACGGAGTCTTGAGTGATGGTTGAGATTCTGGTAGACAGAGATGTAGGACAGATTCCTACAAGTATCTCTGATAAAAAAAAATAATAATAATAACTAAAAAGAGCATTCTGGTCAGAGCAAATAGCAGCTCTCAGCATCTATTTCATGTAAAACTTGAAACAATCTACTATCAATATGAAAGATTGTGAATAAATTGTGGCATAGTTATAAAATAAATAAAATATATCCCAATTGTCAAAGAAAAAGGATTCCTGCAAGCAGAGAGAATGGCATAATCAATAATCAGAATTAAAAAAAAAAGAAAAGAAAAGCAAACACTGCCATCTGGTAGTGGCTTTAGAGTATTGGGAATACAGCTGGAAAGTGGAGCCATAATATAGAAAGTCTTGAATGCTAGAGTCCAAGGTGCAGAATTTTTCCCAAACATAACAGGAAGCCATTAACAATTTTTGAATAGGGTGATGAAGCCACCAGAGGAAAAAGCCAAGAAGATACAAACAGAGACCAATATGGTTCCTACAAGTGTGACCCTATAAATTCTAGCAACTATATAATGAGGCTGTGATGGTTAATTTTATTAACTCAACTGGGTTAAGGAATGCCCAGCTAACTGGTAAAATGTTATTTCTGGGTGACTGGTTCCAGAAGAGATTAGCATTTGAATAGATGGGTAAAATGTTATTTCTGGGTGACTGTTTCCAGAAGAGATTAGCATTTGAATAGATGGGGATCATCCAGTCAGTCGAGGGCCTGAATAGAACAATAAAAAGGCAGAGGAAGGGTGAATTTGCTCTCTACTTGAGCTGGACATCCATCTTCTTTTGCCCTTGAACATTAGTTCTCCTGGTTTCTAGTCCTTCAGGAGATCACAGGATTTCTTAGCCTCCATAATCACTAGTCAGTTTTTTCAGAAAAAAATCATTTTCTGTATATCTATATAAATTTTATTGGTTCTATTTCTCTGGAGAACTCTGACTAATAAAAGTTGTAAATGGAGAATAAGTGTAAAATACAGCAATGCTGAAAGTGCTACCTAGAGAAAGCCAGATGATCAAGCAGATTTTTCCTGGAAAATCTACCATTATCCAGGGTCCGGGGCCTGATACTCTCTGCTTTGCAAACTCAGAAACTTGGATCTCATCAGAGTATAACAGTGGGCTAGATTCAGGAAAACCAAAATACTATTTATTAATTCACAGTAAAAAAAAAAAAAAGTCCACCTGAATAGGGCAAAAATTTCAGTTGTAAACCATAAAACCAATACTAACCAGCTGAAGCACAATCATTAGCAACATTATGAAACTTTACAGAATTTCTAGAAACTCAGAGACAGTGAATTAAGCTCAGAGTCTCTACAGCTAAGTGTCTGACTCTTTACAACCCTATGGACTGTAGCCCACCAGGCTCCTCTCTCCGGGATTCTCCAGGCAAGAATACTGGGGTGGGTTGCCATGCCCTCCTTCAGGAGGGCATCCTGGAGGGATCCTCCAGGGGATCTTTCCAACCCAGGGACTGAACCCACATATCGTAGCCTCCTGAACTGGCAGGCAGGTTGCCACTAGCACCAGGTTGCTACAGCCATGAAGGGAAGCCCCTACAGCCATGAAGAAAACCCAAGTGCCAAGACCGGACCACTCATAGGTCAGTCCCATTGGCGGTGGGTGCAGCCCCACAGCTCCCCTGGTGGACACAGAATGAGACACTGAGTGAGGTATGTCAACGACGAGATTTCACTCTTAGGAGCTTTGCTGCTATTTCGTGTTTGTGGTTAAGTTACTAAGTCATTTCTGACTCTTGTGACCCCATGGACTATAGCCCACTGGGCTCCTCTCTCCATGGGATTTCCTAGGCAAGAATTCTGGAGTGGGTTGCTATTTCCTTCTCCAGGGGATCTTCCTGACCCAGGGATCGAACCCACATTTCCTGCATTGCAGGTGGATTCTTTACAGCTGAACCACCAGGGAAGCCCACTTGTTGCTATCACTACCCCTGAAAGCCCAACTACTTCCTGCCATTTCCTCTGGAAAGGTGGGTTCTGAGTGTGGCCTTCTTCTTTATGTGGACCATTTCCCTCATGGAACTTGCTTGGTTCATAGGTCCAGCCTCAGCCTCAGCAGTGGCCTGGAAGACAAGTTTTCTTGCCTCAACTGTTGGAAGGTCCAAATCTCAAAGAGAAAAATCACTAAAATAGATGACAGGAGTCCAAAAGATGTAGTGTGAACATGATTATGACAAGTACTCCCTGCACAGCTAGGACCTGGAGACAGACTTATTTAGCACCATAAAAAGGTGCTTGTTCAACATTTATTTGGCAGAACCAACAAAATTATATAAAGCAATTATCCTTCAATTAAAAAATAAACAAATTTTTAAAAAGAAAAAAAAAGGGTTTTGTTTAACACGAGGTTAGAGAAAGGGAAATTATCAATGTGTACAGGCCTTGAATTTTTCCATAATCCTAACTTTTAGGTTCTAATAACCTTGAATCAGTGCACACTGCATTCATTCAGTGAGGTATAACTGGCATTCCCTGGTTTGCTGCATAGCATGCATGCCCCACAGTGCTGTGGGAAGGGACACCTCGGCCTCTTTCAATGACATCACTCTCTTCCTTTCTTCTTTCCCTCCCAAGTCTGCCTCCCAGGCTGTGTCTGTTCTTTTCCTTTTGCAATCCACAGAGCTAGTATAATCTTTCAGAATTTGGCCTGAAGAGAAGAAAGAGCATTTTTCCTATTAGCATATAGATCTCTGGGGCAAAGAACTCGAGATCACCTTCCACATGCCAGAATGAGTCCAATTTTGACACCTGCTCTCCCAAAGCACCAGTAATAACCTCAACTCCCTGCAAAAGCTATAACTTTAATAAGAAACAGGTCACACATCAGACACCAGTATTGCCAGAACATGCAAACACACACGTACACTCTATCATCAATAACTCATAAGAGAAAATGAAATCTCCCACAGTATCCCCTGACTAGTTCCTCCACGGAATTCCCTGGGGAAGAGGGAGGGGAGTGTCTAAATACCCTCAACACTCCAGATGCAATGTTCAGTGCTTTTTGGTTGCCATGGATATTGTCTTGATCCACAGAGTAATTGGGACACATTCATCTCCTTCCTGAAACACATTTGGAGGACAGGTGAAAGGGAGTGGCAGAAAAGGTACACATTTGAAGTCACACAAACGGGTTCCCGTCCTGACTCCGCCTTTCAGTGGCTATACGACATTAGACAGTTACTTCTTCTAGCTCAGTCTCAGCTTCTTCCTCTGTAGAATGGGAATGAGATTCCTACCTCATAGAGCTGTTCTGAGGATTAAATAATGGAATATATGCACTGCACCTCTTATCATAGCCAGCAAATGGTAACTACCTCTAGCACTGTAATTACTGGTTTTGTTATCGTCACTCTTACTATGGAACCAAAAGGTCGTATTAGATCAGAGTTGAAAACAGAAAGAATCCCTCATGTCCACCTGAAGTTCATTTCTAATAAATGGAAAAGTCACATTCTTGTCACCTGGATCATGGAAGCATTCAAATTCTGCTGAACATAATGAACAGCCTGCAAGGACAGGTCTTGGCTCACAGAGGAAAAAAGCAGAGCTGCCTCTTAGGAACTCTGTGTAGCTTCGCCTCTTCTCATCCCCACTCATTGCTCCCCCATCTTTCCTTATACAGACACTCACTTCCTCATTACAAGCAGTTCGGGGGTTTGTGGGGTGGAGCAGATAACTTTCTGTGCAGAAACAGTGACTGTACTTACGCACCGCTCTGTAGAAAGTGAAATTGCATGGCTGGGAGAATCCCATCATCATTCCACCCCCTAATGAGAGAGAGTGTCTGCAGGAAGATGAAATTAAATTGTAAGCTCTATTGACCTCAACAACAGGTGCCATTTGGGCAAACCCAAAGGGGGCCATTGAATTGTCAAAAAGATTTAACTCTTCCTGACACTCCAGCACTGGTTGATAGCTTCTCACCAATTCTGCTGCCAGAAATGTCATCACTGGAGGTCCATTCCACTGGGTTCTTGCCCTGAAATCCTTTAAAAAATGTTAATCCCTGGGGAGAGGAAGCAGACAACTCAATCATGCTAAGGGGTTAGTGTAGAGCCTGGGTCCCAATCCTGGCTGAGTTCTTTGGCCAAGTTTCCTCATCTGGAAAATAGAGGAATGCTGAGAATTACAACTGCTTCCCAGGGTTTGAGGAAGATAAAATGAAACCTATAGGGCAGACAGCATAGGACCTCACACTGTGTTTCACAATTCACTCATCACTGAAGGAATCTTTATTGAGCTTCCTCTCTGGCAAACACTCATGTGCTTGGGAAACACAGAGCCCTTGAATATCCTACATCAATTACTCTGGGTTGGGCCAGAACTCATCCACCTCCACCACGGAACCAATCCCTGGGTCTAGCTAATATAAATTCAATTTCTCCCAACAGAAAGTACCCGAGGGGAAACACCATTAAGTGGTGGAAGGGGCAGATACAAGAGCAGGTCAGGGAAAGAGGAGGTAAAAGTTCTGAGAGCCGAATTTTGAATAATTTGTGGTTTTACCTCCCTCAGCTGGAGGCCTTCCTCCAGGAGATGGGTGAGGAGAGCACTGAGGGTTAGCGGGGATAAGAAACAGCCATGGGAACAAGTAGTAGTCTACACAGAAGAGAATGTGTTCAAAAAAACACAAGAACAGTCACACACCAGCCACAGACCCTAAAATTCCAGTTTAAAGCAACTCAGCTCTGTTCCATTCAGCAGGCGATGAATTGCAGGCATTTTCACTTCTGTGGTACCTTTCATGCCAGAGCCTCTAAGCCCTTTTCAAACACAAATCTGTTCAGCCTCATAACCTCTCTGAGAGTTGGCAAAGGGATAGCGGGATCACTTCCCTCCTTACCTCAAGGGCAGCCTCTTGGGCGGTGGAAGGCAGAGGGGAGGACGCAGAGGCTGTTTAACAGTCACTTAACCAGGCATCTTGACAGCTCAGAGGAGAAGGAGCCACTTGGGATCAGACGTTTCTGGGACACTTGTTCTGAGGCATGGAATTACAGAAATACCTGGGTATCCACTTCTGCCTTTGGGGCTTTAGCTTTTTCCTCATTTAGGCTGATAGTGCCTGGGGATTTGGCATACAGTGAGAGTGCCTACACAGTGTATCCCTTACCTCCTCCTTGTAACAGAACCCCGATTTTTGTCTAGGGCGAAACCATGATTCATGTCAGCCAAATTAGCAGTCTTCTTCCCATTCCCCCCAGCTTTCCTTGAAGTAATGAATGACTGTATAACTCAGGGTTAGCCAATGAGATGGAAGGAGAAACCAGCGGGGGACAAATGTGTCAGAATTCGCCAGGGTAACAAACTCTACCTTGGTGACCTAACACAGCAAAGATTTATTTTTCTCTCACATTATAATTCTAATGCAGTCGGTGGGGAAATTGCTCGTCACTCACTGAGGATTCCGGGCTCCTGAGGACTCCATCCTGTTAGAATGAAACAGTCTAAAATGGTAGCCTCCGAGGTCACCATGAAAGAGACAGGAAAGACTGGAGTTGGGGACACTGATCTCAACTGCCTGTGCTGGGAAGTTATACACACCTCTTTCTCTCACATCGGCCACACAAGCTACGTGACACTAGTGTGAGGGAGGCCTGAAACGACAGGATTACACACAGAATATTTGGTGATACTATGCCACAGAGGTGACTGCATGACAAAGACAAGCTCTAATGACACTTCACATACCCCTGTATCCTTGCAGGAAGTCCACTTAACAAACGGCAATCCAGGATGTCTCTCATTTGAAGCTTAAACTGCCTAATGAGGTTGTGTTCACATCAGCTCAGCATCAATGTATCTAGAGTATGCTAGCTGCGTGGATGATACCGAGAACTATAAGAATGGCACGTATGACCAAGCCACCCAAGATGGCTGCTCTCTTGGTCTCTGCACATCCCCTACCAGACCAGTATCTGCTTCCCCTACACCCTCCTCACAGGACCGACCTTCCTACATACTTGTCCCTGACCCATTGCTGACTGTTCTAACCTTTACAATAGAACTATTCTAACCTTTAGATCAGAACATCTGATATCAACCTGATGCACAGGCCCATCATAAGGCGCTTATGATGTCATCCTCCCATGGGCCACCCCCAACAGCCAGGTGTGGGCAGTACAAATTCCACCCTGGTGGCCGAAGATATGCAGCCCAGTGCCACTGGGAGGTTACACTGCTAAGGAAGGCAAGAATCTTCAGGTCTTTAGAAACCCCTCCGTATGGGGCCGAGGAAGTATCAGGACGAGGCTGGCAGTTTTGGGGAAGGCCCTCGGACCTGGCCCAGGTGAAGGTCTCCTTGGAAACCTGCAGTTCCCCTTCCCCACCTCCCTGCTGGGCCCCAGCCGCGAGGCCCTTCGCATCTGCCAGTGTTCTGGTGGGTGTCTCGGTGCTGCCTACTCACTTCTCAGGGCTTGTGGAGTCCAGGAGCCAAGTCTGCTTCATGTCTGGGTCACCGCCTGCTGCCATGATCCAGCCAAATAGTGTTCTTCTGGAGGTGTCGGCCAGTCAGCACCTACATTCTCTGGCATCTTCTGAGAGATTCCTGCAACCCGAGAGATTTTTGCAGGCACTTCTTTCCTGGTCTTGCTCCTCTGTCAAGAAAACGGGTGCCTAATAAACACATTTCTGCTTTTAAAAAAAAAAAAGAAGAAGAAGAACCTCTCCACAAGGTAGCTTATCAGAGAGGGCGGTGAGGGGCTGTGAAGGACGTGAAGGGCGTGAGGTGCGTGAGGGGCGTGCCTCCGGCTAGTTTCCCAGGTGAGCAATGAGCCAACCTGACGTCAATTCCCCCTATAACTGGTTATATCACACCCCCGCCCCAACCTTGTTACAAAGCCTGCTGCCACGTTCTGCGCTAACCTCCACTGCTCCAGGACCTTGCTTCAGACATGTAAGTCCCTCCACCCATTAATCCACTGATGTTTCTTTGTTTGGTCTTGACTGGGTGAGCACAGATCTGGCAGGCCCGCAAGGTGCAGGCCAACAACTGGTGGAGGGGCCAAGAAACGGAGGAAACGCCTGTGCGCTCCCAGATGCCTGGAAATGAGGGCGGGGAATGGGGACCTGAAAGTTGCAGCTGAAATCCCGGAGTGGCCATCCACTAGTCTGTAGGGTCCTGTGGGGGCTGTTGTTGATGAATGGGGTCCACCAAGAGTGTATAGAGAACTCATAGATACCCAAGACTTTTTGAGAGATACTGGCCGCTATTACAATGGGGAAAATGTGCCCCGCAGCTGTGGGCTGGCTGTTGCTTTTTTTTTTGAATTGGCGTATAGTTGATTTACAATGTTGTGTTAATTTCTGATATACAGCAAAGTGATTCAGTTACACGTACATGTTCTTCTTCATATTCTTATCCATTGTGGTGTATTACAAGATAGTGAATGTATTTCTCTGTCCTATCCAGTAGGTTCTTGTTTATCTATCTTGTATATAGCAGCTTTTATCTGTTAATCTCAAACCCCTAATTTGTCCTTCCCCACTCTTTCTCCTTTGGTAATGTAAGTTTGTTTTCTATGTCTGTAAGTCTGTTTCTGTTTTGTGAATAAGGGTCATTTGTATATTTTAGATCCCACATAAAGTGA
Organism: Oryx dammah; assembly: GCF_014754425.2. NCBI lineage: Eukaryota > Metazoa > Chordata > Mammalia > Artiodactyla > Bovidae > Oryx > Oryx dammah. The sequence continues at coordinate 36,977,316 of NW_024070185.1, forward strand.
TATATATGATAATCAGTCTTGCTCTGTCTGACGTGGTTGAATATGATAGTCTGTAAGTTCATTCATGTTGCTGCAAATGGCATTATTTAATTCTTTTTTGTGGCTGAGTAATATTCTTTGTATGTATATGTGTGTGTATAATATATATTACATGTATTTTTTACATTCATCTGTTGATGCACATTTTGGTTGCTACATGTCTTGGCCATTTGTAAATAGTGTTGCTATGAACACTAGGGTACATGTGCTTTTTTGAATTATAGTTTTGTCTAAGTATACGCCCAGAAGTGGGATTGCTGAATCATATGATAATTTCCATTTTTGATTTTCCAGGGAACCTCTATACTGTTTTCCATAATGACTCCACCAGATTACATTCCCACCAATGGTATAGAAGGAGTCCCTTTTCTCCATACACTCTCCAGCATTTGTTACCTGTCAGTTCCCCTATGGGAATCTATGTGGTGGTAATCTCAACACACCACCACCACCTCCACCATCTCCTTGAGAAACCTGCCACCACGTTCTGCTGGCCATCCACTGCTCACAGTGGGATGTTGTTCCAGGACCTCGCTTCAGACAGGTAAGCTGACCAGGGTGAAGTGGTACCTCACTGTAGTTTTGATTTCTATTTCTCTAATAATTAGCAATGGTGAGCATCATTTCATGTGCTTATTGACCACCTGTACGTCTTTGGAGAAATGTCTATTTAGGTCTTCTGCTCATTTTTTTATTGGGTTGTTTGGTTTTTTCATTATTGAGTTGTATGAGCTGTTTGCGTATTTTGGACATCAAGCTATTGTTGATTGCATTGTTTGCAAATATTTTCTCCCAGTCCATAGGTTGTCTTTTCATTTTGTTTATGGTTTTCTTTACTGTGCCAAAGGTTATAAGTTTGATTATGTCCCATTTGGGGTTTTTTTTTTGCTTTTATTTCTATTGCCTCGGGAGACTGGCCAAAGAAAGCATTGCTACAATTTATGTCAGAGATTGTTTTGCCTATGTTCTCTCATAGGAATTTTATAGTGTCCTATCTTATATAGTTAAGTCTTTAAGCCATTTTGAGTTTATTTTTGTATATAGGATAAAGATGTGTTCTCATTTCACTGATTTACATGCAGCTGTCCAGCTTTCCCAACTCCACTTGGTGAAGAGGCTCTTATTCTCCATTGTATATCTTGCCTTTTTTGTCAAAGATTAATCAACCATAGTGTGTGGGTTTATTTGTGTTTTCTATTCTGTCCCATTGATCCATATGTCTGTTTTGTGCAAATACAGTGTTGTTTTGATTACTGTAGCTTTGTGGTATTGTCTGAAATCTGGGAGTGTTATGTCTCCAACATCCTTCTTTTAACTCGTGGTGACTTGGAAATTACGAGTTTTTTTTTTTTTTATGGCTCCATATAAATTTTAGAATCATTTATTCTAGTTTTGTGAAAAATGTCATTGGTAATTTGGTGATTGCATTAAATCTGTAGATTGCTTTGGGTAGTATTGGCCATTGGTTTTTATATTAAAAAAGGCCACAGAGGCTTAGCTAAATAGCTGATACAAAGGTCAACTTGAATACTGATTCTTGTTCCTCTAAAATGAAGCATGTGAATGTGAGTGAATAATATGTACTACTTTCTATTACTATTATTTTTTAAACTGAATAGGCAATTCAGAAACTGAAAGAAAAAAAAAAAAAACCTGAATATGGCCAAGATGAGACTCTCTAGATATTCAAAACTGGTTTCTGCATATGTCTTTAGAGAAAGAAAGTAATCTACTTGGGCCCTCAAGAATTTTAATCCTGAGTTTAAAAAAAAAAAAAAAAGAGGGCTTTTAGGCTCTAGCAGGAAAACTGAGAGATCTGTGTCTATATAGATACACATATGTTTATGTGTATCTTATAAATATGAGATGTCTCTGCCTCCAAATGGCACTATAAAGTTGATGTGGTGACCCAAGGATGAAAGAGCAGATAAAACCAAGGAGGGTCTTGGAATGCAGGAACAGAAAAACCAGGCTGTTATAGTCATTCCCTCCCCCATGTTGTAACTATTAATGGATTTCATGTCCTCCTGAGCAGTATAAGCTGTCTCCCCTCCTACCTCATAGGGAGAAGATGTTTGCCTTACTCTTCCCCACCACCCAGTATATGTGCCTCATCCAATCAGCAAATGACCCACAAGACCCCTATCCCACTCCTTGTACCCTGGGTATAAAAGTGGACTAAGGACCCCTGTTCAACGTCAGTTCTCCCTTGAGCTGGCTCACTGTTCTAAGAGTGTCTCTCACTCTAATAAATTTTATTTCCCTCTCATTCTGTCTCATGTCTGGAAATTCTTTTCCAACCCGCACCCAGACCACAACAGTTTGTTTGTGGATAAGCTCTGCTTAAGTGGCTGAAAAGAAATTAAAAGTTTATATAAATTCTCAGAAATATGAAAGAATTCTAAAAACTATAAAATTCTCAGAAATAAAAAGGAAAAAAAAAGAAAGTGTCCCAAATGCATTTCAGGTTCACATGATCTGGGACATATTTGATGCTGAATCAATACCTGGTATTGAAGCTCCTTAAGCTTATTGGTTTGATGTAATAAAGATGTATCTTTTGAGTCATCAGTGTTAAGTATAATACTTCTGTCGGACCTAAGTTTCCTAGAGGTTAGATAGGACCTTATTATATTTGTTGCAACTCCATCAGCAAAGAAAGTAACTTGATAGGATGAACCTTTAAGTAAGTGAGATAAGAACCTTTAGGTAAACTCTACTGGAGTAATTATGTTTGGGGAATATCTACCAGATTTTGGTAAATTGAAAGTAAACTAAGTTAAATAAAATTCATTGACTATCTGAGTCATTTCAAATGGATAGAATATTGGAACATTAATTGCGGCATGGGTCTAAGTTTATCTACCTTTACTTTCTTAAGAGAGGAAGACTAAAGTGTAGGTTTTCCTATCAGAAAATTCTGGTATGACAAACAGTTCACAAGTACTTGCTTCTTAGTTTTTGCCAGAGATTAAGATTTCTAAAGATTAAGATTAAAATCAGTCATAATTCTAGTTATTGTAAGCAATTTTCTTTATTGATTACATTGCAATCAAAGTATTTAACCTTGCCTTTTTACATCTTTTGTCATTTATAGACAGTTATACTTTGATACTTTTGCAAAAATGTTTCATCTTCAAGAAGATTCATAGGAAGGTCTTTTTGACAAGGACAGGTCTCTGATAAACTTCAGGTCATACCACTGAGCTGGGTAAGAAATTAAAGAATCCTAATGGAAAACCTGATGACTTCAGGTTTTAAAAGATTGATTATTGAGTGAACTGCTGAATATCAGAATAATTTTTATGGTTTTTGTCTGGAATATTACTTGTTTTGAACTCTATTTTCCACATAGAAAGAAGCCCTTCCCCTCAAGTTAGTTATGATTTATAGCAATTTGGTAAACTACTCCTGAGGGTGGAATTGAACCATTTTTCTTTTCTCTCTGCCTGGCCTCTCTGAAAATTGGAGACACCTGATTCTGAGCAGCCTTATCAGGCAAATGGAGAAGACTCTCTCCTGGCAAGTGCAGGAATCTTGATGTTTTCCTGACTTCTAGAGGGAGAAATTCACTGAAGTGGAGCCTGATGGCACAACTTTGCCATGGTTTTCCTGGTCTTGAGAGACCTTTTGGGAATTCTGCCTGAGATTCCTTCTGAGGAGTCCCACCACAGCCTTTGTGGTCAATTGACCAGACTGACTTTGCAAACAAATAAGTCTCGATTTGACTGTGGTTGGTGAAGATGAGGGTAATTTTGGAAAGAAAAATATATTTCAGTGAATATTAAATTGTTTCTGCTAATTGAGGTCTGTATTTATGAGAGTTATTGTGCTAGCTGTTCTTTTGTCCTGATGTTCAGGATGGAGAGGAAATTATCTAGTGAAGCTGTCACAGAGTACAACTACTCATGATGTATCACTGCTTGCTTTTAAGGCTGCTGCTAAAAGCAGATGTACAATGTTTGTGTAATAATTCGGTATAAGTGATAAAATGTGTAGCCTATAAAATGTTTCCCCATTAACATACCTCTGATCCTGTTCAAAATATCCAATCAGTTTTCCCCCAATGTGGATAGCTAGGCAAACAAAAAGGAGGCCTAGCACCAAGGGACATGATCTGGACCCAGGGCAAGCAGCATTCCTCCTTTGAGGGATATATGCTTTGGGGGAAATGATGGAAAAATCTTCATATATGGAGGTATATGGGGTACATTCTGGCAAATATATGGTTAAACTTAAACTTTACTGACCAGAGGGGCCTTTTTTATGTCCTGTCAAACATTCATTATACGTCTGCTCTGGCCATTGTGGAGGAGAATGCATTCGAACGTCAAAGTGGAGTAGCTGTGGTTCTGACATCCAAGGTAACACTAGGTGGCCATTGTAGAGGGTGATTTTGGATGTGCTCCTGTATTACAGAAAACTTGAGTTTTCTGAACTCTATTGCAGACCAGGACAAAAACTACAACCAAGTGTGGTATTATCTCACAGTGCAGGTACTGCTTGTATCTTGCTTAATGGTGAAGGTCTCCTATCTGTTGTGCCTATTAGATGCGTTACATTTCATTCCTAGTGTTAGCAGAAAAAAATTTATTTGAGGACTGAGCCGAATTGCTGTGTCTACAGCGAGATGCCCTTGTCGTCCTCCTCTGGACTTCCATGAAACTGATCTGATTAGTGACTATGTGGGGACTGTTGACCATGGAGGGATTAGACTCCCACCATCTTCTTATCATACATGCCAGTGCATCAGAAGGACGCATGTCAGTAAACATTATTGTATAAATGACTGCCCATAAGCCCCCCTGGGCTATGCTGTGTGGAATGGCCTGGCTTTTGGACACATAAGTCCAACTACTGGGATTAACAAAGTTTTGTCTGGAAAGACCTAACGGAGAAGGGCATGGCAACCCACTCCAGTATTCTTGCCTGGAGAATCCCCATGGACAGAGGAGCCTGGCTGGCTGCAGTCCTTGGGATCTCAAAGAGGCGGACACGACTGAGGGGCTAAGCATAGCCTAATGGGTGCGCACCTAATGGCATGTACCAGAACACAGGGCAGTAGATCTTCTACTGTGACCGTGACCCCTGGCTAAGCCGACAATGCTTGTTTAGAGCTGGGGCCTCCCCCACCATGGGGTTGGCTTTGAGCTTGTGGAAGCCTGGGGTGGCCCTATCTTCCTTATAAACTGGACACGATGCTGCCACCATTGACTCCCTCTCCATTGACTCAAGAAGTGTTTACCTTCAGAATCTGCTCACATCCTGGCAAATGACTGTTCTTAGCATATTGGGTATCTTTCAGTTTATACTTTTGCTGCTGGCGTCTATACTGTATTTGTGATACCTGATTTCAGTGCCCCTCTACATACCTGACCCCAGGTATACTGCAGAAGAGGAATGGACCAAGATTGTAAGGGTTATGCAGGGTATGTAGGAGTGGAGTATATTATCAGGCCACCAAAGATGTCTGTTCTCTTGCTCTCTGTCCATCCCCTGCCTGACTAGTGCCTGCTTCACCCACACTCAACTCACAGGACTGACCTTCCTACATACTTGCTCCAGGCCCAGTGGGTGATTGTTATAACCTTTAAATGGGAAGATCTCCATTATGGAAGAGCTTATAAGTGGGACAGTGAGGGGCATGTCCCTCTGTTAATCTCAACTACCTGGTAACCAGAGAGCCAACCTGATGCCAGCTCCCCTATAACTGGTAACCTCCCCCTCCCCTGGGAGCACAGACTGCTGCCATGTCCTGCCAGCTGTCTGCCTTAAACAGTGGAGTGTCAATTCAGCACCGCAGCTGTAAGATTCCCCACTCTGTTTAAACATTGATGTCTCTGTTGCTGCCTCTGGGCTCTCTCTTTGTTCTTGCAACTGGCAAGCACAGGGTTTGTAGGCCTGTGGGGTGCAGCCCAACATGGCACCATGGGAAAAGGCTAGTTACTTCTTTACTCAGCAAGAAAGGCATATCATTCTCATGCCTGCCTCTGTGCTGTGCTTGGGAGGCTCAGAGTAATAAAATGGAGTATATTATTTCTTGACGGTCCCCTGAGATTATGAAGAAATCAGGAAGAATTTTCAAAAATCAGCCTGCTGTTGTTACACCTTCTCAGTACACACTGATTATTAATTCCCTCCATAGAACCTCTGAGACCAGAGACCTGTTCAATAAGAATTCTGGGGGGAAATGGAATCAGTGACAACTTTAAAGGTTATTTCAAAAAAATTAAGTCTTTGATGAAAAGGGACAAAAGAAAAAAAAGGAAAAAGCTAGAATTTTTGGACGCCTAGTTGTTTGGAATCATAAAACATGGAGAAAACCTGCTTTCAAATAAAATTTGTCAAGTTCACCTCCTTCATGGGAACACTTTAAAAGGCCCAGCAGCACCCCTGTTGGCCATGTCCTCTTTCAGGCCTCAAAGAGGCCCCCCTTTGTGAACTCCTGCCAGTCATTTCTATCACCAATGGTTTCATCCTAATCTGAGCTGTAATTTGATATGTCAGAGTGTGAAGAACAATTAACCACTGGAGTATTGCATAACTTCAGAAGTCCCTTGAGATGAAATGTATGCAAATGATAGTGTCTATTGTTGGTCTGATAACCATTCTTTAATTCCAACTTGAAAGAGGAGAGATTTCCAGACATTGTGATGCATTTGATCCAACAAAATATTCAAACTAACTTTATATCACTTGGGTGGTAATTTATCTTTTCTGCCTGGAGCAGGAAGAGGTTTCAGTGCAGTAGTAATGAATTTATGTCATTTCTCCAAAGTCGGTTTCTTTCAGCTGGAGCATGAACATTCAAAACTGTGCAGCCTTTTAGCATGAGTGGCTCTGGGCATGGATTTGTTCAAAGGATCCTGAGATGAAGGTTGCCATTTCCTCCCAACTAACTGTTGTGGGGGAAACAAGTCACAGTTCATGAGAATGGAAGCAATTTCTTTTATTTATTTATTTATGGCTGTGCTGGGTCTTCACTGCTGTGTGTTGGCTTTCTCCAATTTTGGCGAGCATTGTGGTGCTCAGACTTCTCGTGGTGGTGGTTTCTCTTGTTGTGGAGCAATGGACTCCAGACACACAGGCTTCAGTGTTGCAGCAAGTGGGCTCAGTAGTTGTGGCATGCGGGCTTAGTTGCTTCGCAGGATGTGGAATCTTTCCAGGCCAGGGATCTAACCCATGTCCCCTGCACTGGCAGGCAGATTCTTATCCAATGCACCACCAGGGAAGTCCCCAGAATCCATTTCTAAATGTCAATAATATGCAGTGAGAAGCAGAGGAATAAAAGAGGAGAAAAGGGATGGGAAACAAATGAGTAAGCTAATGAAACATGATGGGGAAGCTAAAGAGAAAGGGAGCACTCCTTATTACATCCCTCTGCTTTTCTCAGATTTGCTTTCCACCACACTGCCTCCCAGAAACAGAGATTCCTCCAAAACCTGCTGAGAAAAGGCGAGAGACTCATGTGGGCCCTGGTGGGATAATGCTTGTTTTATTTGAATAAGAAGGAAACTGTGTTAATAAACGCCTGTGACATTTAATGATGTGCCTTTCATTTTGAACACATCATTGCTCGATATTGAATCCATCCATTTTGATCATAAACACCAGGACCACGGAACTCTTGCTTTCACCCATATATAAATAAATAATAGGGACTTATTTTGCACTCTGTGCAAGAGCAAGGATTGCAACTCCCCTGCCTGCGTTTGCATCTTATGAACCCTGCTCAGCCGCATGGCCTCCCATTCGTCTCTCTGGAAATCCAATTTCCTTCTTGCAGGTTCGTCTGCCAGTTTTCTAATTTTCACATCAAACTGCATATTACTCATTGTCAGCTGGCTGTTCTGGAAGAATCGTTAGAGACTTAAACCCCTTACCAGTATTTGCAGTCCAGCCACAGGCATCACACGTTCCAAAAGAGTGCTACCACCCCCAGAAGGGTCAGAATTTCAAACCTGCATCTCTAGGCCCAGGCCAGGCCCAGTGAGAATAACATTATACTTTCTGAAAGATAAATCCAAATTTTTTAATACAGCAAAATGGTCCCTCCCAGCATATCCAGGAATGTGTGATTCATTTCTCCATCCCCAGCACTTAGCACACAATAGACCAATAAATCGTTGATAAAAAATGAATTAACAGTTAAATGAATGTAACACATATTTCTGCAAGATTACTTAGATATGTTACATATATTACAGATACACCAAATCAAACTTTATTGCTTCTTGCATAAGTTTTTATTTAACCCATTTATGCTAACCAAAAATATTTCTCTATTTTTAAAAGGATGACTAATTATGCTTTAAATGGTAGCCTTAACTGATATAATTAAGTTGGATCCTTAACAGATCAACAGGCACAGATCTTCCCAGATCTGCAGATTCCAAGTCTGTGCATTTGGCTCCAAGGTCCTTCTTTATCCCCACACTTCCAAATTCTCAGGGTGATAGAGTCTTACATACATTTTCTCTTTAGGGCTGGGGATCATCATGGAAAGGGATCTTTTGGGCTGATTGCAGCCAGAGAGTAAAGAGTTTGGGCTAGAAATTCTCCTCTCTGGGGATCTCCAAATGTGAGGCATGACCACCATATTCAGAGGAGGGGCAGGAAGCTGTAGGAACCTACCTGCCTTCTAGAAACCCCATTTGATGGACATTTCCCCAGTTCCTAGAAACTTCCCCCAGAAGGTTCTAGGTGCTCCTCAAGTATAAGCTCTAAAGGGCCAGAGAAAAGGTTGCTTTCTCCTTACAGTTTTCTGGGAGATGAAGTATAAAGGATATGTTTCATTCCTTCATGGAATCAAACCTCAAAACCCTAATGTTCACAAGTGAAGGCAACTCCTGACCCTGAATGCCATACTGGAAGAGAAGAAATAGTGCAAAGGACATTACTGAAATATGGATGGTATGGAGAAGGCGATGGCACCCCACTCCAGTACTCTTGCCTGGAAAATCCCATGGACAGAGGAGCCTGGTGGGCTGCAGTCCATGGGGTTGCTAGGAGTCGGACATGACTGAGCGACTTCACTTTCACTTTTCACTTTCATGCATTGGAGAAGGAAATGGCAACCCACTCCAGTGTTCTTGCCTGGAGAATCCCAGGGACGGGAGAGCCTGGTAGGCTGCCGTCTCTGGGGTCGCACAGAGTCAGACACGACTGAAGCGACTTAGCAGCAGAAGCAGCAGCAGCAGCAGAGTAGATGAAAGTATGGTATCAATATTGTTGTTCAGTCACTAAGTCATGTCCAATCCCATGAACTGCAGCACACCAGGCTTCCCCGTCCTTCACTATCTCCCAGAGTTTCCTCAAACTCATGTCCATTGAGTCAGTGATGCCATCCAACCATCTTGTCCTCTGTTGCCCCCTTCTCTTGCCCTCAATCTTTTCCAGCATCAGGGTCTTTTCTAATGAGTCATCTCTTCACATCAGGTGGCCAAAGCATTGGAGTTTCAGCTTCAGCATCAGTCCTTCCAATGAATATTCAGGGTTGATTTCCTTTAGGATTGACTAGTTTGATCTCCTTGCTGTCTGAAGTACTCTCAAGAGTCTCCTTCAGTACCACAGTTTGAAATGATCGATTCTTCAGCACTCAGCCTTCATTATGGTCCAACTCTCACATGCATACATGCCTACTGGCCAAACCATAGCTTTGACTATATCGACATTTGTTGGCAATCAATATTAACCTGACTAAAATTTAAGTGTACTTGGTTATGAAAAGAAAAAGTCTTAATTCTCAGGAAGCCTACACATGCACATGAAGCATTCAAAAGTACAGAGCTCTGATGTATGTGACAGTCTCAAATGTTTAAGAATATTATATATTATGAATAGAAAACAGAAAATATCAATATATAGAGTGTGAGCACAAATAACACAAATGGTGTAAAATGTTAATAGGTGAATCTTGTAAAAGGTATTTGATAATCTTTGCATTATTCTTGCAACTTTTATATAAATTTGAAATTACTTCTAAGTTAAAAATTTTAAGTAAATATTTTAAGCCCACTAGCATAGATGAAATCAGGCTAGACCCTTTAAATATGACCAAGCCAGAGCCAGAGGGTGGAGATCTTAAAGAGGAAATAAATATTCCACCAAAAGCAAGAGTCTACAGACTTTTTAGGGAGCCAGATACAGTGATAAATACTTGGCCTCTGTGGGCCTAACAGACTCCATCACAACTACTTAACTCTGCCATCATGACGGTAAGGCAGTAACAGGCGACATATAAATAAATGGTCATGACTGTGTTCCAATAACACTTTATTCATAAAAACAGACCGTGGGCTGGATTTGGCCTAGGGACCACAGTTTGCTGACCCTTGAAGCAGAAAACTGGGCGTATGGAATCTGACGTACTCCCATTACACTGGCGTTCCCTGGTGGGAAGCATCCTTGCCAGGCTCCTTGTGGTAGGCTCCACCTTTAACCTCTGCCACTCTGGAGAACCCTCGGCATGGTCCGTTCACAATGACTGACATCAGTAATCTCCACTCCCTTCAGGAGAAATCACAGAGGGAAGCCCTCTTTTCCACAGGTGATCACAAGACAGCTAGGAGAATGCAGACGGTAACCTCCACATTCATGAGGGAGTCAGATAGGAACGTCATTACAAACGCTGGTCTGGACTGCCCCTCCATACACACACTGGAGAAGACTTCTCCTCAAACCACAATCCAAAACTGTACAGTGAATGTTTGGTTTGCTTTAGTTGAAGAAAAATAAGTTTCTACTTCAGTCCATGGTCCTGATCTGCAAATGGTCACGTGACGGGTACCACATCAAGACCTGGAGAACAAGAGCAACACTGAGGGCTGGGGAGAAGGGAGGAGAGAAGATCTTGGAGTGGATACAATTAAGACTCCTTTGGCTCCTGTATCCACCGTCACTGCGTTGTGACCCTGAAGTCCTCCTGCTGGTCCCCTCGGTGCTCTCACAGTTATCTGGCTTCTGCCCCATTTCATTACACTTCCTGTGCTGTATTATAGGTTCCCATGGAGAAGACAATGCACCTGCCCCACCACAAGCTGTCAGAGCCCCCAGTGAGAGACAGGACTTGCTGAAGCTCAGCCAAACCTAGTCACTAACACAGAGCCACTAACCGCCCCCAGACCAGCTGTGTCTCCTGTCCCAGAGCACTTCTTCAGGCTTATGGTGCCTGTCCTGGGCCCCAGGGTCCTGGCTTCTTTAGAAGCAATTTTATTTGGAAGACAATGAACCTCCAGGAAATGCAAAAAAGCAAGCAAACAAACAAGGCAAAAGTCTGGAGCATCTAGTGTGGCTGACTTTGGAGATGAGTAGAAGCAGGGAGGTGGAGGTCAGTCCCCGGGCAGTTCTCTCGGACCAAGTCCCCTCCCCCTTTCTTACCTTTATCTTTCAGATTCCACATAGAATTGACAGAGCACAGATCATGGGCTTGGCAGACACAGAGATGATGAGGACAGAGAGAGCCCTACTCCATGGAGCTGACCTCTGGTATGGAGTCCAAACAGTAAATGGGCAATTACATTAAAGCAAGCAGTGGTTCTCAAACTAAATGAGCACTGGGATAACCTGGAGGCTTGTGAAAGCACAGATTTCAGCATCCCACCTCAGAGGTTTTTGTTTCAATGAGTGTGGGAAGGGAGGCCTGAAATTCTGCATTTCTAACAAATATTCAGATTAGGCTGATGCTGCCCGAGGGCTAGATTCTAAGGACGATCGTGTTATAGTGTGATTAGTGTCAGGAAGGTGAAAGCATAGGGTGTGATAGTAGAATGTAAGTGGGGGGTTGGGGAGAATCCTGCCCAGACTCAGGTTAGGAAAGGCTTAAGCAGGAATAAGCCAGGGGAGATGAATTCCAGGCAGAGAGAAAAGCATATGCAAAGGAATGAGAGCAAGACAGGGGTGGGGTACAATTAATTTAATATGGCTGTAATTCAGACCAAGAGGGGCTCTGGTGAGAACAGTACTAAGGAAGCAGTATCTTCTTCTATTAGAATTTACCAAAATATCTGGTGGAAGGATGCTGTAAAAATAGGAAAAGCAAATGTGCATTTCTCTATGAGCCTAGAGGTCTCTTCTGCAAAAAAATAAAAATAACAAATCAGAAACCTTAGACTATGGGGATGGTGCTTTCTTCACTCCTGAGATTCAGAATGTGGTACTAATTCTCCTCCCTTTGAAAATAAGCCAGACTAGCTTCTCAATTTTAATAGAATCTGATGCTATGTGATTTTTGAGGTTGGACCATAAAAAGAATAGCTTTTTGGCGGGATTTCTCTTTCTCTTGAATCACTCTAAGGAAAGCCAGCTGCCATGCTGTAAGGACACTCAAACATCTTGTGAAGAGGCCTCCAAGGGGGATAAACTGAGGCCTCTCACCAACAACCAGCCCCAACTTGCTAGGCATGAGTAATAACCTTAGATGTGACTCTCCAGCTCCAGTCAAACCTTCAGATGATAGTGGCCCTGGCTAACAGCTTGATGGCAATTTCATGAGTGAGCCAAGTCAGAAAATACTCCCACATTCCTGACCCATATTACTGTGAAGATAACAAATGTTTACTGCTGTATTAAGTCATTGATGTTTGTTTTGTTCTTGTTCAGTCACTCAGTCGTGTCTGACTCTTTGTGACCCCAGGCTTCCCTGTCCTTCACTGCCTCCTGAAGTTTGCTCAAACCTTATTTGAGCTATTGAATCATGCCTATTGAATCAGTGATGCCATCCAACCATCTCATCCTCTGTCACCCCCTTCTTCTCCTCCTGCCTTCTATCTTTCCCAGCATCAGAGTCTTTTTCAAGGAGTCAGCTCTTCACACCAGGTGGCCAAAGTACTAGAGCTTCGGCTTCAGCATCAGTCCTTCTAATGAATATTCAAGGTTGATTTCCTTTAGGATAGACTGGTTTGATCTCCTTGCTGTCCAAGGGACTCCCCTGAGCCCTCTCCAACAATAGGGTTCAAAAGCATCAATTCTTCAGCACCCATCATTTTTTATGGTCCAACTCTCACATCCATTCTTGACTGGAAAAACCATAGCTTTGACTATACGGAACTTTGTCAGCAAAGTGATGTCTTTTTAATATTACTGTCTAGGTTTGTTACAGCTTTTCTTCCAAGGAGCAAGTGTCTTTTAATGTCATGGCTGCAGTCACCATCTGCAGTGATTTCGGAGCCCAAGAAAATAAAGTCTATCACTCTTTCCATTGTTTCCCCTTCTGTTTGTCATGAAGTGATGGAACTGGATGCTATGATCTTAAAATTTTTTGAATGCTGAGTTTTAAGCCAACTTTTTCCATTCTCTTCTTTCACTTTTTCTCTGATCCAGCAGATGTTGGCATTTTATCTCTGGCTCCTATGCCTTTTCTAAATCCAGCCTGTACATATATAAGTTCTCAGTTCACGTACATTTGAAGCCTAGCTTGAAGAATTTTGAGCATTACCTTGCTAGAATGAGATGAGTGCAAATGTGTGGTAGTTTGAACGTTCTTTGGCATGGCCCTACTTTGGGATTAGAATGAAAACTGACCATTTCCAGTCTTCTGACCACTGCTGAGTTTTCCCAATTTGCTGGCATACTGAGTGCAGCACTTTAACAGCATCATCTTTTAGGATTTGAAATAGCTCAGCTTGGATTCTATCACCTCCACTAGCTTTGTTCATAATAATGCTTCCTAAGGCCCACTTGACTTCACACCCCAGGATGTATGACTCTAGGTGAGTGATCACACTGTTGTGGTTATCCAGGTCATTAAGGCCTTTTTTGTACAGTCCTTCTGTGTATTCTTGCTTCTCCATCTTCCCTATTGAACGCTATGGGGAAAATTATAAATAGCTAGAGATTAGAAAAGGAAATGGTAACCCACTCCAGTATTCAGCTGGGGAATCCAATGGACAGAGGAGGCTAGCAAGCTACAGTCCATGAGGTTGCAAAGGGCTGGACCTGATTTAGCTACTGAGCGTAAGCATTAAGAGATATTAAAGAAAATCTAAATAAATGGAGAGAACTATACCACATTCATAAATGTGAAGACAGTATTGTCAAGATGTTGATCCTCCTTAGGTTGGTCTATAAATTTTATACAGTTCCAGTCACAAACCCTAAAAGATTTTCCTTGGAGCTTGACAAGCTAATTGTAACATTTATAAGGAAGAATATGGCCCAAGAGTTATCAGAACCTTTCTAGAATAAAAAGCCAAAGAAAAAAGTTTTGCACTAGCAGATATTAAGACTGAATGAGTACCTGGCTTAAAGCCAGTTTAATTTGCATGGTCTCAATTCTTCTGCCAAGAATTCCAAGCTCCTGCCATAGGATGTGAATCTTGAAAGATCTAGCTTTGGTTGCTGGAGGCAACCATTTCATAACTCTGAGAAGAGAAGCTGGTTGAGAATGCCCTCTACAGGGGAGAATGTGAGCCCAAAGGTGAGGAAAGAGAAATTTAGAACTGCTCCTAAAGCGAGGTCTACCTCTAAGCTTTCAGTTATATAAACAACAAACGGAAAATTTCTCTTGGCTTTAAACAAGTTTGTATAGTTTTCCAGTAGTTGAAACAAGATTCTGACTGATATTCACCCACTTGTCAAACAACCTGAAATGCCATCATTAAGGATTCATTTAATGCATCTACTTCTTCACACTTTCATCCAGTGCAGTTTTGGATGAAAGTTAGTTTTCTGATTCTACTGTCTGGGGGTCAAATCTGGCTCATTGTCTGTCTTTGTAAATAAAGTTTTATTGGAACACAGCCATGCTCATTCATTTACATATGACCATGGCTGCTTTCCTGGAGAAGGAAATGGCAATCCGCTCCAGTACTATTGCCTAGAAAATGTCATGGACAGAGGAGCCTGGTAGGCTACAGTCCATGGGGTCACAAAGAGTCGGACACAACTGAGTGACTTCACTTTCACTTTCATGGCTACTTTGGGGCTTCCCTGGTAGCTCTGCTGGTAAAGAATCCTCCTGCAATGCAGGAGACCCCCATTTGATTCCTGAGCCGGGAAGGTCCCTTCAAGAAGGGATAGGCTACCCACTCCAGTATTCTTGGGTTTCTCTGTTGGTTCAGATGGTAAAGAATCCGCCTGCAATGTGGGAGACTTGGTTTCGATCCCTAGGTTGGGAAGATCCCCTGGAGGAGGGCATGGCATCAGTAGTCTTGCTTGGAGAATCCCCATGGACAGAGGAGCCTGGTGGGCTACAGTCCATGGCGTCACAAAAAGTCAGACAAGACTGAACCCAGCACAGCCATAGCTGGTTTTGTGCTGAAAAATGGCAGACTTGGGCAGTTATGACAGAGATTATATGGCTAAAATATTTACTATCTGGCCCTTCATAGAAATATGTGTATACCCTAGTCTCTCTGATGTCCTGCTCAATACAGGGTTTTAGAGTTGTCTTGCCTATTGAAATTTAGCCTGCCCAGTCCTGCATTTTGAAGAGCTAGAGGACTATATGATATGGAAAAAATTAGTTCCTGAGGGTGACTATTGAAACATCTCTTGTAATCTTTTAAAATGAATGCCCAGTAGTGTGGGCTAATTCAACAACCGTCTGTCCTTTCAGGTTGGATTTCTTTAGAGAAAAGTCTCTGAACTGTGTCCCTGGATCCCCACTCATTCCCTGCTGCCTGCCTACTCCCACCCCAATCTATTCCTAATTAGCTGCCACTGCTCATTTTCCTTGAATCTAATGACTCTGGGGCAGGAAGGGTCACTAACAGGATAGAGAGAGCAATTTGTCAGCCTTCCTATCTATCCCTTGGGGACTTGCCCAGAGCTGGGGAGAAGACTGCTCAGCACAAAATATGACTCAGGAATGACCAGATGAGCTTCAAGATCAAACATCCTATCCTGTTTGTCTGATGAGACTGGGGTGCACAGATCAGTTCATGTCCCCAGTATATGGATGGCAGGAACTGGTGAAAAACCCGTGGTTGAAGATCTTCCTTTCTTTCTCCAAAGCGTAATCAGCCATGCACCCCCAGGCACCTCTCCCTTTCCCAGCATTCAGTACTGGCTTTAAAATCTGACAATATGAGATTTCATGTGGTCAAGATGAGTTTTTATGCACAGGAAAGGATATTCAGGAGTTACTTTATACACACACACACACACACACATCATTAAGTTTATTCAACTTAATTAAACCTAATTCTTCCTTAGGCTTTAACATTAAACTTACAAGCATCATTATTTTATACATAATCTTAGCAACCCTGGGAAGCACTTTTAGGAGACTTTGGCTAAACCTGGATCCATTTACAAACTTATTTGAGCATTAAACATTTTAAATAGTATTTATAAATTTAATATATTCTATTTTGTTATTTTTATTTTTGTTAACTCTGCACATGGTATCACAAATAATACAAAAAGGCTTATAATAATTTAAAAAGATAGCTTCCTTGCCCTACTGCTCCCTCTCTGCTTTTCCAAAGGCAGCTACTCTTGACCTTTTCAGCCATTCTTTTGGAATACACACTTCTCCACATTTCTAAATAATATGCATCTCCTGGTAACTTTTGGCAGCTCAATGTGACTCATTTCTCCTGACCTGTAATAAATGAGGAGGATTGCACTCTCTCTTGCCACCATTCTCTTTGTTTCTCCAGACCGCTGTCTAATTACAGTTATATCAAGATTTTTGGTTGAGGCAAGTCTCAGTGGTCATAGTATTTGTCTATATAAATGTTATTCTAAGCTAAGCACTGTATGGCACTATGATTCTTATTTCTTATTTTGTTTTCTTTAAGTTAGCAATTGCTTGCTTTTTTTAATATAAAAGTTTGCCTAGAGTTTTGTTTGGTACACTCTGCTAATTTGTCCCATAATTTTCACAAATCTCGCAGTACAGTATTTCATAAATTTTATCGTGCCAGGATCTAACACTGCTGGTTTTTTTCCCTGTGGAAACTGCCCTTCAGCAGAAATTCATCCTCCTTCTACCTGGACTGGTCCAGGCCTTCCATATATTGTCACCTGTGACTTCTCTTTAATGTCATCTAATGAATTCCCTTTGTCTTCTCATGAGTGAGATCCCTGTTTCCTGGATCTCATGTCTCCCTCCTTCTTGGTTTATGCCCGTTCTGTTGAATCATATCATTAGTAGTTCAGCTGATTGAGAAAGACAGTATGATGGCTGGTGATGCAGTGATGACAATCTGTCTACATCTGGAGTCTTACTGCTATAATCTCGATGTAGTCTCTACCTGGGACTCCCTGACACCTCCCTTCACTACTGTCTTGGAGATGACCTCCACCTGCATCCATGTGCTGCACCCCAGTTTCCTTATCCCTGTATAATTTACATAACATTTTAGAATTATCTCCTCCTATTAAAATCCTGTTGTTGTCCAGTCACTAAGTCATGTCTGACTTTTTGCGACCCCATGGACTACAGTATGCGAGGTTTCCCTGTCATTCATCATCTCCTGAAGTTTGCTCAAACTCATGGCCATTGAGTCAGTGACATCATCCAACCATCTCATCCTCTGTTGCTCCTTCTTTTCATGCTCTCAATTTTTCTCAGCATCAGAGTCTTTTCCCATGAGTCAGCTCTTCACATCAAGTGGCCAAAGTATTGGAGCTTCAATTTCAGCATTAGCACTTCCAATGAATATTCAGGGTTGATCTCCCTTAAGATTGACTGGTTTGATCTCCTTGTTGTCCAAGGGACTCTCAAGAGTCTTCTCCTGCACCACAGTTCAAAAGCATCAATTCTTCAGTGCTCGGAGGAGCCTGGTGGGCTGCAGTCCATGGGGTTGCGAAGAGTCGGACATGACTGAGCGACTTCACTTTCACTTTTCACTTTCATGCATTGGAGAAGGAAATGGCAACTCACTCTAGTATTCTTGCCTGGAGAATCCCAGGGACAGGGGAGCCTGGTCGGCTGCCGTCTATGGGGTCGTACAGAGTCAGACACGACTGAAGCAACTTAGCAGCAGCAGCAGCAGCCTTCTTTAAGGTCCAACTCTCATGTCTGTACATGACTGTTGGAAAAAACATAGCTTTGACTATATGGACCTTTGTCAGCAAAGTGATGTTTCTGCTTTTTAATATGCTCTCTAGGTTTGTCACAGCTTTTCTTCTAAGAATCAAGCATCTTTTAATTTCATGGCTGCAGTAACCTGGCTCCAAAATCACTGTGGAGTCCAAGAAAATGAAGTCTGTCACTGTTTTCATTTTTTCCCCATCTGTTTGCCATGAAGTGATAGGACTGGATTCCATGATCTTAGTTTTTTGAACGTCAAGTTTTATTTTTTTGTTTTGTTTTGTTTTTGCTTAACCATAACTACTTTAATAATTTTACCGTTTTTTAGCCTGAGGGCTCACTCAGATCTCATTCAATGGACTCCACAAAAAAGATCTTCACAACACTTTCATTACACAGAGTCAACAAAGCATTTTTAACAAAGAAGTCAGAGAAGAGGCAAAAAATAAACATCCAGGCTAACAAATACATGAAAAGATGCTCAACATCACTCACCATCAGAGAACTGCAAATCAAAACCACAATGAGGTACCATCTCATGCTGGTCAGAATGGCTACCATGAAAAACTCTACCAACAATAAATGCTGGAGAGGGTGTGGAGAAAAGGGAACCCTCTTACACTGTTGGTGGGAATGCAAACCAGTACAGCCACCATGGAGAAGACTGTGCAGATTCCCTAAAAAACTGGAAATAGAACTGCCATATGCCCCAGCAATCCCACTGCTGGGCATACACACCAAGGAATCGAAAATGGAAAGAGACACGTGTACCCCAATGTTCATCACAGCACTGTTTTCAATAGCTAGGACATTGAAGCAACCTAGAGGTCCATCGGCAGAGGAATGGATAAGGAAGCTGTGATACATATACACAATGGCATATTCAGTTCAGTTCAGTTCAGTCTCTCAGTTGTGTCTGACTCTTTGCGATCCCATGAATTGCAGCACGCCAGGCCTCCCTGTCCATCACTAACTCCCGGAGGTCACTCAAACTCAAGTCCATTGAGTCAGTGATGCCATCCAGCCATCTCATCCTCTGTCATCCCCTTTCCTCCTGCCCCCAATCCCTCCCAGCATCAGGGTCTTTTCCAATGAGTCAACTCTTCACATGAGGTGGCCAAACTATTGGAGTTTCAGCTTCAACATCAGTCCTTCCAATGAACACCCAGGACTGATCTCCTTTAGGATGGACTGGTTGGATCTCCTTGCAGTCCAAGGGACTCTCAAGAGTCTTCTCCAACACCACAGTTCAAAAGCATCAATTTTTTGGCGCTCAGCTTTCTTCACAGTCCAACTCTCACATCCATACATGACCACTGGAAAAACCATAGCCTTGACTAGACGGACCTTTGTTGGCAAAGTAATGTCTCTGCATTTCAATATGCTGTCTAGGTTGGTCATAACTCTCCTTCCAAGGACTAGGCATCTTTTAATTTCATGGCTGCAGTCACCATCTGCAGTGATTTTGGAGCCCAAAAAATAAAGTCAGCCCCTGTTTCCACTCTTTCCCCATCTATTTCCCATGAAGTGATGGGACCAGATACCATGATCTTAGTTTCTGAATGTTGAGCTTTAAGCCAACTTTTTCACTCTCCTCTTTCACTTTCATCAAGAGGCTCATTAGTTCTTCTTCACTTTCTGCAATAAGGGTGGTGTCATCTGCATATCTGAGGTGATTGATATTTTTCCCAGCAATCTTGATTCCAGCTTGTGCTTCCTCCAGCCCAGCATTTCTCATTATGTACTCTGCATATAAGTTCAATAAGTAGGGTGACAATATACAGCCTTGACGTACTCCTTTTCCTATTTGGAACCAGTCTGTTGTTCCATGTCCAGTTCTAACTGTTGCTTCCTAACCTGCATATAGGTTTCTCAAGAGGCAGATCAGGTGGTCTGGTATTCCCATCTCTTTCAGAATTTTCCACAGTTTATTGTGATCCACACAGTCAAAGGCTTTGGCATAGTCAATAAAGCAGAAATAGATGTTTTTCTGAAACTCTCTTGCTTTTTCCATGATCCAGTGGATGTTGGCAATTTGATCTCTGGTTCCTCTGCCTTTTCTAAAACCAGCTTGAACATCAGGGAGTTCACAGTTCATGTATTGCTGAAGCCTGGCTTAGAGAATTTTGAGCATTACTTTACTAACTTGTGGGATGAGTGCAATTGTGGAGCAGTTTGAGCATTCTTTGGCATTGCCTTTCTTTGGGATTGGTATGAAAACACCTTTTCCAGTCCTGTGGCCACTGCTGAGTTTTTCCAATTTGCTGGCATATTGAGTGCAGCACTTTCACAGCATCATCTTTCAGGATTTGAAATAGCTCAACTGGAATTCCATCACCTCCACTAGCTTTGTTCATAGTGATGCTTTCTAAGGCCCACTTGACTTCACATTCCAGGATGTCTGGCTCTAGGTGAGTCATCACACCATCATGATTATCTGGGTCATGAAGATCTTTTTTATACAGTTCTCCTGTTACTCTTGCCACCTCTTCTTAATATCTTCTGCTTCTGTTAGGTCCATACCATTTCTGTGCTTTATCTAGCCCATCTTTGCATGAAATATTCCCTTGATATCTCTAATTTTCTTGAAGAGATCTCTAGTCTTTCCCATTCTGTTGTTTTCCTCTATTTCTTTTTTTTTTTAATTCTTTTAAAGTATTTTATGGCTATAATTTTTTCTTTAAGCAAAATTTATTGATGTATTTGTTTTTCCTATTTTTTTTTTTAAATTTTACTTTACAATTCTGTATTGGTTTTGCCATACATTGACATGAATCCACCACGGGTGTACATGCGTCCCCAAACATGAGCCCCCCTCCCACCCCCCTCCCCACAACATCTCTCTGGGTCATCCCCGTGTACCAGCCCCAAGCATGCCATATCCTGCATCAGACATAGACTGGCGATTGCATTGATCGCTGAGGAAGGCTTTCTTATCTCTCCTTGCTATTCTTTGGAACTCTGCATTCAGATGCTTATATCTTTCCTTTTCTCTTCTGCTTTTTGCTTCTCCTGTTTTCACAGCTATTTGTAAGTCCTCCTCAGATAGCCATTTTGATTTTTTGCATTTCTTTTCCATGGGGATGGTCTTGATCCCTGTCTCCTGTGCAATGTCACGAACCTCCGTCCATAGTTCATCAGGCACTCTGTCAATCAGATCTATTCCCTTAAATCTATTTCACACTTCCACTGTATAATCATAAGGGATTTGATTTAGGTCATACCTGAATGGTCTAGTGGTTTTCCCTACTTTCTTCAATTTAAGTCTGAATTTGGCAATATGGAGTTCATGATCTGAGCCACAGTCAGCTCCTGGTCTTGTTTTTGCTGACTTATAGAGCTTCTCTATCTTTGGCTGCAAAGAATATAATCAATCTGATTTTGGTGTTGACCATCTGGTGATGTCCATGTGTAGAGTCTTCTCTTGTGTTGTTGGAAGAGGGTATTTGCTATGACCAGTGCGTTCTCTTGGCAAAACTCTATTAGTTTTTGCTCTGCTTCATTCCGTACTCCAAGGCCAAATATGCCTGTTACTCCAGGTGTTTCTTGACTTCCTACTTTTGCATTCCAGTCCCCTCATGGGTCCATAGTTCAGTATTACAAATGCCAAAACTATCATCACACAGATAGCTCTTCGCTTTGGACTAGGAACTTTAAGCCTCTGGTTCTCTGATACAACTTCATCCAGTTGCCGCTTCAGTGAACCATTCTTTTTCTTCAGCTTCTCACTCTCCAAAAGGGCTGTCTTTAACCTTGCCTCTAAGCCTAGCATGTATTCTTTCTTCTTCTTGCGGGACTGACAAGCTGACTCGATTTTTAATCTTTCGTTGCTGTCTCCTTAGCACAGCAATATCGGAACCCACATTTTTCATCGTACTTTGTAGGACAGGTTTAGTCATAGAAAGTTTCCCATTTGCTGGGCTGTTTGCCACAGGGGCTGGTACCACATTCACCACGTGATTAGGTAGCTGCGTGGTTCCCCCAGCAATAGCAAGGACTGGTTGAGGAGAGGGCAGAACTCCAGGTGCCTGGAGCTGAACCACGGTAGGCTGAGAGAGCACCATGATCTGACCTTTAGTGGGTGCAGGATGTATACTGATAATTGGTTGCTGCTTTGCCAATGGCATAAGTGTTGGTAGTGTCTGAATAATGATGGTTTTTGCTGGAACGCTGGGGTTTGTTTGAGTCTTGGGTGCTGCTAGAAGTAATAAAGGCTTGGGCTGAATTGAAGGTTTCGAATTTATTTGAATTTTTTTCTTTGTAGTCAGTCCATTTTCAGTTTTGCTCTTAGGACCAATGATGGGCTTGTCTTCCTTCAGCGGCTCTGCTGAGGAGGGGTTACTAGAGCTTTCACCATATAAGGAAAGAGGAGACATCTGAGAAGTAGAAGACAAATCCAACTCCTCAGGAACATGCTGAGTTGATGAGTAAGAGTCCACTGATTGAGATGAGATTGAACAACTTGAGGAGGCTGGCAAATTGGCAGAGGTTCTGTCTTAATATATAAGTTTCATTTGCTGCATTCAATTGCACGTCATCAGTGTCTGTGAAATAGCCAAGTTCAGCAAACAGGGCAGAATCCCAGTCTTCATCCGGCCGGTGAGGGAGTCCCGGACTAAAAGGTGACTCCATGGTGCCAGCAACGCCAGCCGGCTCCCCCAAAACACACGTTCCCCTGCCCAGTAACTCGGTGACTCTGAATGTCAAGTTTTAAGCCGGTTGTTTCACTCTCTTCTTTCACCTTTATCAAGAGGCTCTTTAGTTTTCTTGGTTTTCCACCATTAGGGTAATATCATCTACATAATCATTATTAAATGTTCCACATTCTAACATAGAGCTGAGTGACCTGCTTTCTCATCCTAAAAGAAGTAAAAATATAGGAACTCAAAATTCCCAGTTATTTCTCAATAGGGTGGACTAATTCCCTTGTTTTGATAATGTACACCCTCCACTAGCTTCCTGAGCATGTGTGCATGAAAGCTTAATGTTTTGATACTTCTGTTCCTGAAAATACTATTTTTCTACCCTTACATCTAATTGTGGTTTGTATGGGTAGGAAGGTATAGGTTGGAAATTATTTCGCTCCAAATTTTGAAGTCATTGTTGAGGTGTCTTGTAGTTCCTACTTTATGGTTTTTGCAAACTTTCATCCCATTTCAAATATTAATTCTAGGAACTTTATTTCTTCCTAGCAGCTACCTATCTCCACAATTGAGTTGTGATATTCTACAATGCTGTGGCTTGATGTGTATTATTTTCAAGTATCATGCTGGGAACCTGATGAGTTCTTTTAATAGAACTGTCTTACAGATCTGGAAATTTTTCTTAATTATTTCTTTGATTAACTCAGTTAAGCTTTTACACTTTATTTCCATTTTTCTCTTTCTAGAACTCCCATTATTTGAATGTTTCTTGCCCCAAATTTGCCCCTTATTATTTTCCTATCTTCTTCCATCTCTATCATTTTGCTTATTAACTGGAGGAATTCATCTATTTCCTAATTCTTTGGTTTTCTTTCACTTGTGCTGTCACGTTTTTCATTTCCAAGAGCTTTATTTCGTTCCCTGATTGTTACTCTTATCCCACCTTGTTCTTCTTTCATGGCTGCAATATCTGTGCTTATTTCTGATTATTATGTAAGTTTCCTTCCCCTGCTCCTACTCACTAGTTTGTCAGTTTTGATCTCTGTCTTCCGTGTTAAAGCATTTTCTCAGATGTCTGGCAAACCTTGTTTCTCTGCTCATGTGTAAAGTGAATAAAAGAGAAAACTGGAAGTCCTGAGGATATGGGTGGGGTCTGTCAACTTTGAGCTTCACTTAGATGGTTCTAGCTGGGCTGTTAATGAGGAATCTCTGATGCTGCTGTCTCTAGGGGTCTTTCCTCTGGAATTTGTGTGATTTCCCAGTTTCCTGACTGATAGATAGAGGCTTAGTGCTCATTGGTTCTTGGAAGTGAATGGGAAAGACTGGGATGAGGGCTGGGGAAGTAGTGATGTTGTGAGGGTCTTAGCACTCAGCATGCCACACACATATATTCATTTCCTCTCCTTTCTTCATCACAGTGCTCATACTGTCACTTAAGGCTTGGTGTCCTCCAGCCTGGAGACCCTCTGATTCTGCTCGGAGAAGAAACCTCCACATTTATTCTGCCAGGAATGGGGAGAGGCACTCCCCTAGAGGCTTTCAGGGCTGAGGTTGGGGGTAAGATCTAGGGTTCCAACTACTTTTAACCAGTGCTCCTTTTTTGGCAGCTATGTCCCACCTCCCTCCCCAGTTTCTGCTCTGAATCTTTTGAGGGTTCTGTGGTTTAGATCAGGATATTCTTGGCAATCTCCATTTCAGATTTAAGATTCAGGTTTTGTACATCTGCTAAGTAAATTAAGGGTCATCATCTGCTTTTTAGCTTCCAAAATTTATTGCCATTGTCTCCTTGCCTTTTCTCTCCATCCTTTTGGGCCTCTCTATTAAAAAAAAAAAAAAAAAAAGATGATCCCTTTGCTATTGTTTTAGTGAAGCTTCAAGTAAGAGGGAAGTTATGTGAGTATTATATCCACCTATATTACCATCCTATAGCCTATCAATTGTCTGACCTAGCTTATAAAACTACTTAATCCTTGTAAAGCTATCAGTCAAACTCAACCCTTGTAAAGCTATCAACCAAATTCACAAATTCAGGGAATCTTAATTTTACATGTTCCAATACTATTTATAAAGTAACTTAAACTTAAGATCATTAATTTAAATAAATTAACTGAAGCATATATATGAAATTAGAATTACCAGACATGCCTTTATTCTAACAGGGTAAATTATTTTTAACTTTTGCAAATAACAAAATATTCACAGATTCCTTAGTGCAAAAATAATAATGTATATTTAGCTTTCTTTAAAAATTCTATTTTTAATTATATATCTGAGGTTAAAAGAAGCTAATTATAAAATCCCAAACTATTTTGAGATTATCTTTCCAAATATTTTTGGACTTGCCATCTCTTTGTGCTGTGATTTATGAAGTACAGAAAAGTTCCTTGTGGGTGGCATGATGACTAAATTTTTGCTACAACACTGATGGGACACTTAGATTCCCAATTGTCTATGGCAGGGACCATTTCACAATTTTTTCATCTCTTCAGCAAATTTACTACATCTACTCAAGCTTCTATATTGATTGAATTTTGCATTTCTTTAGCTTTTAGAAAATTTAAATTGTTTTCATGTGTATCCTTGAAAACCTTTGAATTGGAGGGAATTCTAGGATCTTTTCACCTCTTCCCAGTTAGGGCTAAGCTTCTTTTAGGAAATAAAATGACCTCCGATTTATCCTCTTGATCTCCTCGTTGATTACCACATCTGGAGTTATTCTGTGGACATAATTAAAGGAAAAATAGAGGAGCTAAGGCAAAACCAAGCTTTAAAATAAAAAGCAAAGTGTCTGAGGAGATTTGATCTCTGTCGCATACTTTCTTCACACATAATCTCCAGGGGCTCTATTACCGAATGTAAAATGTACTTGGCTGGGCTGTGAATCCACTGGGGCTTTCCCCGGAGGAATGTAGGAATACATGAAGGGAGGCAAATGTGCCTGATTGTAGGGCTGTGACTCAACACAGACCAAATGTGCTCATGGAGCCAAACAGAAGAAAACTGGAAATCCCCTCTCATGTCACCTTCATGCGAGACTCAAAGGAGCTTGATGGAAATTAGCTTTATGGATGGCCAAAGGTGGTCAGAAAAGAGCAAGGCTGCCAAGACATATTTTGAACACTAAGAATGTGCTAGTGATGTTTAAAAGATCTGGCAAAACTAGCTTCAGTCTTTCTACTATAATTTATGGAGTTACTTTAAGTTATGACTGTTTAACTATCAAACGCACAAACATTTCCTCTGAGAACAACTGATTCCTAGTAACTGTGTTTGTGTCTACTTATGCCCACACTTCATCTAACAACCCAGCAACTGCCTCAAAACCTTTCATATATATCTTCTCTGCACTGTGCTTTTTGCTGTCTCATAATTTTGGTTTATCCCAACTTCACCTGGTTAATATCCCTCTTGGTTTGGAGATGCATGCTTTCCACCTTAGGTCTTTTCCATTTCAAATTCCTAGGGGAAAAAATTCCACTGTCCCTGCTCTTTCCTATTGAAACAGTTTCTAGCCTAGCCCCACACTACTTCATGGACCACTGGCCAGCCAATGTTTTACCTGCCCTTGGGTCAGATCCCCTGCTCCTGGTCCAATCAGCTGTAGCAGAGGTGGCTCAGTGGTAGAGAATCTGCCTGCCAAACAGGGGATGCAGGTTTGATCCCTGGGTGGGGAAGATCACTTGGAGAAGGAAATGGCAACCCAGTATTCTTGCCTGGGGAATCCCATGGACAGAGGAGCCTGGCAGGCTACAGTCCATGGGGGTCACAAAGAGTGGGACACAACTTAGTGACTAAACAACAAACATGGTACTAAGGTAGGGCAGTTTCTTTTAGAAAGAGCTCTGAATATGCCAGAAATCATGATGGACGTTTCTGGTACACCTGGCTTAGAGACCAAGGAAGGACAAACTCATTTCTTGTCTCTCTCCTTGTCCTTAAGAAGAGCATTCAAAAGACTAGGAAATGGTATCTTTGGGAGCATCTCTAGATGAACCAGAAACAAAGACTTCTTTGTGTGCCTTTAATTATCCCAGGGAAGGACATTTGTGAACTCAAGCCTTTCAATGAGATACCTCTTACATTTGAAAATACTTGTTTAATTAGAAATTTAGGCCAATGTCCATCTTTGTAGTCACTCAGCCGTGTCCGACTCTTTGCGACCCCATGGACTGTAGCCCATCAGGCTCCTCTGTCCATGGGATTCTCCAGGCAAGAATACTGGAGTGGGTTGCCATTTCCTTCTCCAGGGGATCTTCCCCACCCAGGGATCAAACCCAGGTCTCCTGCATTGCAGGCAGACGCTTTAACCTCTGAGCCACCAGGGAAGCCCTTCTTGTTGCTACTCTTTTAAAAAAAAAAAATTATGAAGTATAGTTGATTTTTAATGTTGTGTTAATTTTTTTCTGTACAGCAGAGCAACTCAGTTATACATATATATTCTTTTTCATTATAGTTTTTCACAAGATGAGTATAGTTGCCTGTGTTATGCAGTAGGACCTTGTTGTTTATCCATCCTATAGTTGACCTCTGCTAATCCCATTCCCTCCCTCCCCTAATCCATCCCTGCTTGGCAACCACAAGTCTGTTCTCTATACCTGTGAGTCTGTTTTTGTTTCATAGATATGTTGATTTGTATCACATTTTAGATTCCACATAATTGATATGTGGATTGATATCGTATGGCATTTATCTTTCTCTTTCTGATTTGCTTTTGCTTAGTATGATAATCTCAAGGTCCATCCATGTTGCTGCAGATGGCATTATTTTATTCTTTCGATGGCTGAGTAATATCCATTGTATGTATGTGTGTACACACCCGCCACATCTTCTTGCCCATTCATCTGTCAGTGGACAGTTAGGTTGTCTCCTTGTCTTGGTTATTATACGTAGTGCTGCTATGAATATTGGGGTGCATGTATCTTTTTGAATTATAGTTTTGTCTGGGAGTGAGAGTGCTGGATCATAAGGCAACTCTAGTTTTAGTTTTTTGAGGAAGCTCCATACTGTTTTCCATAGTGGTCTCACCAACTTACATGTCCACCAACAGTATAAGAGGGCTCCTTTTTCTTTACACCCTCTCCAGCATTTGTGGTTCGTAGACTTTTTTAATGATGGCATTCTGCGTGATGTGAAGTGGAACCCTCACTGTAGTTTTGATTTCAGTTTCTCTAATAATTGGCAGTGTTGAACATCTTTTCGTGTGCCGACTGGTCATCTGTGTCTTCCTTGGAGAAATGTCTATTTAGGTCTTCTGTCACTTTTTGATTGTGTTGTTTTTTTTTGTTAGGTTGTAAGTGCTCTTTGTATATTTTGGAAATTAAGCTCTTGTTTGTCACATCTTTTGCAAATATTTTATCCCATTCCTAGGTTGTCATATCATTTTGTTTATGGTTTCCTTTGCTGTGCAAAAGTTTGTAAATCTGATTAGGTTCCATTTGTTTACTTTTTGCATTTATTTCTATTGCCTAGGGAGACTGACCTAAGAAAACACTGGTACAATTTATGTCAGAGAATATTTTGCCTATGTTCTCTTCTAGGAGTTTTATTGTGTCATAACTTATGTTTTAGTCTTTAAGTCATTTTGAGTTTATTTTTGTGCATGGTGTGAGGGTGTGTTCTAACTTCACTGATTTATATGTGACTGTCCAACTTTCTTAGCACCACTGATAGCTTAAGGTAAACTGTGTCAGACTGCTGATTTCTGAAGAAGATTTAACTTTGGGACCAGGGACCAGGTTTGATCACCCAAGAGCTTTTGTATAGCAGAGTTTTATTAAAGTTTAAAAAGGGACAGAGAAAGCTTCTGACATAGACATCAGAAGGGGCATGGAGAATGCCCCCCTTGCTAGTTAGCAAGGGAGTTATATACTTTTTAATTAGTTATTACAATAAATCAAAGGAATGTCTCAAGTTTGTGAAAATTTTACCAGACCCACTCCCATAATTTACATATTAAGATAACAGGATTAGCCAGAAAGTTTTCAGGGAGGAGAAACTGTCCTCAAACACTATACATTGTTGTTATATAATCCTTAGTACAGAGTTTAAAATGAGTTGTTTGTTGTATAATCATCAGTTCTGGGCTAAGACTAAGGAATGTGGAGAAAAAAAGATGTTTGTCCTTTCCTCCTCCTTGAAAATTCCAGACCCCTATCTCCACTTCAAGAGCCCCAGACCCCTTTCTCCTTCTTGGGAACCCCAGACTTCTTATCCACCTGCCTAGGAATTGACTCTCTCACCACTTGCTGAAGAGACTGTCTTTTTCCCATTTTATATTCTTGTCTCCTTTGTCAAAGATTAATTAACCATAGGTATCTAGATTTTTTTCCTGGGCTTTCTATTCTGTTCCATTGATCCATATCTCTCTCTTTTTTTTTTTTTTTTTTGCCAATACCACACTGTTTTGATTACTGTAAGCTTTGTAGTATTGTCTGAAATCTGGGAGGATTATGCCTCCTGCTTTGTTCTTTTTCTCAAGATTGCTTTTGAAATTTTGCATCTTTTATGGTTCCACATAAATTTTAGGATTATTTGTACCAGTTTTGTGAAAAATTTCATGGGCAATCTGATAGGGATCACAATAAACCTGTGGATTATTTTGAGTAGGATTGCCATTTTAACAATATTAATTCTTCCAATTCAAGAACGTGGTATATATCTTTCCATTTCTTTGAATCATCTTTAATTTCCTTTATTAATGTTTTGTAGTTCTCAGCGTATAAGTCTTTCACTTTCTTTGTCTGGTTTATTTCTAAGTATTTTTTGATAACGATTTTAAAAGAGATTGTTAGATTACATGCCCTTTCTGACCTTTCACTGTTAGTGTAAAGAAACACAACAGATTTCTGTATGTTGATCTTGTATTTTGCTACATTTCTGAATTCATTATCAGTTCTAATAGTTTTCATGTGGAGTCTTTAGAGTTTTCTACATAGTTATCATATCATCTACATAGAATAACATGTTTACCTCTTCCCTTTAAATCTGAACACCTTTTTTTTTTTTTTTTGATCTGATTGCTATAACCAAGACTTCTAATAATATGTTGAAGAGAAGTGGTGTGATGAGAGTGGGCATCCTTGTCTTCTTCTAGATTTTAGCTGGAAGTCTTTCAGCTTTTTACTGTTGAGTATTATATTAGATGATAATATATATTGTTTGTTTTGAACTGTGGTGTTGGAGAAGACTCTTGAGAGTCCCTTGGACTGCAAGGAGATCCAACCAGTCCATTCTGAAGGAGATCAACCCTGGGATTTCTTTGGAAGGAATGATGCTAAAGCTGAAACTCCAGTACTTTGGCCACCTCATGCGAAGAGTTGACTCATTGGACAAGACTCTGATGCTGGGAGGGATTGGGGGCAGGAGGAGAAGAGGACGACAGAGGATGAGATGGCTGGATGGCATCACGGACTCGATGGACGTGAGTCTGAGTGAACTCCAGGAGTTCGTGATGGACAGGGAGGCCTGGTGTGCTGCGATTCATGGGGTCACAAAGAGTCGGACATGCCTGAGCGACTGAACTGAACTGTCATAAATAGCTTTTCTGATGTTGAGGTATGTTCCCTCTATACCTACTTTTGTAAGGATTTTTTATCATGATTGGATGTTAAATTTTATCAAATGCTTTTTCTGCATCTATTTAGATGATCATATGGGTTTTGTCCTTTCTTTTGTTGATGTGGCATATCACACTGATTGAATATGGTAAACCATCTTTGTGACCCTGGAATGAATCCCACTTCATCATGGTGTATGATCTGATCTTTTTGTGTGTTGTTAGGTTCAGTTTGCAAATATTTTGTTGAGAATTTTTGCATCTATATTCATCAAAGATACTGACCTGTAACTTTCTCTTTTAATAGTGTCTTTGGTTTTGTTATTGGGGTGATTGTGGCTCCACAGAATGTCTTTGGGTGTGTTCCCTCCTCTTAAATCTTTTGGAAGAGTTTCAGGATGATCATTATAAGTTCTTTGTATATTTGGTAGAATTCCCCAGTGAAGCCATCTAGTCGTGGACTTTTGTTTGTAGGGAATTTTTTATCATTATTATTACAGATTATATTTCATTTTTAGTGATTGGTCTATTCAAGTTATCTATTTCTTCTTGATTCAGTTTTGGTGAACTATAAATTTCTAGCAAGTTGTCCATTTCTTATAGACTGTCCAATTTGTTGGCATATAATTGTTCATAATACCTTCTTATTGGTTTTTATATTTCAGCAGTATCTTTTGTGATTTCTCCTTCTATATTTCTTATTTTGTTTATTTGGGTCTTCTCTCTCTTCTTCTTTATGAGCCTGGCCAGAGGTTTGTCAACTTTGTTTACCCCTTCAAAGAACCAGCTCTTGATTTTATTGATTTTTTTCTATTTTTTAAAAATCTGTTTTGTTTCCTCTCTGATCTCTATTATCTCCTTCCTTCTGCTGAATTTAGGTTTTGTTTATTCTTTTTCTAATTCTTCTTGTTGTTAATCTTAAGGGCTTGGAACATACTCTGCTTAGAATGGCTCTGGAAATCCCATGGGAATGAAGATGGGCCAGAGGACAAAGGGAGGGGTCCTGCTTAAGGTTTGTTCCAGTTTTAAAGGAGAGAGGAAACAGGACCTTAAAGTCTTTTACTCTAAATTAATGTAACCAAGCTTCCCATGGTGGGAGTTAGCAGGATTCAGGCCAGAAGTGTGGCCAGAGTTAACTGCTGAGCTGTTGGCTGATACATTCTCTCATGGCCTCTCCAAAAATCCAGCAGGTGAGCAAGTGAAGGTCATGGCTGTAATGGACATAAGCATGAGTCGTAACCAAGTTAAATATCACCATAAATTTATTAATGACACATCTCCCCTCTGCTGTTTGAACTAAAGGATAGGTTTCCCAGGTGGCACTAGTGGTAAAGAACTCACCTACCAATGCAGGAAATGCAAGAAATGTGGGTTTGATGCCTGGGTCGTGAAGATCCCCTGCATGAGGAAATGGCAACTGACTCCAGTATTCTTGCCTGGAGAATCCATGGACAGAAGAGCCTGGCAGGCTATGGTCCATTGGCTCACAAAGAGTCAAACACGACTGAGCACACACACATAGCATGACATGATGAGACTGGAACTTGTGTCCCTAAGTCTCTGGGCCGAGTTAGATAAGTTCTCCTGGTTCTGGCTCTTGACTTAAGATGGGCACACTGGGCTGCTGACAGGCTCCCTTGCAGCTTGTCTTCCCTCCAGCAGACATTAGAACTCCTGTGGTTTTCTCCCAGTACTTCAGTCATTCTTTCCCCTGGCCTTTGAGTATTCCCAGGCCCTGTGAAGAACAGAGGATAGAATCCCTCCCATGTCTTCCAGCCCATCTTACTACCACTATCCACAAGAAAAGATCTGTGGACCGAAGAAAAGATTTGGATGGAAGTCCAAAAAGATTTAAAATCCTGTTAATGCTGAGTCTTCATTGAGATACAAATAGCACCAACCTGGTTATTCCTTCATTAACTCACCACATTGCACTGCCTTGGGTGTCAATCTATTTTAATGTCTCCCATCAGCCACAGGGAAAGACACTTGGGGTTAAACATAGACCCAGTAGTTCCTCAGGGTTTGGGGCTCATGTGTACATTTCAGTGATCTGCTCCCCTAAAATAATAATAAAAACAATAATAATTCAGAGGAAGAAAGAGAATACTCTTTACTACAGTCTTAAATTCAGGCAGATGCTATGCCAAGCTTTGACATCATATTTTACTTAATTCTCACAACAACCCTCTAAATAGTATCTCCATTTTAAACAGACACAAAGATGGTAATAAGTTTGCCCAAGGTTACACAACAAAAAAAAGAGTGAAACCAAGATTCAATCTCAGGTTTATCTGCCTCCAAAATACCTTCATCTTTGTAAAAAATAATATATTCTTATTAAAATATCCATGCCCTAGCAAAGGATAAAGAAGACAGTGGGAAAATCACATGTAATTCCACTGCTCAGGTATAATCACTTTTAACATTTGGTGTATTTCTTTTCAGATCTTTCCCCCCATGCATCCACATAATACACACATACATGAAGCATATATCAGTTCATATATGAAAGAACTCTTGAGCATCTCTTATGTTGTAGATACTGTTCTACCTGTGGGGGTGCTCCCAAGTCCCCATCCTAGAGAAACTTACATTATAGTGGGGGAATCAGAAAATAAATAAATAAATAAGTCTGACTCTACTGTATACTAGCATGTATCTCATATATGGCTATGTAGGTTGTATACTACTGACCTCTGGGGGAGCTAATTACACTGTCACTGAGGGGAATGATCTCCTCAAGAGTTAGGCACAACTCCTAACCCACACATAATGGATACTGGTATGAGACACAAAGCAGCATAAAGGAGAAATATTATGTTATGAATGAGAGGTCAGAGAATACCTCTTTGATTAAGCAATATTTGAGAATTACCTTAAAAAAAGAGAACAAGCTCAGTAGGAATCTGAGAGAAGAAAGGAAATAGCAAATGCACAAATCCTAATGCATAAGTTTTCTGGGCATGATCAAGGAACAGACAAGAGGCTAGTATAGGTGGAAAGCAGTGATTCAGAGGAAAAGGGTGGGAGATGAGGTCAGAGAGGCAGCAGCGGCCAGATGACAGGGTCTTGTGAGTATGATAAGGACTTTAGATTTTATCCTTTGGGATAAAAGCCACTGGGGAGTTGTAAGTAGAGCTGAATGTCTTAAAAGAATGAGTATGTTTGCTTTACAGGGAAAGTGAAAGAGGAGGCAGTGCAATCATTTAGAATCATATTGGTAGCTTAGACTAGATGAGAGTTGTGGACTGATGAGAAATATTTAGGAAGAAATATTCAGATTCAGGAAGTGTTCTAAGAAGTTGCTGGCATTTGGAAATTTCAGATAGTACCAGCAAGATTTACTGATGCTCTGCTGTGGAATATTAGAGAAACCTAGGAGTGCAGATGACCTCAGTGGATAGAGGAATGTTTTATGGGTTGTAGAGCATAAGAGGAGCAGGTCCAGGGAAAAGCAAAGATTCCATTTGGGGAATTTAGTTTTCAGATGCCTCTTTTTTAATTGTTATTTTTTTCTTTTTGAAAAACATTTTTTAATTTTATTTTTTTAAACCAAAAATATTTTGTGTTGCGGTATAGCCAATTAAGAATGCTGTGCAATACAGAATTGTAAAGTAAAATAAAAAATAAATAAATTAAAAATAAAAAAAATTTTAAAAATAAAAAAAATAAAAAGAATGCTGTGGTAGTTTCAGGTGAATAGGGAAGGGACTCAGCCATATGATACATGTATCCATTCTCCCCCAAACCCCCTACCTATCCAGGCTGGCATGTTGAGTTCCATGTGCTGTACAGTAGGTCCTTGTTGGTTATCCATTTT
The DNA here is from genome assembly GCF_014754425.2 of Oryx dammah. NCBI lineage: Eukaryota > Metazoa > Chordata > Mammalia > Artiodactyla > Bovidae > Oryx > Oryx dammah. The sequence continues at coordinate 37,011,359 of NW_024070185.1, forward strand.
AAATATAGCAATGTGTACATGACCTTCCCAAAGTCCTTAACTATCCTTCCCCCCACCCCCGCCCCGGCAAAACCATGAGTTCATTTTCTAAGTTTGTGAATCTGTTTTATACATAAGTTCATTTGCATCATTTCTTTTTAGATTCCACATATAAGAGATGTCATATGATATTTCTTTGTCTGACCTACTTCACTCAGTATGACACTCTATCCATGTTGCTACAACTGGCCTTATTTCCTTTTTTTAATGGCTGAGTGATATTCCATTGTCTATATGTAGCACATCTTCTTTATCCATTCCTCTGTTAATGGACAACTAAATTGTTTCCATGTCTTGGCTATTGTAAGCAGTGCCGCTGCTGCAGTGAACACTGGAGTGCATGTATCTTTCCAGGCCATGTGTTTCTTGGATATATGCCCAGGAGAGGGATTGCAGGGTTATATGGTAGCTCTAATTTTAGTTTTCAAGGAACCTCCATACTGTTCTCCATAGTGGGTATAGCAATTTACATTCCCATCAACAGTGCAGGAGGGTTCCTTTCTCTCCACACCATCTCCAGTATTTGTCATCTATGGATTTTTTGAAGACAGCCAGACTGACTGGTGGAGAAGGCAATGGCACCCCACTCCAGTACTCCTACCTGGAAACTCCCATGGACGGAGGAGCCTGGTAGGCTGCAGTCCATGGGGTCACTAAGAGTCGGATGCAACTGAGTAACTTCACTTTCACTTTTCACTTTCATGCATTGGAGAAGGAAATGGCAACCCACTCCAGTGTTCTTGCCTGGAGAATCCCAGGGACAGAGGAGCCTGGTGGGCTGCCGTCTGTGGGGTCACACAGAGTCGGACATGACTGACGTGACTTAGCAGCAGCAGCAGCAGACTGACTGGTGTGAGGTGATATCTCATTGTAGTTTTGATTTGCATTTTTCTAATAACTAGTGATCTTGAACATCTTTTCTTGTGCCTATTGGCCATCTGTATGTCCTCTTTAGAAAAATATCTATTCAGGTCTTCTGCCCATTTTTTTGAGTGGGCTGTTTGTTTTGATGCTATTAGCCATCATGAGCTGTTTGTAAATTTTGAAGACTAATTGCTTGTCAATCGCATCATTTGCAAATATTTTCTCCCAGTCTGTAGGTTGTCTTTTTGTTTTGTTGTTCCCTTTGCTGTGCAAAAGCTTCTGAGTTTAGTTAGTTACTTCAGTCGCCCAGTCGTGTCCAGCTCTTTGCAACCCCATGAACCACAGCACGCCAGGCCTCCCTGTCCATCACCAACTCCTGGAGTCTACCCAAACCCATGTCCATTGAGTTGGTGATGCCATCCAACCATCTCATCCTCTGTCGTCCCCTTCTCCTCCTTCCCTCAATCTTTCCCAGCATCAGGGTCTTTTCCAATGAGTCAACTCTTCGCATGAGGTGGCCAAAGTATTGGAGTTTCAGCTTTAGCATTAGTCCTTCCAATGAACACCCAGGACTGATCTCCTTTAGGATGGACTGGTTGGATCTCCTTGCAGTCCAAGGGACTCTCAAGAGTCTTCTCCAACACCACACTTCAAAAGCATCAATTCTTCAGTGCTCAGCTTTCTTTATAGTCCAACTCTCACATCCATACATGACTACTGGAAAAACCATAGTCTTGACTAGATGGACCTTTGTTGACAAAGTAATGTCTCTGCTTTTGAATATGCTGTCTAGGTTGGTCATAACTTTCCTTGCAAGGAGTAAGCGTCCTTTAATTTCATGGCTGCAGTCACCATCTGCAGTGATTTTGGAGCCCCCCAAAATAAAGTCAGCCAATGTTTCCACTGTTTCCCCATTTATTTGCCATGAAGTGATGGGACCAGATGCCATGATCTTCGTTTTCTGAATGTTCAGCTTTAAGCCAACTTTTCACTCTCCTCTTTCACTTTCATCAAGAGGCTCTTTAGTTTTTCTTCACTTTCTGCCATAAGGGTGGTGTCTTCTACATATATGCTGCTGCTGCTAAGTCACTTCAGTCGTGTCTGACTCTGTGCAGTCCCATAGACAGCAGCCCACCAGGCTCCTCTGTCCCTGGGATTCTCCAGGCAAGAACACTGGCGTGGGTTGCCCATTTCCTTCTCCAATGCATGAAAGTGAAAAGTGAAAGTGAAGTCACTCAGTCGTGAGGTTATTGATATTTCTCTCAGCAATCTTGATTCCAGCTTGTGCTTCCTCCAGCCCAGCATTTCTCATGATGTACTCTGCATATAAGTTCAATAAGCAGGGTGACAATATACAGCTTTGACGTACTCCTTTTCCTGTTTGGAACCAGTCTGTTGTTCCATGTCCAGTTCTAATGGTTGCTTCCTGACCTGCATATAGGTTTCTCAAGAGGCAGGTCAGGTGGTCTAGTATTCCCATCTCTTTCAGAATTCTCCACAGTTTATTGTGATCCACACAGTCAAAAGCTTTGACATAGTCAATAAAGCAGAAATAGATGTTTTTCTGGAACTCTCTTCCTTTTTCCATGATCCAGCAGATGTTGGCAATTTCATCTCTGGTTCCTCTGCCTTTTCTAAAACCAGCTTGAACATCTGGAAGTTCACAGTTCATATATTGCTGAAGCATGGCTTGGAGAATTTTGAGCATTACTTCACTAATGTGTGAGATGAGTGCAATTGTGCAGTAGTTTGAGCATTCTTTAGCATTGCCTTTTGAGTTTAAGTAGGTCCCATTTGTTTATTTTTGGTTCCCCCCCCTCCCCATTATTCTGGGAGATGGATTGAAAAAAGATGTTGCTGTGATTTATGGCAGAGAGTGTTCTGCCTATGTTTTCCTCTAAGAGTGTTATAGTGTCCAGAGTAACATTTAGGTGTTTAATCCATTTTGAGTTTATTTTTGTGTGTGGAGCTAAGTAATGATTTAATTTCATGTTTTTACATGTGGCTGACCAGTTTTCCCAGGACCATTTGTTGAAGAGACTGTCTTCCCAAGGTTGTGTAGTCTTGCCTCCTTTGTCACTGATGAATTCACTGTAGGTACATGGGCTCATTTCTGGGTTTTCTATCCAGTTCCATTAATCTATTATTTGTAACAGCCAGGACCATACTGTTTTGATGACTGTAGTTTTGTAATATAGTCTGAAGTCAGGTACCTTGATTCCTCCAGCTCTGTTTTCCTTTTTCAAGATTGCTTTCACTATTTGGAGTCTTTTGTATCTCCATACAAATTTTGAGATTTTTTTTTGTTGTTGTTCTAATTCTGTGAAAAATGATGTTGCTAATTTGATAGACATTGCGTTGAATCTGTAGATTGTTTTGGGTGATATAGTCCTTTTAACAATATTGATTCTTCCAATCCATGAATGTGTGGTATATCTTTCCATCTGTTTATGTCTTCTTTAATTTCTTTCATCAGCATCTTACAGTTTTTGGAGTACAGGTCTTTCACATGCATAGCTAGATTTATTCCTAGGTATTTTATTAATTTTGATGCAATGGTAATTGGAATTGCTTCTTGAATTTATCTTTCTGAACTTTCATTGTCAGTGTATAAAAATGCAACAATTTTCTATTTATTAATTTTGTAACCTGAAACTTGATGCTTTTGAACTGTGGTGTTGGAGAAGACTCTTGAGAGTCCCTTGGACTACAAGGAGAGCCAACCAGTCCATTCTGAAGGGGATCAGCCCTGTGATTTCTTTAGAAGGAATGATGCTAAAGCTGAAACTCCAGTACTTTGGCCACCTCATGCGAAGAGTTGACTCATTGGACAAGACTCTGATGCTGGGAGGGATTGGGGGCAGGAGGAGAAGGGGACGACAGAGGATGAGATGGCTGGATGGCATCACTGACTTGATGGACGTGAGTTTGAGTGAACTCCGGGAGTTGGTGATGGACAGGGAGGCCTGGCGTGCTGCGATTCATGGGGTCGCAAAGAGTCGGACATGACTGAGCAACTGAACTGAACTGACTGAACCTGCAACTTTACCAAATTCATTGAGTTCTAGTAGTTCTCTGGTAGCATCTTTAAGATCTGTGTATAGTATCATGTCATCTGCAAACAGTGACAGTTTAACTTCTTTTGCAGTATGGATTACCTTCTTTTTCTTCTCTGATTGCTGTAGCTAGGACTTCCAAAACTATGTTGAATAAAAGTGGTAAGAATGGACATCATTATCTTGCTCCTAATCTTAGAGGGAATGCTTTCAGCTTTTCACCATTGAGTATGATGCTAGCTGTAGGTATGTCATATATGACCTTTATTACATTGAGGTATGTATCCTCTATGCCCCCTTTCTGGAGAGTTTTTATTATAAGTTGGTGCTGAATTTTGTCAAAAGCCTTTTCTGCATCTATTTAGATGATCATATGGTTTTTAATTTTCAGTTTGTTGATACAGTGTATCATATTGATTGAGTTAAAGATATTGAAAAATCCTTGCATCCCTAGGATGAATCCCACTTGATCATGATGTATGGATACAGATTGCTAGTATTTTATTGAGCAGTTTTGCATCTGTGTTCATCAGTAATACTGACCTGTACTTTTCTTTTTTTGGTGGTATCTTTGTCTGGTTTTGGTAGCAGGGTGATGGTGGCCTCATAAAATTAGTTGGGAAGTTTTCCTTCCTCTGTGATTATTTGGAACAGATTCAAAAGGATAGGTGTTAACTCCTCTAAATGTTTGATAAAATTTACCTGTGAATCCATCAGGCCCTGGACTTTTGTTTCTTGAGAGATTTTTAAATCACAGTTTCAATTTCAGTGCTTGTGATTGGACTGTTCATACTTTCTATTTCTTCCCAGTTCAGTCTTTCTAAGAGTTTGTCCATTTCTTCCAGGTTGTCTATTTTATTGGCATACAGTTAGTTGTTCATAATAGTCTTTTATGATTCTTGAAATTTCTGTGGAGTCAGTTGTAATTTCTTTTTCATTTCTAATTTTACTGATTTGAGTCCTCTCCCTCTTTTTTTTCCTTGATGAGTCTAGCTAAAGGTTTATCAATCTTGTTTATCTTTTCAAAGAACCAGCTTTTAGTTTCATTGATCTTTGCAATTGTTTTCTTTATCTCTATTTCATTTATTTCTGCTCTGATCTTTATGATTTCCTTCCTTCTACTAGCTTAGGGTTTTTTGTTCTTTATCTAGTTGTTTCAGGTATAAGGTTAGGTTGCTTATCTGAGTTTTTCTCGTTTCTTGAGGTAAGATTGTATTGCTATAAACTTCCCTCTTAGAACTGCTTTTGCTACATCCCATAAGTTTTGGACTATTGTACTTTCATTTTCACTTGTCTTGAGGTATTTTTTTTTTTTACTTCATTTTTGATTTCTTCAGTGATCCAATGGTTGCTTAGTAGCATGTTGTTTAGCCACTGTATGTTTGTGTTTCTTAAAGTTTTTCCTTGTAGTTTATTTCTAATCTCATTACATTGTAATCAGAAGAGATGCTTGATGTGATTTTGATTTTCTGAAATTTACCAAGACTAGACTTGTCACCCAGCATGTGAGCAGTCCTGGAGAATGTTTTGTGTGCACTGGAGAAAAATGTGTAGTCTGCTGCCTTTGGATGAACTGCTCTATAATTATCAATTAAGTGCAATTGCCTAAAGTGTCATTTAAGGCCTGTGGCTCCTTATTGATTTTCTGTCTGGATGATATGTCCATTGATGAAAGTGGGGTATTAAAGTCCCTCACTATTATTATGTTACTGTCAGTTTCTCCCTTTATGATTGTTAGTATTTGCTTACATACTGAGGTGCTCCTATGTTGGGTGCATATATCTTCTTCTTGGATTGAACCCACAATCATTATGTAGTGTCCTTCTTTATCTCTTAAAGTCTATTTTGTCTGATGTGAATGTTGCTACTCCAGTTTTCTTATGATTTCCGTTTGTTTGAAATGCCTTCTGCTGTCCCCTTACTTTCAGTTTGCAAGTGTCCATAGGTATGAAGTAGGTCTCTTGTAGACAACATATATATGGGTCTTGTTTTTAAATCCATGCAGCCAGTCTATGTCTTTTGGTTGGTGTATTTAATCCATTTACATTTAAGGTAATTATCAATATGTATGATCCCATTACCATTTTGTTAATTGTTTGGGGTTTATTTTTTGTAGATCGTTTCCTTCTCTTGTGTTTCCTGCCTAAAGAAGTTCCTTTATCATTTGTTGTAAGACTGGTTTGAAAGTGAAAGTGAGGTCGCTCAGTCGTGTCCGACTCTTTGCAACCCCGTGGACTGTAGCCTACCAGGCTCCTCCATCCATGGGATTCTCCAGGCAAGAATACTGGAGTGGGCTGCCATTTCCTTCTCCAGAGGATCTTCCCAACCCAGGGATCGAACCCGGGTCTCCTGCATTGCAGGCAGACACTTTAACCTCTGAGCCACCAGGGAAGCCCTAAAACTGGTTTAGTGGTGCTGAATTACTGCTGAATTCTCTTAACTTGCTTGTCTGGAAAGCTTTTGATTTTGGCGTCAAATTGGAATGAAAGTCTTGCTGGGTAGAGTATTCCTGGTTGTTGGTTCTTCCCTTACATCACTTGGAATATATTATGCTATTGCCTTCTGGCTTATAGAGTTTCTGTTGAGAAATCGGCTGATAACTTTATGGGTTTTCCCTTGTATGTTGTCTTTTTTCCCTTGTTGCTTTTAATAATTTGTCTTTAATTTTTGTCAGTTTTATTACATGTGTCTCAGTGTGTTCCTCCGTGGGTTTATCCTGCCTGGGACTTTCTGTGCTTCCTGGACTTGGTTAACTATTTCCTTTCCCATGTTGGGGAATTTTTCAGCTATTATCTCTTCAAATATTTTATCAAGTCCTTTCTCTCTCTCTTCTCCTTCTGGGATCTCTATAATGTAAATATTGGTGTATTTAATTTTGTATCGGGGCTTCCTTTGTGGCTCAGAAGGTAAAAGCGTCTGCCTACAATGAGGGAGACCCGGGTTTGATCCCTGGGTCGGGAAGATCCCCTGGAGAAGGAAATGGCAACCCACTCCAGTACTCTTGCTTGGAAAATCCCATGGACTGAGAAGCCTGGTAGGCTAAAGTCCATGGGATCGCAGAGTCAGACATGATTGAGCGACTTCACTTTCACTTTCACTTTTTCAATGTTGTATCAGAGGTCTGTTAGGCTGTCTTCATTTCTTTTCATCCTTTCTTAAATATTCTGTTTTGCAGCATTGATTTCCAGCATTCTGTCTTCTGGATCACTTATTCATTCTTCTGCTATTATTATGCTATTGACTCCTCCTATGTATTGTTCATCTCTGTTTGTTCTTTACTTCTTCTAGGTCTTTAGTTACCATTTGTTGCATCTTCTCAAATCTTTGCCTCCATTCTTTTTTAGAGATCCTGAATCATATTCACTATCATTATTTTAAATTCTTTTTCTGGTTGGTTGCCTATCTCTACTTCATTTAATTGTTTTTCTGGAGATTTATCTTATTCCTTCATCTGGAACATAATCCTATTTCTTTTCATTTTTGGAAATTTTCTGTGATTGTGGTATTAGTTCTGTAGGCTGATGAGATTGTAGTTCTTATTTCTTTTGTCTGCCTTCTGGTGGATAAGCATAAAAGGCTTGTGAAAGCATCTAGATGGGAGGGACTGGCTGTGGGGAAAACTGGGTCTTATTCTGGTGAGCAATTCAGTTCAGTCACTCAGTCGTGTCCAATTCTTTGTGACCCCGTGAATCGCAGCATGCCAGGCCTCCCTGTCCATCACCAACTCCTGGAGTTTACTCAAACTCATGTCCATCGAGTCAGTGATGCCATCCAGCCATCTCATCCTCTGTTATCCCCTTCTCCTCCTGCCCCCAATCCCTCCCAGCATTTGGATCTTTTCCAGTGAGTCAACTCTTCACATGAGGTGGCCAAAGTATTGGAGTTTCAGCTTTAGCATCAGTCCTTCCAATGAACACCCAGGACTGATCTCCTTTAGGATGGACTGGTTGGACCTCCTTGCAGTCTAAGGGACTCTCAAGAGTCTTCTCCAACACCATAGTTCAAAAGCATCGATTCTTCGGTGCTCAGCTTTCTTCACAGTCCAACTCTCACATCCATACATGACCACTGGAAAAACCATAGCCTTGACTAGATGAATCTTTGTTGGCAAAGTAATGTCTCTGCTTTTTAGTATGCTGTCTAGGTTGGTCATGGAGAAGGCAATGTCAACCCACTCCAGTACTCTTGCCTGGAAAATCCCATGGACGGAGGAGCCTTGTAGGCTGCAGTCCATGGGGTCACTAGGAGTCAGACATGACTGAGTGACTTCACTTTCACTTTTCACTTTCATGCATGGGAGAAGGAAATGGCAACCCACTCCAGTGTTCTTGCCTGGAGAATCCCAGGGACGGGGGAGCCTGGTGGGCTGCCGTCTCTTGGATCACACAGAGTCGGACATGACTGAAGTGACTTAGAAGCAGCAGCAGCAGGTTGGTCATAACTTTCCTTCCAAGGAGTAAGCGTCTTTTAATTTCATGACTGTAATCAACATCTGCAGTAATTTTGGAGCCCCCGAAAATAAAGTCAGACACTGTTTCCACTGTTTCCCCATCTATTTCCCATGAACTGATGGGACCAGATGCCATGATCTTAGTTTTCTGAATGTTGAACTTTAAGCCAACTTTTTCACTCTCCTCTTTCACTTTCAAGAGACTTTTTAGTTCCTCTTTACTTTCTGCCATAAGGGTGGTGTCATCTGCGTATCTGAGGTTATTGATATTTCTCCTGGCAATCTTGATTCCAGCTTGTGCTTCTTCCAGCCCAGCATTTCTCATGATGTACTCTGCATATAAGTTCAATAAGCAGGGTGACAATATACAGCCTTGACATAGTCCTTCTCCTATTTGGAACCAGTCTGTTGTTTCAGGTCCAGTTCTAACTGTTGCTTCCTGACCTGCATACAGGTTTCTCAAGAGGTAGGTCTGGTGGTCTGGTATTCCCATCTTTTTCAGAATTTTCCACAGTTTATTGTGATCCACAGAGAAGGCAATGGCACCCCACTCAAGTACCCTTGCCTGGAAAATCCCATGGACAGAAGAGCCTGGTAGCTCCATGGGGTCACTGAGAGACATGACTAAGCGACTTCACTTTCACCTTTTACTTTCATGCTTTGGAGAAGGAAATGGCAACCCACTCCAGTGTTCTTGCTTGGAGAATCCCAGGGATGGGGGAGCCTGGTGGTCTGCTGTCTATGGGGTTGCACAGAGTCGGACACGACTGAAGTGACTTAGCGGCAGCAGCAGCAGCATTGTGTTCCACACAGTCAAGGCTTTGGCCTTAAAGTCAATAAACAATAAGGCAAATATAGATGTTTTTCTGGAACTTTCTTGCTTTTTCCATGATCCAGTGGATGTTGGCAATTTCATCTCTGGTTCCTCTGCTTTTTATAAAACGAGCTTGAACATTTGGAAGTTCACAGTTCACATATTGCTGAAGCCTGGCTTGGAGAATTTTGAGCATTACTTTACTAGCATGTGAGATGAGTGCAATTGTGTGCTAGTTTAAACATTCTTTGGCATTGCCTTTCTTTGGGATTGGAATGAAAACTGACCTTTTCCAGTCCTGTGGCCACTGCTGAGTTTTCCAAATTTGCTGGCATATTGAGTGCAACACTTTCACAGCATCATCCTTCAGGATTTGAAATAGCTCAATTGGAATTCTATCACCTCCACTAGCTTTGTTCATAGTGATGCTTTCTAAGGCCCACTTGACTTCACATTCCAGGATGTCTGGCCCTAGGTGAGTGATCACACCATCGTGATTATCTTGGTCATGAAAATCTTTTTTGTACAGTTCTTCCGTGTATTCTTGCCACCTCTTCTTAATATCTTCTGCTTCTGTTAGGTCCATACCATTTCTGTCCTTTATCGAGCCCATCTTTGCATGAAATATTCCCTTGGTATCTCTAATTTTCTTGAAGAGATCTCGAGTCTTTCCCATTCTGTTGTTTTCCTCTATTTATTTGCATTGATCACTGAGGAAGGCTTTCTTATCTCTCCTTGCTATTCTTTGGAACTCTGCATTCAGATGCTTATATCTTTCCTTTTCTCCTTTGCTTTTTGCTTCTTTTCTTTTCACAGCTATTTGTAAGGCTTCCCCAGGCAGCCATTTTGCTTTTTTGCATTTCTTTTCCATGGAGATGGTCTTGATCTCTGTCTCCTGTACAATGTCACAAACCTCATTCCATAGTTCATCAGGCACTCTGTCTATCAGATCTAGGCCCTTAAATCTATTTCTCACTTCCACTGTATAATCATAAAGGATTTGATTTAGGTCATACCTGAATGGTCTAGTGGTTTTCCCTACTTTCTTCAATTTAAGTCTGAATTTGGCAATAAGGAGTTCATGATCTGAGCCACAGTCAGCTCCTGGTCTTATTTTTGCTCACTGTATAGAGCTTCTCCATCTTTGGCTGCGAAGAATATAATCAGTCTGATTTCAGTGTTGACCATCTGGTGATGTCCATGTGTAGAGTCTTCTCTTGTGTTGTTGGAAGAGGGTGTTTGCTATGACCAGTGCGTTCTCTTGGCAAAACTCTATTAGCCTTTGCCCTGCTTCATTCCATACTCCAAGGCCAAATTTGCCTGTTTCTCCAGATGTTTCTTGACTTCCTACTTTTGCATTCCAGTCCCCTATAATGAAAAGGACATCTTTTTTGGGTGTTAGTTCTAAAAGGTCTTGTAGGTCTTCATAGAACCGTTCAACTTCAGCTTCTTCAGCATTACTGGTTGGGGCATAGGCTTGGATTACTGTGATATTGAATGGTTTCCCTTGGAAAGGAACAGAGATCATTCTGTCAGGGCTGTGCTTAATAAAGTGAAGCGAAAGTGAAGTTGCTCAGTCATGTCCAACTCTTTGCAACCCCATGGACTGTAGCCCACCAGGCTCCTCCCTCCATGGGATTCTCCAAGCAAGAGTACTGGAGTGGGTTGCCATTTCCTTCTCCAGGGGATCTTCCCAACCCAGGGATCAAACCCGGGTCTTCCAAATAAAGTTCTTAATAAAACTTCAATCCAATTATCTGCTGACAGTTGGGGCTGTGCTCCCTCCCTGTTAGTTGTTTAGCCTGAGGTGACCCAGTCCTGGAGTCTATAGGCTTCTACAGTAGGGCTATTGGTGAACTCTAAGAGATGCATTTGCTGAGATGCATCTCCCACGACCTCTGCTGGCAGTGCCCCTGTCCCCATGGCAGGCCACTGCCAACCCATGCCTCTGCCGGAGACCCCCAAACACTCACAGGTAGGTCTGCCTCAGTCTCCTGTGGTGTCACTGTTCCTTTCCCCTGAGTCCTGACATGCATAAAATTTTATTTGTACCCTCCAAGAGTCTGTTTTCCCCAGTCCTATGGAAGCTCTGTAATCAAATCCTGCTGGCCTTCCAAGTCAGATTCCCTGGGGATTCCCAGTCCTTGGCTGGATCCCCAGGCTGAGGAGCCTGATGTGGGGCCTAGAACCTTCACAATAGTGCAAGAACGTCTTTGATATTTTTGTTCTCCAGTTTGTGAGTTGCCCGCCTGGCAGGTATAGAATTTGATTTTATCATAATAGTACCCCTCCTACTGTTTTGCTGTGGCTTCTGCTTTGTCCTTGGATGTGGAGTATCTTTTTTTGGCTGGTTCCAGTGTCTTCCTGTTGACAGTTGTTCAACAGCTAGTTTCAAATTTGATGCTCTGGCAGGAGAAGATAAGCACACGTCCTTCTATTCCACCATCTGGTCCAGCCCCAGCTGATTTCTTCAGATGCCTCTTAAGCATGCAAGCAGTGCTGTGTTGAGACTGGAATTATCATTTTGAAATTCAATATATATAGTTGATATTTAAACCATAGACCTGGATGAAATCACTTATAGAAATTATATAAAAGAGAAAATTTTCTGGGACTAAACCCTGGAGCAAAACAATATAAAAGTACAACAAAAAGTGAGTAAAATTAGGGGAATCTGAAAATTCATCCAAGAAAGAAACACCAGAGAGGTGAGGGGAAAACCAGGAGGGATTGTTGTTCCAGAAGCCAAATAAGGGAAGTGTTGTTAACAGTGGTGATCAGCTGGAACAAGGCTACTGAAAGGTTAAATATGAGGAGAGGAAACTCAGCATTTGATTGATGAAGTACAGCCAGATTTGGCATTGATGACTTCACAAGAGTAGGCTCAAAAACATGGTCAGAAATTTAAGAAGGGACATAGAAGCAAATATAAAGTTTCAAAAAGTTTTGTTATGAAGGGAAGTAGAGACATGACATGCTAACTGGTAGGAAATGGAGAAGTCAAGAAATTTTTGATATTCTTTTTAGTTTTTTTGGCTAAGTCAGAGTATGGAACATCTTTAAGGTGATGGTAATTATCCAGAGGAAAAGGGGAAAGGATAATGGTAAAAGAGGACAGAATGACTGGATCCATGCCCTAGAGGAGGTAGAATGAACAGGATTCTTTACACAAGTAGAGCAATGCATCTTTTCTAAGATAATAAACCTGTATTAACTGCAATTTCGTTGTTTTAGTTCCTAAGTTATGTTCGACTCTTTGTGACCCCATAGACAGTAGCCCACTAGGTTCTTCTGTACATGAGGTCATGAATACTGGAGAAGGTTGCCATTTCCTTCTTTAGATTAATTGTAATAGAAAGTAACATACAGATATCAGTAATGAGCTTATACTGTGCCTGTGTGCATGTTAAATCACTTCTAGTCTTGTCTGACTCTTTGTGACCCTATGGACTGTAGCCCACAGGCTCCTCTGTTCATGGGATTCTCCAGGCAAGGATACTGAAGTGGATTGCTATGCCCTTGTTCAGGGGATCTTCCGAACCCAAGGATCGAACCTGTGTCTCTTTTTGTCTCCTGCAGTGGCAGGCGGGTTCTTTACCACTAGTGCCATCTGGGACATGCTGTATTAAAATCTTAATTGACTCTATTAAAATGATATTACTTCATAAATATAGATCAATACCACGGTCTCAGTATTTTAGAGCCTACCTCTTCCATAATTTACTTTATTAATTTCTTCTTGGACATTTAGGGGTTTTTTTTTTTCCAATTTTTCAGTTAGAAACAATGACTAACAAGGCCCCTAACCTCTGGTACCCTGACTACATGCTTCATCCTGAGCCTTCCCCTGACCAGGTTCAAAGTGAAAGTCGCTCAGTTGTGTCCGACTCTTTGCGACCTCATGGACTCTACAGTCCATGAAGTTCTTCAGGCCAGAATACTAGAGTGGGTAGCCTTTCCCTTCTCCAAGGGCTCTTCCCAACCCAGGGATCGAACCTAGGCCTCCTGCATTGCAGGCGGGTTCTTTACCAGCTGAGCCACAAAGCAAGCCCAAGAATACCAGAGGAGGTAGCCTATCCCTTCTCCAGGGGAATCTTCCTGAACCAGGAATTGAACCGGGGTCTCCTGCATTGCAGGTGGATTCTTTATTTATTTATTTTAGTTGGAGGCTAATTACTTTACAATATTGTAGTGGTTTTTGCCATACATTGATATGAATCAGCCATGGGTTTACATGTGTTCCCCATCCGGAACCCCCCCTCCCACCTCCCTCCCCATCCCATCCCTCTGGGTCATCCCAGTGCACCAGCCCTGCACACCTGTCTCATGCATCAAACCTGGACTGGTGATCTGTTTCACATATGATAATATACATGTTTCAGTGCTATTCTCTCAGATCACCCCACCCTCGCCTTCTTCCACAGAGTCCAAAAGACTGTTCTATACATCTGTGTCTCTTTTGCTGTCTCACATACAAGGTTATTGTTACCATCTTTTTAAATTCCATATATATGTGTTAGTATACTGTATTGGTGTTTTTCTTTCTGGCTTACTTCACTCTGTATAATAGGCTCCAGTTTCATCCACCTCATTAGAACTGATTCACATGTATTCTTTATAATGGCTGAGTAATATTCCATTGTGTATATGTACCACAGCTTTCTTATCCATTCGTCTGCTGATGGACATCTAGGTTGCTTCCACATCCTGGCTATTATAAACAGTGCTGCGATGAACACTGGGGTACACGTGTCTCTTTCAATTCTGGTTTCCTCGGTGTGGATGTCCAGCAGTGGGATTGCTGGGTCATAGGGCAGTTCAATTTTCAGTGTTTTAAGGAATGTCCACACTGTTCTCCATAGTGGCTGTACTAGTTTGCATTCCCACCAACAGTGTAGGAGGGTTCCCTTTTCTCCACACCCTCTCCAGCATTTATTGCTTGTAGACTTTTGGATCACTGCCATTCTGACTGGTGTGAAATGGTACCTCATTGTGGTTTTGATTTGCATTTCTCTGATAATGAGTGATGTTGAGCATCTTTTCATGTGTTTGTTAGCCATCCATATGTCTTCTTTGGAGAAATGTCTGTTTAGTTCTTTGGCCCATTTTTTGATTGGGCAGTTTGTTTTTCTGGAATTGAGCTACAGGAGTTGCTTGTATATTTTTGAGATTAATTCTTTGTCAGTTGCTTCGTTTTCTATTATTTTCTCCCATTCTGAAGGCTGTCTTTTCACCTTGCTTATAGTTTCCTTTGTTGTGCAGAACCTTTTAAGTTTAATTAGGTCCCATTTGTTTATTTTTGCTTTTATTTCCAATATTCTGGGAGGTGGGTCATAGAGGATCCTGCTGTGATTTATGTCGGAGAATGTTTTACCTATGTTTGCCTCTAGGAGTTTTATAATTTCTGGTCTTACATTAAGATCTTTAATCCATTTTGAGTTTATTTTTGTGTATAGTGTTAGAAAGTGTTCTAGTTTCGTTCTTTTACAAGTGGTTGATGAGTTTTCCCAGCACCACTTGTTAAACAGATTGTCTTATCTCCATTGTATATTCTTGCCTCTTTTGTCGAAGATAAGGTGTCCATAGGTACATGGATTTATCTCTGGGCTTTCTATTTTGTTCCATTGATCTTGATCTATATTTCTGTCTTTGTGCCAGTACCATACTGTTTTGATGACTGTGGCTTTGTAGTAAAGCCTGAATTCAGGCAGGTTGATTCCTCCAGTTCCATTCTTCTTTCTCAAGATTGCTTTGGCTATTTGAGGTTTTTTGTATTTCTACACAAATTGTGAAATTATTTATTCTAGTTCTGTGAAAAATACCATTGGTAGCTTGATAGGGATTGCATTGGGTAGTATACTCATTTTCACTATATTGATTCTTCCAATCCATGAACTTGGTATATTTTTCCATCTATTTGTGCACGTGGGATCTTTACTGACTGAGCTCTGCCCAGGCTCAATCCCCACTCTAAGACCAGAACTTTGCTATATATTCAAGATCTAGAGCATGAGTGGGAAAAATGACTTTGTCCCCTGCTAATCATGTCGCTTCCATCACCCAGAGAGAGGTGCCCATTGTCTGGCAGACAGGGAACAGCAGAGTTGAAACTGACATTTCTTCTGCCCCCTCTGGGACTCACAGTGCTAATAAATTTGAAGAGTGCCACAGAGCAGTGGTTCAGATGATAAAAGAATCTGCCTGCAATGCAGGAGACCTGGATTCAACCCCTGGGTCGAGAAGATAACCTGGAAATGGGAATAGCACCTCCTCCAGTATTCTTGCCTGAAGAACCCCATGGACAGAGGAGCCTGGCAAGCTACACTCCATGGGGTCGCAAAGAATCAGACATGATTGAACGACTTACACATGCGCACACACATACACAGAGCCTTCAGCCCGAGAAGTTCTGGAAATGTTTTAAGGCTAGTTATGTTAAACATTTTCTTTTTAAGAAAAAGATTTAGAGATGGGAAAAGTGAAGATACAGCAGACTAAATAGCTTGCTCCAAATTTCTCAGCAAAGCAAAAATACAAGCAGGGAATTCCACTGGGGTCTGTATAACTCTAAGCACCCTTCCTTTCTCCCTTTCATTGTACTCTCTGTCTCACAAATTCCTGCCACCATCACTAGCCCTTCTCAACCTTCCCCAGGCCTAACAGCAACACAGCCCCTTCCTGGGAACACAGTCCATCCTGAACCAAACTTCCATGTCCCTTAGAGTCAAGGCTAAGGTCCTTCCAGCTTTATCTCTGATCTTCCTTTCAAAAGCTCTGTGAAGTCACATAGGCACTTTGCAGCCCCCCAGTATGCCCTGACATTTCCTGTCTCCTTTTCTTTCTTCATGTCCTTCCTATGTCTGGATGTCCTTCACTGACCTCCACATTCTAGGATCCCACCCACTCTTCAAGGTCTGGCTCAGATGCCACCTCCTGTAGGAAGTTTTGCCAAGTGTGGCTGGGCTTGCCCACCTCACAATTCCTGGAGTGCTTTACCTGTCTCTGTTTTGTGAACCTTAACACTATCTTGTTTAGAGATCATTTTAACATATATCATATCTCTCCTGCTATCAGACTTGAAACTCCTAGAGGAAAGAGATCATGTCTAAATCATCTAAGTAGCTCTTTGAGCAACAGGCCCAGTACTGGCATAAAGTAAGCCCTTGTTAAAGGCTTGAAGTATGGGTGGATGGATGGATAAATGATTCCCTAGCTATCCCTGGCTTTAAAAAAAAAAAAATCTGTTTTGATGAATGCATTTTGTTCTATTTAAACTCTAGAACCTGTCCTCGCTGACATGGTTATGTATAGCTGTCACTAAGTGCCTTGAAACTCTTCATTCAATGTTTCCACCTCTGTTACTGTTAGTAACCCGATTCTTCAAGCCCACCTCCATCCTTTTCCCTTAAAGCTGTTACTCTAGTTTCCCATAATTTTTTCTCTCAGATATTCCTAGCTGAGAAGTCAGTTAATAGATATCTAACATATATATAGTCTTTGCCACGGGGAGCTGCATTTTAATAGGACATTCAAAAGGCAAAAAGTATATAGACTTCTAATAATGAAATTTTAGACACCATAATAAAAGATAGGGAGAAAACCTGTGTAATTGCCTACTCCATGACTTCAGGCTAGCCCAGTGGCCAGGCTTCCTACAAGGGAGTAGGAATTATCCTGAGAACTCTGGACCACTGACTCCCACCCCCTTTCTGACTCAGGAACTAAAAGCAGGACATTCCAGCACTCATGCCTCCACTGATAGACACCTTTGACTGTGCCAAAAATCTCAGCCACATCAACTTAGCACCATGGAGGTCACACTTCTCTCACTGCCCTCAAGAGTTAAAAAACAAACTACTATATTAAAAAATATATAGGATATAAGGATATATAGTACAGTATAGAGAATATAGCCAATATTTAATAGTAACTTTAAGTAGAGAATAACCTCAAAAATTTTGAATCCCTATGCTCCATATCCAAAGCTAATAAATTATTGCAAATCAACTATGAAAGTGAAAGTGTTAACCACTTTCAGTCATGTGCAACTCTTTGCAATCCTATGGACTGTAGCCCACCAGGCTCCTCTGTCCAAGGAATTGTCCAGGTAAGGATACTGGAGTGGGTTGCCATTCCCTTCTCCAGGGGATCTTCCCAATCTGGAGACTGAACCCAGATCTTCTTCATTGGAGGTAGATTCTTTACGATCTGAGCCACCAGGGAAGTTAAAGTGCACTATAATGGCCTAGTCTCTGCTCTAACTAGAGGTCTAGAAGCCAAGAGCAGAGCTGGGCTCCTTCCCACACTCCCACCAGGAAGCAGGCAGTCACTCACCTGCCTTTCTAAGCCCTGACCCCAGAAGAAAGACTTCAAAGGGTCCTTGTTGAGCTTCCTGGGCCTGGGAAGGGGCAGAGAAACAGATGGGGAGACATGAGTGGCAGATGGGGAGACTCCTCACAACTGAGCCCCATCCTGTCTCCAGGGAAGTAGTCCCTCTTACCTGAGCCAAGCCAGTCTTCCTAGCATCCTACTGTGGCAGTCAGAGGCCCAAGAGGAATATTCTGAGGACTTTCTCTGAACTGATCTTTAGCTTCAGTGAGAGTACTAAAAAAATAAAAATAAAAAAATAGTTGGTTCTGGTTCTAAGGAAGCCATTAAAGTGCTAATAATGAATGGAAAGCAAGGGGCTGGGTTTTGAACCTAGTTTCATCATTATAGCTCTGTCACCTTGAGCAAAATACCCAAATTTTATTAGCCTTCATTTCCTATAAAATTGTAATAAAACAATACCCATTTCATTGACAAAAGATAAGAAATGTAAAGCACCCAGTACAGTGCCTGGACTCATAGTGTGAGTTCCAGCAATGTTAACAGCTGTTAAGGAGATTGTGGTAGGGCTACTCAAGACATTAGACTTGGTATTTAGGCAATGGAAAGGAGGAGAGAGAAGTCTCATTCTTAATATACATATACCACCACTACCACCCTACTTTTGAATCTGCAGCCTTACCCTGATCCCTGAGGACTGGCCCAGCCACTAGATACCTGCTGCTCTCTGGTCTGGCATTCACGACCCTCCAAAGCATGCCTTTGCTTTCTATTCTTATCTCTCAACTTCCTTCAAACAGCTGATGCTCTGGCCATACCTGACTATGCCCCCACTGTAACCTTTCCTGTCCCCAAATCCTTGACTGTCTGTGCCACCACCAGTGTTGACATCCTCCACCTCATTGAAGCCTTAAATCCAAAAGCCTCTCTGATCTCCAAATTAGGATAAAACTTGGCCTCCTCTTAGCTTCCACAGCACCTGTAAGATTAAGGCTCTCTATTTTCTCAAATCTTCCTTTAAAATTCAAGCACATCAAAGGCATGACAACTTTTCTGCCAAGCTTAGAAACTCTGGGCATAATAATACACTGAGAAGGCACACAGGACACAATTAAGCCACCCTGAGCCTTGTGTTTTATTTCCAAGACAGCAGGCTCAAGCCTTCAGTGACTAGTTTCTGGTTACCTGGGGCTTTGCTTGTCTTTCTCTAGTCCTTGGGGAAGCAGAGCTCTTTCTAAACTGTAGATCAATTCCTCAGCCTGATTGTCCTAAAACCCACAGGATGCTCCTCTCACTTTCTTGCTTTACTTTTCTAGCTTTAAAGCTGCTCCCAAAATCTGCTTCATTTGCTGTTCTCACCAGTCTCCATGTTTCTCAGATTTTAAAAAACATATTCTTCTGTCTTTGATATTAGTCAACCCCATAGCTATCCTTGGGCACCTCTCTGATCAAGCCCCACGTCCAGGCTACTTAACCCCTGCAGAGCTCTCTGCCTCAGGCTTTAGTCAAAGGAAGCCCCAGGCAACTCTTCCCTATACTTCCTAGGGTCTTGTCTGTCACCTACATCACTGAGTGTCTCCTCTAAAAGCCCCACGTGAGATATTTCTTTGAGATTTTACTGCTAAGAAAAGCTCTTCTGCCTCCCCTAAGGAACTTTCCATAATTCTCTCTGATCATAAGGACTATGTAACAGTTCTTGTCCCAGTTTGGGTTTTTAGTTGCCAAGAGCTTGGCAGCAGGTTTGCGGCCGAACTAAAGGAACCTGACTCTGTACAGTCCAGGGCTCCTTCCTATGGGGTTACCTCTTGATGTCTAGAACAGTTCAGCCTGTTTTGTTTGGGTCTTTGATTATTTCTACTTTGAGCTTCCTTGGGTGCAGATTCTATCTGCTCCCCCACTCTGTCACTGGAGGGTCTTCAGCTACCCCAAAATAAAGTCTTCCTGTCCTCTACCTCCTGCCTCCTAGATTTTTTTTGTCTTGAGTTCTGTTCTTCTGAAAGGCAGCATGAGAATTTAGGGAGTTTTATTATAGTATTTGAGATGGGAATGCAAAGAGAGAATTAGAAATTTACTCCCCCCCGCCTTTTTAGAGAAAAATCAGTTTTTTATGACAAGTCCACATGATCATAATTGAGACAATAGTTCTCTATGTCTTGTTAAAAAGCTAAATACAGGGGCTTCCCTGGTGGCTCAGTGGTAAAGAATCTGCCTGCCAACGTAGGAGACACAGGTTGGATCCCTGGTCTGGGAAGATCCTACATGTGATGGAACAACTAAACCTGTGCACCACAACAGAGCCTGTGCTCTGGAGTCTGGGAATTGGAATTACAAAGCTCAAGCACCCTAGAGCCCATGCTCCACAAGAGAAGCCACAGCAATGACAAGGCCGAGCACAGCAACAAAGACCAAGCACAGCCAAAACTAAATAATTTTTTTCAAAAAAGCAAAACACAGTGAATAATTCTCCACTTCACTATTCCCTTCTCCCAGAGATAACGCTTTTTACCTCTTTTAGTTGATTCTTTTGGTATAACTTTAAATAATCTGCTTATCGATTATTTCTGCTGTTTATAATTCTGTGGTTTCTTTGGTTTTTAAGTTTTGCATATTATTTACTGACTTCCCACTGAGGAAGATGAGGATGTAAATCTCATTTGCTACCACCACTATCACCAGCTCTCACCAACCTCCACACACCATTTCTTATCTACCTCTATTCCCAGTAAGTCATATGGTAATTTTGGTTAGGCTGATTTTAGTTAAATTATTATGATTATATGAGTATTACAGCTGAACTATATAGCGTATTACAATTACTTTTCCTCCTCGGCACAACTTTTTGTTTTTTTCCTGGATTTAATATTTGTACTGTTTGTTTTTCCATCTTCTTGCTATTTATGGTCTTGACACTAATTCAGATCTGCTCCCAAGCTGTGTATCTCTTCCCTCAATACCTTGTTCAGTCACTCAGTCATGTTCAACTCTTTGTGACCCCAAGGGCTACAGCATGCCAGGCTTCCCTGTCCATCACCAACTCCCTGAGCTTGCTCAAACTCATGTCCATTGAGTCAATGATGTCATCCAACCACCTCATCCTCTGCTGTCCCCTTCTCCTCCTGCCTTCAGTCTTTCCCAGCATCAGAGAATTTTCCAATGAGTCAGTTCTTCACATCAGGTGGCCAGAGTATTGGGGCTTCAGCTTCAGCATGAGTCCTTTCAATGAATATTCAGGATTGATTTCCTTTGATCTCCTTGCAGTCCAAGGGACTCTCAAGAGTCTTCTCCAATACCACAGTGTGAAAGCATCAATTCTTTGGTGCTTAGCCTTCTCTGGTCCAACTCTCACATCCATACATGACTACTGGAAAAACCATAGCTTTGACCATACAGACTTTTGTCGGCAAAGTAATGTCTCTGCTTTTTAATATGCTGTCTAGGTTGGTCATGGCTTTTATTCCAAGGAGCAAGTGCCTTTTAATTTCATGGCTGCAATCACCATCTGCAGTGATTTTGGAGCCTCCCAAAATAAAAAGTCTGTCACTTTTTCCATTGGTTCCCCATCTATTTGCCATGAAGTGATGGGACTGGATGCCATGATCTTAGTTTTTTGAATATTGGGTTTTAAACCAGCTTTTTCACTCTCCTTTTTCACTTTCATCAAGAGGCTCTTTATTTCCTTTTTACTTTCTGCCATACGGATGGTGTCACCTGCATATCTGAGGTTATTGATATTTCTCCTGGCAATCTTGATTCCAGCTTGTGCTTCATCCAGTCCAGCATTTTGCATGATGTACTCTGCATATAAGTTAAATAAGGAGGGTGACAATATACGTCTTCCTCGACACCTACAAGTACATTAAGAATTTGGTTGTTTTCCTCCAAAGCCTTTGACCTATTCAAGTCTGGATTGGCTGATCTCTAGATCTGCTACAGTGGGAGAAGACTTCATAGTAGCAAAGGAAGGAAACTGTTATTTGGACCTGTAAGAGCTAGAGCCATGGGAGAAGGTCACCCACAGAAAGTCAAAGTCTTAGGTAGAATACAGCCTCTGTCCAACTGAAGCCCAGTGGGGAGAAAACGTGGGAAATAAATATTACCATCTCTTTCTTCATCCTGATCTTCTGCCAGCATCTGTATTGGTCAATGTAATTTAGTCACTAAGTCGTGTCCAACTCTTCCAAGCCCATGGATTGGGGCCCGCCAGGCTTCTCTGTCCATGAGACTTCCCAGTCAAGAATATAAGAGTGAGTTGCTCTCCATTCTCCAGGAGATCTTCCCAATCCAGGAACCGAACCTGGGTCTCCTGACTTGCAGGTGGATTCTTTATCAACTGAGCCACCAGGGAAGCACTCTATTGGTCAAGTACATGTGTGTGTCCACAGTCACTTCAGTCATACCCAACTCCTTGCAATGCTGTGGACTAAGCCTGTCCTTGCTACTCTGTCCATGGGGATTCTCTAGGCAAGAATACTGGGATGGGTTACCATATCCTCCTCCAGGGACTCTTCCCGACCCAGGGGTCAAATCCGTGTCTCTTACGTCTCCTGCATTGGCAGACCGGTTCTTTACTACTGGCGTCACTTGGGAGCCCCTATTGCTCAAGTCCAGTTGCAAATCAGTGGCAAGAGAGCTCAGGTCATGTAGTCCACAGTGGTCAGTCTCTTGTGGATAGATGGAGAATAAACTGAAGAAGCAAACAAAGAATACTCGCAAACCTTGTCTTTCTCTTTTTGGGTAACTCTGTTATTTCTATAGAATCCATTCTCCAGTAACTTTATTACAAAGGGCACAACAGAGGTAAATTAATTAAGTTTTTGTAAGTCTGAAACATATCTTTCTATATCAAACTACATTGGTAGTTTGGTTTGATATTCAAGATTGGAAATATTTTTTTGTTTTACTCTCTTGTACTTTAGATCCTGTTATTGCTATTGAGAAGTTTCCTGCCATTCTAATAGTTGACTCTGTATAAAATATTGAAGCTTCAAGTCAGTTTTTGTACCCACAATTCTGAAATTCTAAAATAACTTTCATGTGTCTTTTTTTTTCCCTCAACACTGAGTGTTGGGTACTCAGTCTGCTAATACAATTTAAAATTCCTGTTTATAAGTTATAGACAATTTTCTAGAATTATTTTCCTATTGATTGCTTCACCTCTGTTTTCTCTTTCTGGAACTTCAATTGCGTGAGTGCTTAAACTCCAGGACTGGTTCTTTCTTTTCGTGTTTTGTTTTTTTTTTTTCCTTTCCTTTATATTCTTTTTTTTTTTTTTTTAAGAGATTTACTTAAATTTATACCAATTTTCAAGAACTCTTTTAGGTTCTTTGAATGTTCCTTTCTGTAGCATCTTGTTCTTATTTTCCTGAGGCTATTAGTGGTGGTTTTTATTGGGGAGTGAGAGGGAGGCTATTAGCGGTAGTTTTTATTGGGGAGTGAGAGGTTTGTTTTTAACTTTCTCTTGTCTCTCAGTCACCAAGTCATGTCTGACTCTTTGCGACCCTGTGGACTGCAGCACGCCAGGCTTCCCTGTCCCTCACCATCTCCTGGAGTTTGCCCAAGTTCATGTCCATTGAATCAGTGATGCCATCCAACCATCTTATCCTCCGTTGCCCTCTTTACTTCTGCCTTCAGTCTTTCCCAGCATCAGGGTCTTTTCCAGTGAGTTGGCTCTTCACATCAGGTGGCAAAAGTATTGGAGTTTCAGCATCAGTCCTTCCAGTGAGGATTCAGGGCTGATTTCCTTGGAGACTAGTTTGATATCTTTGCTGACCAAGGGACTCTCAAGAGTCTTCTCCAGCACCACAGTTTGAAAGCATCAGTTCTTCGATGCTCTGACTTCTCTCTGGCCCAGCTCTCACATCCATACATGACTACTGGAAAGATCATAACCTTGACTATATGGACCTTTGTTGGTAAAGTGGTGCATTTGCTTTTTAACACACTGTTTAGGTTTCTCATAACTTTCCTGCCAAGAAGCAATCATCTTCTAATTTCATGGCTGCAGTCACATTCGAAGTGATTTTAGAGCCCAAGAAGAAGAAATCTGTCACTGCTTCCACGTTTTCCCTTTCTGTTTGCCATGAAGTGATGGGACTGGATGCCATGATCTTAGTTTTTTTAATACTGAGTTTTAAGCTAGCTTTTTCACTCTCCTCCTTCACCCTCATCAAGAGGCTCTTTAGTTCCTCTTTGCTTTCTGCCATTGGAGTGGTATCATCCACATACCTGAGGTTGTTGATATTTCTCTTTGCAATCTTGATTTCAGCTTGCAACTCAATCAGCCTGGCATCTCGCATGATGTATACTCCATAGAAGTTAAATAAACAGGGTGATAATAAACAGCTTTGTTGTACTCCATTCTCAATCCTGAACCTGTCTGTTGTTCCATGTCCAGTTCTAACTGTTGCCTCTTGACCTGCATACAGGTTTCTCAGGAGACAGATAAGATGGTCTGGTATTCCTATCTCTTTAAGAGTTTTCCACAGTTTGTTATGATCCACACAGTAAAAGGCTTTTGTGAAGTCAGTAAAACAGAGGTAGATGTTTTTCTGGAATACCCCTGCTTTCTCTATGATCCAGCAAATGTTGACAATTTGATCTCTGGTTCCTTTGCCTTTCTAAACCCAGCTCGAACGTCTGAAAGTTCTCAATTCACATAATGCTGAAGATTAGCATGCAGGATTTTGAGCATAACCTTACTAGCATGGGAGATGGGTACAATTGTCTGGTGGCTTGGACATTCTTTAGTACTGCCCTTCTTGGAGGATTGATCTTTTCCAGTCCCGTGGCCACTGCTGGGTTTTCCAAATTTGCTGACATATTGAGCGTAGCACTTTGATAGCATCATCTTATAGATTTTTAAATAGCTCTGCTGGAATTCCATCACTTCCACTAGCTTTATTGACAGCAGTGCTGCCTATGGCCCACTTAACTTCCCACTCCAGAATATCTGGCTCTGGGTGACTGACCACAGCATCGTGGTCATCAAGACATTTTTTGCACATCTCTTCTGTGTCGTCTTTCCATCTCTTCCTGATATCTTCTGCTTCTATTAGAGCTTTACCATTTCTGCCCATTATTGTGCCCATCTTTGGATGAAATAGTCCTTTGATAGATCCAATTTTCTTGAAGGGATCTCTAGTCTTTCTCCTGTTGTTTTCCTCTATTCCTTTGCACTCTTCACTGAAGAAGGCCTTTTTGTCTCGCCTCACTATTCTCTGGAACTCTGCATTTAGTTGGGTGTACCTTTCCTTTTCTCCCTTGCTTTTTGCTTCTTTTCTTTCCTCAGCTATTTGTAAAGCCTCCTCAGACAATCACTTTGCCTTCTTGCTTTTTTCTTTTGGATGGTTTTGTTTGCTGCTTCCTGTATAATATTGAACCTCTGTTCATAGTTCTTCAGGCAGTCTGTTTATTGATCTAATCCCTTGAATCTATTTATCACTGCCACTGTATATTCACAGGGGATTTAAGTCATACCTGACTGGCCTAGTGGTTTTTCTCACTTTTAGTTTAAGCCTGAATTTTGCTATGAGAAGCTGATGATCTGAGCCACAGTTAGCTCCAGGTCTTGTTTTTGCTCATTGAATACAGCTTCTCCTTCTTCGGCTACAAAGAATGCAATCAATCTGATGTCAGTATCGGCCATTTGCTGATGTCCACGTGTGAAATCGTCTTTTGTGTTGTTGATAAACAGTGTTTGCTAAAACTAGTGTATTCTCTTGGCAGAATTCTGTTAGCCTTTACCCTGCTTCATTTTGTATTCCAAGGCCAAACTTGCCTGTTACTCCAGGTATCTCTTGACTTCCTACTTTTGCATTCCAATCCCCTATGATGAAAAGGACGTCTTTTTTGGTGTTAATTTTAGAAGGTCTTGTAGGTCTTCATAGAACCATTCAACTTCAGCTTCTTTGGCATCAGTGGTTGGAGCACAGACTTGAATTACATGGTGCTGAATGGTTTGCCTTGGAAATGAACCAAGATCATTCTGTCATTTTTGAGGTTGCACCCAAGTACTGCATTTTGGACTCTTGTTGATTATGAGGGCTACTTCATTTCTTCTATGGGGTTTTTGCCCTCAGTAGTAGATATAATGGTCATTTGAATTATATAATGGTTATCTGAATTCACCCATTCCCACCCATTTTAGTTCACTGATTCTAAGATTTTTATGTTTTCTCTTGCTATTTCTTGCTTGATCATGTCCAATTTATTTTGATTCATGGACCTAACGTTCCAGGTTCCTATGCAATACTGTTCTTTACAACATTGAATTTTACTTTCATCACCATACACATCCACAACTGAGTGTCATTTCTGCTTTGGCCCAGCCACTTCATTATTTCTGGAGCTATTAATAGTTGCCCTCCAATCTTCCCCAGTAGCATATTAGACACCCTCCAACCTGGGGGGCTCATCTTTCAGTGTAATACCTTTTGACCTATTTATACAGTGCACGTGGTTCTAGCAGCAAGTATCCTGGGGTCGTTTGCCATTCCTTCCTCCAGTGGACCACATTTTGTCCTTACAGTGAACCAGATAGGCGTGCTCTGGTGTTCCCTCACACACACATGCGTGCACACACACACACAGAAAACAAAAAACAATTTGAAAGCTGAGTGTACAGGGGGAGGGATTGGCAACTCTGGGCTTTCCTGTTGGGTTAAATGTCTTGGCCATTTGGGGAGAAGTCTCCAGTGTCATCATCTTGAGCTCTCTTCTGTTGGGTTACAGTTTACTCTCCTGTCTGTAGAACTTAAGTTGAATTTCCGGCATATTGAGAACTAAGTGAAGGAATAAGGCAGAGTCTTAGTCAGTTTATCACTTCTACTTAATCCCCTTGTTTCCAACATGTTTCTGTTCTCAGTGATGCCTCTTGTCCTCTGGCCCACCATTCTGTTTTATGCTCTTCAGAAATCATATTTCCAATCTTTCCTTGGAGCAGAAATGAGACTGTCTGTAAGAAACTGGAAAAGGGTCTCCTTAATCTCTGAGCAGTTATCCTATTTTTAGTTCTGCTTTCACTTATACTTCTACACAAACATGGCATCAGCAATTTCTGAGTCTTTGAGGAGAATTCTGGAGTGTTCATTGCATTCTTAATTTTTACTTAAACAATTTTTCTACTTTTACTCCACCCACATCCCTACTTTTAGATGTACATGGAATCATTCCTTTCTGAGCCTTGTGGGAATAGAAAGATTCTATGTGTTAAGTTGCATTTCTTCTTGGCTTTCCCCTACTGCCAGCTTAGGACTCAGCTCCTTCAAATCTACCAAATATTTGGCCATCCCTTGGCTTTCAAGTGTCTACTTTTAATATTATCTTCTCTCTCAACTTTTGTCATTATTATTTTTTGTCACTAAAGAAAAACCTTTTATTGTAATTTTAGTAAGCTTTAGGGTTAGGATAGAGGTAAAAGTATATGTTCATTTCTTCCATCTTAATCTTAGAGGTAACTGCTTCTTAATGGTGGGATCAGAGAAGCATAGAGTTTAACTAAACTTGTCTTGCTTATGCATTTTTTTGTACATGGGGCAGGATCAGAGGAGGCATTCTCACAGGATTATTTGTTTCATAGGATTCATCACAAATTTATCAACAGCACACAAGTAACTTTATGAGCTTTATGCCATAGATTTGGATTCTGTTTTTCAGTTCTCTTCCATGTATTTATCTGCCCTTGTTGAAACAACTCTGTGAAATAGACAAGGCAAGTGTTACTATTCCCATCTGACAACAGAGGAAAGTAAACCTCATAGGGATTGAATGACTTATCCCAAGTCTTGGACTACCATAGCTGATGCTTTTCCTTTGGTCCATGCTTTTTCCAAGTGTCAATATCCATTTTCTGCAAAGTTCCCAGATTGGCCCATGATGGTCTACACTGGGACCAGCTGTGGTAGATTAAAGAATCAAAAGATTCCTGGACCCCAACTCCAAGAGATTATGATTTGCATGTAAGGTTTGGAGTGTGAACCAAGTATCTATTTTTAAATAACCCCCTAGATGATACTGGCATGTAGATTGATGGGGAACCATTGCCCTAAGGGACGTGGAAGTGGTCTGGTGGGGTCCCCTAGGCTTCAAGTCATAGATGATTAAATGCCAATTTCCAGAAAGTAACAATTTAGCCATCCAGATAGCAGTCATTCCAGGATGCCACAGTCAAAGCTAATAGCTTCTTCCTTTCCGCTCCTCCCCATGGCTCTCTGTAGAGCTCACTTCTGCTCTCATTACCTGTCCTGCCCATTCACGTAATGGAGACTCCCTTGCCAGCTCCCTCCAGTGCTCCATTTCAGCTTGTGAGACTTCAGGGACTCAACTCCCTGAAAAAATTAAATTGAAAAACTTCCTCCCTGATAGCTTAGGACCTCTTGTGGAATTCAGCTCTCTTAGGAGCCAGAGGGCAAGAATAATAAAGTGCTCTGCTCATTATCTGATTGGCAGCCCCACAAATGTTATCTCCAGCTCTCAGGTGGCTTCCAAGCTGGAAAATATAAAATCCAAGTTCCTTTGGGTCAGAGAGGGAGCATCTTGGCATCAAAATGCACGTATATGCATATGAATGCACAGTAGTGCACAGTAGAAGAGGTCTCTCTTCTAGACCCTGAAGGTCCCTGAGCTGAAGAAGTTTAAAGAATGAAAGACAAAAGGAAGGAGCTATATCACAAGAGGCTCAGTGGTCGATTCAGCACTGAGTGAAAGAGAAGACAGAGCCCATTGGCAGGCCAAGGAGAGCACCATGGGCATCTCAGCCAGGGAGACGGAGTACCCTTCTGGGAAAGAGTTGCCCAAAGGAATTGGGTGCACGTGTATTGTGTGTGCATTTAGTCAGTCAGTCCTGTCCAACTGTTGTGACCCCATAGACTATAGCCTGCCAGTCTCCTCTGTCCAGGGATTCTCCAGGCAAGAATACTGGAGTGGTTAGCTGTTCCCTTCTCCAGGGGATCTTCCTGACCCAGGGATCGAACCCTGGTCTCCTGTATCACAGGTGGATTCTATACCATCTGAGCCACTGGAGTATGAATAGGTAAGTAACTTAGCCATTCGAGTGGAGGAACAGTTTTGACTATAGGGTAAAGTCTTTACTGTGAACCAGATAGGCATGCCCAGTGTATCTATCACTTCCAAAACCCTTTTTAAGGGGTTCCTTATACATATATCATTTTGTTGGTAGCATGAACCCAAACTCCTGGCCCAGCAAATGGCTTGGAAGGCAAAGCTGACCCAGAGGTGGTCAATAGAGGCTAAGGGACTATGTGAGCCAGCCTGGAACAAGAGCACTTGAACAAGGGCAATTAAGTCAATCTGATTCTTCAAGGAATGTGCTTAATTTATTCATCAAATACTCACTGAGTGCCAACTGTGTGTAGATGCCTTATTTTTAAATTTATTTAACAAATGCTTCTACTGAACATAGTCTGTGCAAGACACTAATACAAGTACTTTACAAGTATTAATCTATTTCATTCTTAAAACAACCCAGTAAATGCATTGCTATTTTTGTCCACATTTTGAAGGTCAGAAAAAAGCAAGGCACAGAATGCCTAAGTAACTTGCCCCAAAGCTACACATTTATGAAGTGGTAGAGCTGCTTTCTTAAGTACTAGAGATAAACAAGAAAAACCAAAATCCATGTCATCATAAAACTTATTTTCTAGTAATGATTTTGGTCTGGACCTTTGCAGAGAATCAGTGGTATTGGGAGCAGAAGCTAATAAAAATCACAGGCCAACAGCAAAGACAGAATGGCAGCAGAGGCCTTGGAAGGAAGGGTCAGGGAGCTGCTTGCTGATGAGAGAAGAAGTTAAAGGCCAGTGAACTGAGGGTGGGGGCACAATACGATAATCAGGTCTCAAGAAAAACATTTCTGTTGCCAGTCACATTCATTTCCATGAGGCCAGATTCTTCCTGGAGCCCTGTGAGGCCCAGCCCATGACTGAGTTTTGCATCTTCTTATCCCTGCAATAAGACCACCAGTGCTGAAGTAATATGAGTGAATTTTTGTTCTTCACATCCTTCAGAGTCTCCAACAGCCAGCCTTGTGGCACCCTAGCCCCTCATGAGAGCAAGGACTGTTATAAACAAAACCCAAAAAGGCAGTGTATACAGAAACAGTCTCCTTGGGAGGTTCAGAGCATGAAGCTGCACTACTCTGGGGACCAGAGAGCCACAAAAGGAGGGATGAAGGGCAGGATGACAGTTCCTCCTGCTTTGGAGAAATGTGGGGCTGGAGCAGGGAGTCGGTGGGAGTCACCCTCGGCTAAGAATGGCGCTGTCTGTCCTGGCCCTGAGACCCCCAACTTTGGCCAGTGCTGGGGCCAGCAGCACCTCACTCCATCTTTAGCACTGCAACAGTGGCAGCGTGCACATTGCTTTCTGGGTATGATGTGGGACAGCTTCGGCATCATCGGTAGCTACAGAAACCTGCAGGCAGTGACCCCTGAGGAACTGACATTCCTAAGGTTTACTTGAGAAGAAACAGAACAAAGGACAGTCACCATGGGAAACCAAGAAGATTTATTTATGAGTGCATCTGAGATATCCCTTGGGACTCTCAGAAATAGTAGGAAACTGGAACATTGCAACAGCATCTTGTAGTTAAAAGTAGTACCAGTTTTACTTTTTTCATTGAGAATCCATTTAAACCTTCAAGCTGATGAGACCATGGCGAAATGAATAATTTTTTTTTTTTTTTTTTTAATTTCCTTGGTCTCCTCTCAGTCAGAGCTGTTCTATACAGGGAAGGCTCTGTTTACTAAGGCTGTGCCAAATCTCATTTGTCTTTATTCTCACCTCCGCTGTTACTCACGAAGCCACATTCTCGCATTGAGTCAACAGTGATGCTGGAAGGGAACACTCAGCAGGAAGCCTCAGCAGCTCTGAGGCAGGTCGGAACACTTTCCTGGCAACGGCTGGCTCACTGGAACGTGCTCCATTAGGCAGAAGAGCCGCAGTAGTTGTAGAATCATAAGCACTTCAGAGCTGGAAAGGTCCATGGGGATGGCTAATTCCCTCACATCACAGATGGGGACTGATGAGAATTTTATGTGACCCTCTGCAGGGGTTTCACACTGTGCTGCTCTTCCCCAATATCAAGACTTACCAGCTACTGTCACTCTCCCCAAGAAGAGTGCCAACCCTTCCACCCCACTGAGTGAATTAGCATTGTGATCTCATCTCTTTCCTCCAGTTAAGTAGGGTAATACCTGGAAAGCCTATGTATACCAATGTGAATTAGAGGTGTTGATGGTCTTCAACACATCAAGGTCCCAGAAGTTGGAAGACTGACGATCAAGATGAAGATGAAGATGTTGATGATGGTAAAGAAGATCAGTAATAGCAGCAGCAGTTCCCACTTTTTGAGCAGGGCAGTATGCCAAATACCTTATATACATTCATGCCACACTTAGCAGCACTCTTTTTTTTTTGTTATTTTTTTTTTAAAAATTTGGCTGTGTTGGGTCTTCACTGTGGCAGGCAGGCTCTTTGTGGTGGTGCAAGGGCTTCTCATTGTGGTGTGTGGACTGTCTTGTTGCAACCCAAGGGCTTCTCTGGTTGTGGACATGGGCTCTAGAGTGCATGGGCTCACTAGTTGTGGCATGCAGGCTCTAGAGTGCACAGCTTTCTAGTTGCAGCTCAGGCTTGGCTGCCCCACGGCATGTGGAATCTTAGTTCCCCGAACAGGGATCACACCTGCATCCCTCGCCTACCAGGTAAGTCCCACCATCAGTCTCAAGAAATGGATTTTATTATTCTCATTGTACTGATGGAGAAACTGAGGTCCAAATGTCAAGAGATACATACCAAGTCACAAAGTTATTAAGGGGCAGAGGGAAGATCTGTACTCATATCATCACTCCTTACCCTTGGTTAGACACTGCTCAATAATAACCTCTTTCTTAGTTCAGAAGGGAAGGGAGTTCAGATGTGCAAGGGACTGTTCCTCATTGAGCTAGAAGAGTGTTTTCTCCCTTAGTTCTCTGTGACTGGTTCCCACTGCCCTTTCTATTGCCTGGAGGAAAAACTTGGCAAGTCAAAATTATACTTAAATTCCAAAAATATTAGTGTCTTACTCACTGAGGAGAGAAAATCAGGAGGCAGAGGAGGCCTAGAGAGTCCATCTTGAGGAAAATCAAGTCAAACACATTTGTCATCCTATTCATTTTCTAACCTATTTAAATAGGATTCTAATTGCATAAAACAACTAATTTAGTTCATTATGTTTCAATTAAATTCATCTGAAACTCAGGATAGTGGCACTGTTGTTGAACGGCCACATTAAAGATGAAACATAATCTCTCTTGACTCCATTTCCTTTGACAAAATAAAGTTCAGCTACTAATGAGCTTACAATAAAAGGTCGCTTTTATAAATGGCAACAAAGTGGGTGAATTTATGAATAGCAGTTTTTATTATCATCAACAGTCATTTCCTTTGTTACCAAAATATGCAGAAATTATTATGGGGTCTTTTATTCATTGTGGCTTTGATTTGGGGAGCAGGGGAAGCTAGAGATAGTTTCATAATCATATCACATTAAAGTCACACATGGAGAGTCCACAGGAGGTCGACCCAAAGTCTTGATGCAGGGCATTCTATGGACTAAGCAGATATTTCAATGCCCAGCTTTGTAGGCTTCAATCTCTACCCTAGAACCCAAATCTCTGTTTCAGGGTAAACAAGAAATGCTTCTACCTACATGGCCTGTTCATGCCATTTTGTGGCCTCAAGGAAGAATCGGTTTATTCTCTTTTGAATCATGGAGGCAAGGAATAGTCCGTCTAGGTAGCATGAGCTGGCCTTGGCGAACGAGCTTTCCCACCTTCTGGTGACATCTGGCCCTTTCCATGAATAGCCAGAATGGCATGATGCCACCGTTTCTTCCTCAGGGCCCTGCTGTGCTCACCGTTAGCCACAGTTGGCAGAGTGTCTTTCCCTGGTAAGCAGTACTGTGACTTTCAAGCCTGGTGATGTTAATTCAGTGCCCAAGCTAAGACAAATGTCATCAATCCCTAGCCCAGGGAAAGCACACATCAGAGTGGCATTCAGTCAGGCTCAGCGAGGGCCTGTGACGTGCAGAACATCATAGGGAATATGGAAATGAGTAAGGCCCTGTATGTAGTGAGTACTACCCAGTGAGCAGTGGCTATAAAACAAGTGGGCCACTCAGATGGTATGGAATCTGCCTGCAATGCAGGAGACACGGGTTCGATCCCTGGGTCAGGAGGATCCCTTGGAGAAGGGAATGGCAACCCACTCTAGTATTCTTGCCTGGAGAATCCCATGGACAAAGAAGCCTGGTGGGCTACAGTCCACGGGGTCACAAAGAGTTGAACATGAATTGAGCAACTTAACACACTCCCTTATCCAAAATTCTTGGGGCTAGATTTACTTTGCATAAGGACAGACTTCAGGATTTTCAGAAAGGCAATTTCATGCCAATTATCATATACTGCCTAACACCCAATGCAAAATTTCTACTGTGATATGTTTGAATATTCACACCAAATGAGTTAAAGAATATAAACAACCTCAAATCAGTTCAGGTTAAGTCACATTTGCTTCTAAATAATTTATGAGTTATAGGAAGTCTTCTGGGAGCAAAAGAACACTTGCCCAGGAGAGGAGAGCCCCCCGAACCCAGGAGGGAAGGAGGAGAAGACCAGTCCATCCATGGTCCTCCTGGAAGGGAACAGGTGCAGTGAATGAAAGAGGTGACCTCCACTGGGACTCCTACCAGGAGGGTGAGACAGGCCCATCGCTGAGTGTGGTGTCAGGGGTTTATCTGTCCCCAAAGACCTGCTGCAGAAGGGCTGTGCCCTAGCATTCCTGGGGACTGCTGAAGCTGAGGGCCACACTCCCCCAACCCCCAGTCTCCTGGCCCTGATCTTCAAGGGCAGTTCTGCTAGGGAGCCAGGGTGTGCCTTCCTACTTTGTCCTCTGCCTTCCACTGAAAGGGTTCACAGCGCCACAATCACAAACCTGGTGAATCGACAGGAGGCACATCTCCATTTGGCCAAGTGTATCAAGTATAATAAATGTGTTCAGAAGAATTCTTCATACTCAATATTTTCTCATGAAAATTTTCCTTATGCTTCTCAGTCTCCCGGAGCTGTAGCAAAAGCAAATGGAGCATTTTTTTTTTTAAGTGCTATAGTATATGAAGGCAAAACTAGTCAATCAAATCCATGTATTTAATTCTAGAACTGGATAGTAGTCATGGCTGCACAGTGTTGTGAATATATATAAACCACTGGATTGTACATTTTCAAAGGGTGAATTTTATGCCATATGGATTATCAATTAAAGAAAAAAACCAAATAAGTTAATTGGGTGAAATGACTTTCACCTCCATCCTACTCTGAGGACCACACCCTAAATCTCATCAACACAATCTCAACTACAGAAATCTTACACTAATACCTCTGACCACTGAATGCCTCCTCTCACCCTCCCAACTGCTATATCTGTTTAGTTCCTTGCTTAGTGGTTTAAACAACAAAGGCTGATCCCTTGAAGTGGTTTAGTTGTTCTTCAGTTGCTACTCTTTGCAACCCCATGAACTGCAGCAGGCTTCCCTGCCCTTCATTATCTTCCAGAGTTTATTAAAAATGCCATCCATCTTGCCCTCAATCTTTCCCATCAGGTCTTTTCCACTGAGTTGGCTCTTCCCATCAGGTGACTAAAGTATTGGAGCGTCAGAAACCGTTCTTCCAATGAATATTCAGGGTTAATTTCCTTTAGGACTGACTGCTTTGATCTCCTTGCTGTCCAAGGGAGTCTCAAGAGTCTTCTCCAGCCCCATACTTGGAAAGCATCAATACTTTGGCACTTAGCCTTCTTTATGATCCAATTCTTAAATCTGTACATGACTACTGAAAAAACTTTATCTTTGACTATGTAGACCTTTGTTCATCAAGTGATGTCTCTAGTTTTTGATATGCTGTCTAGATTTGTAATAGTTTTTCTTCCAAGGAGAAATGTCTTTTAATTTCATGGCTGTAGTCACCAAATGCAGTGATTTTGGAGCCCAAGAAAATAAAATCTGCCATTGTTTCCATTTTTTCCCCCATTCTATTTGCTATGAAGTGATGGGAACAGATGCTATGATCTTAGTTTTTTGAATGCTGAGTTTTAAGCCAGCTTTTTCACTCTCCTTTTTCACCTTCATCAAGAGGTTCTTTAGTTCCTCTTTGCTTTTTTTGCCATTATGGTGGTATTATCTGCATATCTGAGGGTGTTATTTCTTCCAACAATCTTGATTCCAGCTTGTGATTCATCCAGCCTGGCATTTCACATAATGTACTCTGCATAGAAGTTAAAGAAGCAGGACTCCAATATACAGCCATGTTATAGACCTTTCCTAAGTTTAAACCAGTCCAATGTTTCATGTCCAGTTCTGTTGCTTCTTGACCTGCATACAGGTTTCTCAGGAGGCAGGTAAGGTAGTCTGGTACTCCCATTTCTTTTAGAATTTTCCTGTTTGTTGTGATCCATAGTCAAATGCTTTAGCAGAGGTTTCAGAGGAGAATATTTCCTTGCCTTTCCTACCTTCCAAAAGCCGTCTGCAATCCTTGTCTTCTGAGTCTGTGATGTTGTCTGTCACCCATTGTGTGGGCCCACAAAATACCCTGTTCTTGGCACTGCCATCAGTCCTGCCTCAGCCATGGGAACCCAAGGAATTGGCCCATATGTCCCTCAGAAAGCCATCAGCACAGATCCATAGGCACAGATCTGCGTACCAGGTACTGGTAGTCACATAGTCACTCAACCGGACATGTCACGGGAGCTAAACATTCACCAGAGGCCCCAGCCTGGCCTCCCTGGACACATGGCCCCAGTGTCCACAGCTGCTAACTCCAGACCCACCTCACTTACAGGAACACCCACAGGAACATTAATCTTCTTGGATGTCTCACAGGCACTGACCTTACAAAGGCACCAATGGCATAAATTCACCAACATCACAAAGTCACAAGACAGGGCTCAGATTTAGCCCTGCCTCCACGCTTGGGGCAACTGCTTTCTTGTTCCCAGTAGTTGCAGAGGTGGAGCCCTGCCCACGGTGAGCTTGCTGAGAAGGAAGCAGCTGTGGTGGCGCCAGGGGCCCTCACTTCACATGTGTGTGGTAACAATGGGGCTTCTGTGGTGGACCTGGGCTCCATTTTGCACACTCCTCCCCGTTTTGGTCTGGGCCACACCCTAGCCACTTCAGGCTGTCTGTGCAGCCAACCCCAGCTTTCTGCCATTTGACCACTGAAGCTGTTCAGCACCCAGCTCCCACAAACCAGTAGATACGCTCTTGCTGATAGATGGCTACTATGTAGCAATACTCAGTGGTTCCTCTCTCAGGAAGTGCTCCCAACACACCTACCCGACCCTGCAGCTCAGAAACAGATCAGGGGCTTCTACTCCCAAAGAGGAGGCCCTACTCAACATCCAGTGCAGATTATCAGCACACTCTGAGGACAGTCGAGGCAGTGAGTGCAGGGTAAAGCATGGAGGTGGTC